>NW_028136066.1:0-496877 GCF_964662115.1 Mustela nivalis | reverse complement strand
AACACAGCCTCTAGGCTGGGTCCTCTGGAGCCATACCACAGGACCGTGCCTGCTCTTTCCTGGGAAACTGTGTCCATTCCTTTGGCCCACACACCTCCAGAATATGAGAAACCTCAAGGCCTCCGAGGACATCCCACTACTGGGAGCCTCACTGGACTCACAGGTGCATTCGGACAACAAGCTGAGCAGCTACATCCATGAATGCATGCACACAGATGTCAACAGAGATAGAAGGTTGAGCCGGACAGGCCTTTAGGCCGTAGTCTCAACTCTTGCTTTGGTTCCAGGTGTCACTCCTCAGAGGCTTTGGTTCAAAGAACAGGGTATGGGGCTCTCCTGAGGCACGGAACGAACTCTCCTCTCGTCTCCACATGGGAAGTTTCCTTGTTGGAGCCGTGTCAAACACCTCATGTTGGAGAATCCTGCAGAGTCCCTGAGCCACCTCAACATTCCAAGGTCTCCCAGGCCACCAAGCCACAGTAGGACTCATCTTCAGGAGAGACCATTTCAACTCTCCCCTCTGGGTAGCTCACCAGGAGCCCGCAGATTGAGCCTGCCTTGTCCTGACTAAAGAGTGGGAATATGAGGTGGCGTTCCCAGGCATCCATGCTTAGACACCTGCTCTCGAGTCTTTCCATTGGGGCCTCTTGGAACCATGCAATAGGACTCGACTGTCGTGCAGAAGGTAACCTTCAGTTTTGGAGCAGTTCACAAATCCCATCGTAGGCATAACTTTTCTGGCCTCATGAAGCCCCCACACCCTTCAGGAAGAGGCCATGCTGGACAAAACTCTAGCCTGAGGCACGTCTCATAGTTGACATGACCTCAGTGCAGGAGATATCGATTCAGCCTCTGCAGAGTGGGCCTGCCTGTGCCCTCGGTCCCAAACCTCACGCTAGCTTGTGTTTTCCGACTTCCTTCCTCACACTCCTGGCAAACAAGCCCTCCGGACTAGGAACTCCGGAACCAAAAACCCAGCCCAGTGTCTGCCCAATGGAAGAAAAAACGTTTCCCTGTGGGGCTCTCCAGAAAACCCAGATGAGGATCAACCTGCTCGGGCCTCGACGGTTCCCGAACTGGATAGGCCTGCTCTGGGCACTCATGCTCTGCCTGACACAGCCTGAAGGCAAATGTCCAGACAGACAAGGAGACAGCTGGCCGCACACCCAGCACTTCGGAACGCCATGGTCTTATGCCGTCACCTCATCCTAACCTTGGTTTTCAGATATCTGAACCTAGACATTATATCAATTCTCCACACAGCTGGGTATAGCAAGCACAAAACAGAACTCCTTCCCCATGGCTGTCAAGCTTGCTCTTGGCATGGAGTCACACCTTCAGGGTGGGAGAAACCTTCATGGCCCCTGATGCCACGCCCAAACTTGAGTGCTGCTTGGGCACAAATTCACACTGTGACCCTCAGCATGAGCCCCATGTCAAAGAAAGGCCTGTCAGGGCCTGGACCAAGAGCCACATATGGGGCTTGGCAAGCCCCTATGCACCCAGTCCTCAACACGGTTAGAATTTTCCAGTCGCCCCGCCCGTACCTGGAGCTCTGCTCTGGAATCCCTTTCTTGGAGAGACCCATGAGCCAGACAACACGACTCCACCCTTCCCACAAAATGACCCCAAACTCTTGGGAGCTGGGACAAATCCCGAGAGAGGGATACTCGTCCACAGTACCTGAGGCCACCGCTCCAATCCACGGCTATCCCGGACACAACATCCAGAGACAAAAGCCTGAAGGAACGCCTCCCACTCGCCCTTGTTTCAGAGGCCCAGGAGCTCCCTCTCGGGCTGTACATCCGGCCTGCCATACCCTAGGCGCCACTCATAAGCTGAGTTTGTGTATTCAGACTTCTGTGCCCACAGCCTGGACCCACACAACATCCAGGCTAGGGCCTCTGGACCAAACAGCGAAAGATTGTGCCTGCCCTCTCCAAGGAAAGTGTGCCCAATCCATTGACCACAACCCTACAGGTTAGGGTAAAGTTCCAAGGTCCCTCAGGCCATCAATAGTATAGGCCACCCTGGACTAAGAGGGGCTCTCTGACACCAGCGGAGCAACTATCTCCACTTAGACTCTCAGACAGTGTCCCCAGAGACAGAAGGTTGAAATGGACAGGTCCCCAGGCTCTAATCTGAACCTTAGCTTTGGTTTCCATGTTTCCGTTCTCAGAGGACTGTTTTCGTAGACCAGCACCTGGGGCTTTTCTGAGGCACCAAACCAAACCTCTCTCATCTCCACATGGTCAGCTTTCTTACTGGGATGTATCAAACACTTCAGGTAGGAGAGTTCCGCAGGGCCACTGAACAACCAGCACATTCCAAGGTCTCCATGGACCCAAATGCACATTATGACACATCCTCAGGAGAGGCCATTTCATCTCAGCCCCCTGGGACGCGTGTTCCAGAGGCAGCAGATCAAACATATCTTTTAGCTAATAGCCAATGTGATTGCGAGACATGCTGTACAGGGATCCATCCTTCGAACTCTGCTCTCCAGTCCTTCCATATGGTATGTCCTGGAGCCATGCAACAGGACTCGAATATCCCGCAGAAGGAAACCTTGTGGTTTGGGGCAACCTCCAAACTCAGCGTGGGAAAACTTCCTTGGCCTCATGAGGCCCCCACTTCATGAAGGTGCCATCATGGACACATACTCCAGCCTCAGCCAACGTCTGATCCTCAGCCTGACTTCAGATGCAGGAGATTTTGATTCAGCCTCTGCAGAGTGGGCCTGCTCTGCCCTTGGCTCCAATCCTCACACTAGCTTGTGTTTTCAGACTTCCGTCCTCACACTCCTGGCCCACAAACCCTCCCTACTGGGAATTCTGGGGCCACAATGAAGCACTGTGCCTGCCTCCCAGGAGAAAAACCTTGTCTATGGCGCTGCCCAGAAACCCCAAATGAGGATCAAACTGCTTGGCCCTCGGCAACACCCCAATTGCATAGGCTACCTTAAACAGTGATGCTCTGTCGCAAATAGCCTGAGCCCAGACCTTCCAACAGACACCGACACAGCTGGCTGCACACCAAGCACATTGGACCCGCCACTGCCTTAGGCCACCATCCATTCCCAACCTGGGTTTTCAGTCATCGGAACCTAGACCTTATCTCCAATCCCTGCACAGGGGGGAACCTGATGCACAAGTCAGAACCCCTCCTTCCCCATGGCAAGAAACCTTGCTGCTGGCAGTGAGTCAAGCCTTCAGTGTAGGAGAAAACGGCATGGCCCATGAGGCCACGCCCAAGCGTGAGGGCCGCCTTGGGCACAAACACACATTGTGACCCTCAGCGTGAGTACCTTATTCAAGTAACGCCTCTCAGTGACTGGACCAAGAGCCCGCATATGTGGCTTGCCATGCCCATAGGCACCCAGGACTAACTAGATGGTGTGTATTCCAGTTGAGGGAACCCACTGCTGTGCTCTAGAGTCCCTCTCCTGGGGGGTCCCCTGTGGCAGAAAACAGTACTCTTCATTCCCACAGAATGAACCCAAACACTTGGGAGCTTGGACAATCCCCCGAGAGGAAGGCTCTTCCTCGGCCTCTGAGACAACCCCTACCCTGACCGGACACTGTAAACGCAACACCCAGAGACAAAACCCTGAGTGACTGCCTCCCACTTGCCCTACTTTGATTTCCAGAGGATCTCCCCTCACGGACTAGAGATCAGGCCTGCCATTACATTGGCCCCTAGCTGAGCCAAGTTTGCTTTTTCAGACATCTGTCCCCACAGCCCTGGCAAACACAGCCTCTAGGCTGGGTCCTCTGGAGCCATACCACAGGACCGTGCCTGCTCTCTCCTGGGAAACTGTGTCCATTCCTTTGGCCACACACCTCCAGAATATGAGAAACCTCAAGGCCTCCGAGGACATCCCACTACTGGGAGCCTCACTGGACTCACAGGTGCATTCGGACACAAGCTGAGCAGCTACATCCATGAATGCATGCACACAGATATCAACAGAGATAGAAGGTTGAGCCGGACAGGCCTTTAGGCCGTAGTCTCAACTCTTGCTTTGGTTTCCAGGTGTCACTCCTCAGAGGCTTTGGTTCAAAGAACAGGGTATGGGGCTTTCCTGAGGCACGGAACAGAACTCCTCTCGTCTCCACATGGGAAGTTTCCTTGTTGGAGCCGTGTCAAACACCTCATGTTGGAGTATCCTGCAGAGTCCCTGAGCCACCTCAACATTCCAAGGTCTCCCAGGCCACCAAGCCACAGTAGGACTCATCTTCAGGAGAGACCATTTCAACTCTCCCCTCTGGGTAGCTCACCAGGAGCCCGCAGATTGAGCCTGCCTTGTCCTGACTAAAGTGTGGGATTATGAGGTGGCGTTCCCAGGCATCCATGCTTAGACACCTGCTCTCGAGTCTTTCCATATGGGGCCTCTTGGAACCATCCAATAGGACTAGACTGTCGTGCAGAAGGTAACCTTCAGTTTCGGAGCAGTTCACAAATCCCATCGTAGGCAAAACTTTCTGGCCTCATGAAGCCCCCACACCCTTCAGGCAGAGGCCATGCTGGACAAAAACTCTAGCCTGAGGCACGTCTCATAGTTGACATGACCTCAGTGCAGGAGATCTCGATTCAGCCTCTGCAGAGTGGGCCTGCCTTGCCCTCGGTCCCAAACCTCACGCTAGCTTGTGTTTTCCGACTTCCTTCCACACACACCTGGCAAACAAGCCCTCCGGACTAGGAACTCCGGAACCAAAACCCAGCCCAGTGTCTGCCCAATGGAAGAAAAACGTTTCCCTGTGGGGCTCTCCAGAAAACCCAGATGAGGATCAACCTGCTCGGGCCTCGACGGTTCCCGAACTGGATAGGCTGCTCTGGGCACTCATGCTCTGCCTGACACAGCCTGAAGGCAGATGTCCAGACAGACAAGGAGACAGCTGGCCGCACACCCAGCACTTCGGACACCACATGGTCTTATGCCGTCACCTCATCCTAACCTTGGTTTTCAGATATCTGAACCTAGACATTGTATCAATTCTCCACACAGCTAGGTATAGCAAGCACAAAACAGAACTCCTTCCCCATGGCTGTCAAGCTTGCTCTTGGCATGTAGTCACACCTTCAGGGTGGGAGAAACCTTCATGGCCCCTGATGCCACGCCCAAACTTGAGTGCTGCTTGGGCACAAATTTACACTGTGACCCTCAGCATGAGCCCCATGTCAAAGAAAGGCCTGTCAGGGCCTGGACCAAGAGCCCACATATGGGGCTTGGCAAGCCCCTATGCACCCAGTCCTCACCATGGTTAGAATTTTCCAGTCGCCCCGCCCATACCTGGAGCTCTGCTCTGGAATCCCCTCTTGGAGAGACCCATGAGCCAGACAACACGACTCCACCCTTCCCACAAAATGACCCCAAACGCTTGGGAGCTGGGACAAATCCCCAGAGAGGGATACTCGTCCACAGTACCTGAGGCCACCGCTCCAATCCACGGCTATCCCGGACACAACATCCAGAGACAAAAGCCTGAAGGAACGCCTCCCACTCGCCCTTGTTTCAGAGGCCCATGAGCTCCCTCTCGGGCTGTACATCCGGCCTGCCATACCCTAGGCGCCACTCATAAGCTGAGTTTGTGTATTCAGACTTCTGTGCCCACAGCCTGGACCCACACAACATCCAGGCTAGGGCCTCTGGACCAAAGAGCGAAAGATTGTGCCTGCCCTCTCCAAGGAAAGTGTGCCCAATCCATTGACCACAACCCTACAGGTTAGGGAAAAGTTCCAAGGTCCCTGAGGCCATCAATAGTATAGGCCACCCTGGACTAAGAGGGGCTCTCTGACACCAGCGGAGCAACTATCTCCACTTAGACTCTCAGACAGTGTCCCCAGAGACAGAAGGTTGAAATGGACAGGTCCCCAGGCCCTAATCTGAACCTTAGCTTTGGTTTCCATGTTTCCGTTCTCAGAGGACTGTTTTCGTAGACCAGCACCTGGGGCTTTTCTGAGGCACCAAACCAAACCTCTCTCATCTCCACATGGTCAGCTTTCTTACTGGGATGTATCAAACACTTCAGGTAGGAGAGTTCCGCAGGGCCACTGAACAACCAGCACATTCCAAGGTCTCCATGGACCCAAATGCACATTATGACGCATCCTCAGGAGAGGCCATTTCATCTCAGCCCCCTGGGTCGCGTGTTCCAGAGGCAGCAGATCAAACATATCTTGTAGCTAATAGCCAATGGGATTGCGAGACATGCTGTACAGGGATCTATCCTTCGAACTCTGCTCTCCAGTCCTTCCATATGGTATGTCCTGGAGCCATGCAACAGGACTCGAATATCCCGCAGAAGGAAACCTTGTGGTTTGGGGCAACCTCCAAACTCAGCGTGGGAAAACTTCCTTGGCCTCATGAGGCCCCCACTTCATGAAGGTGCCATCATGGACACATACTCCAGCCTCAGCCAACGTCTGATCCTCAGCCTGACTTCAGATGCAGGAGATTTTGATTCAGCCTCTGCAGAGTGGGCCTGCTCTGCCCTTGGCTCCAATCCTCACACTAGCTTGTGTTTTCAGACTTCCCTCCTCACACTCCTGGCCCACAAACCCTCCCTACTGGGAATTCTGGGGCCACAATGAAGCACTGTGCCTGCCTCCCAGGAGAAAAACCTTGTCTATGGCGCTGCCCAGAAACCCCAAATGAGGATCAAACTGCTTGGCCCTCGGCAACACCCCAATTGCATAGGCTACCTTAAACAGTGATGCTCTGTTGCAAATAGCCTGAGGCCAGACCTTCCAACAGACACCGACACAGCTGGCTGCACACCCAGCACATTGGACCCGCCACTGCCTTAGGCCACCATCCATTCCCAACCTGGGTTTTCAGTCATCGGAACCTAGACCTGATCTCCAATCCCTGCACAGGGGGGAACCTGATGCACAAGTCAGAACCCCTCCTTCTCCCTGGCAAGAAACCTTGCTGCTGGCAGTGAGTCAAACCTTCAGTGTAGGAGAAAACGGCATGGCCCATGAGGCCACGCCCAAGCGTGAGGGCCGCCTTGGGCACAAACACACATTGTGAGCCTCAGCGTGAGTACCTTATTCAAGTAACGCCTCTCAGTGACTGGACCAAGAGCCCGCATATGTGGCTTGCCATGCCCATAGGCACCCAGGACTAACTAGATGGTGTGTAATCCAGTTGAGGGAACCCACTGCTGTGCTCTAGAGTCCCTCTCCTGGGGGGTCCCCTGTGGCAGAAAACAGTACTCTTCATTCCCACAGAATGAACACAAACACTTGGGAGCTTGGACAATCCCCCGAGAGGAAGGCTCTTCCTCGGCTTCTGAGACAACCCCTACCCTGACCGGACACTGTAAACGCAACACCCAGAGACAAAATCCTGAGTGACTGCCTCCCACTTGCCCTACTTTGATTTCCAGAGGATTTCCCCTCACAGACTAGAGATCAGGCCTGCCATTACATTGGCCCCTAGCTGAGCCAAGTTTGCTTTTTCAGACATCTGTCCCCACAGCCCTGGCAAACACAGCCTCTAGGCTGGGTCCTCTGGAGCCATAACACAGGACCATGCCTGCTCTCTCCTGGGAAACTGTGTCCATTCCTTTGGCCACACACCTCCAGAATATGAGAAACCTCAAGGCCTCCGAGGACATCCCACTACTGGGAGCCTCACTGGACTCACAGGGGCATTCGGACACAAGCTGAGCAGCTACATCCATGAATGCATGCACACAGATGTCAACAGAGATAGAAGGTTGAGCCGGACAGGCCTTTAGGCCGTAGTCTCAACTCTTGCTTTGGTTTCCAGGTGTCACTCCTCAGAGGCTTTGGTTCGAAGAACAGGGTATGGGGCTTTGCTGAGGCAGGGAACAGAACTCCTCTCGTCTCCACATGGGAAGTTTCCTTGTTGGAGCCGTGTCAAACACCTCATGTTGGAGAATCCTGCAGAGTCCCTGGGCCACCTCCACATTCCAAGGTCTCCCAGGCCACCAAGCCACAGTAGGACCCATCTTCAGGAGAGACCATTTCAACTCTCCCCTCTGGGTAGCTCACCCAGGAGCCCGCAGATTGAGCCTGCCTTGTCCTGACTAAAGAGTGGGAATATGAGGTGGCGTTCCCAGGCATCCATGCTTAGACACCTGCTCTCGAGTCTTTCCATATGGGGCCTCTTGGAACCATCCAATAGGACTAGACTGTCGTGCAGAAGGTAACCTTCAGTTTCGGAGCAGTTCACAAATCCCATCGTAGGCAAAACTTTCTGGCCTCATGAAGCCCCCACACCCTTCAGGCAGAGGCCATGCTGGACAAAAACTCTAGCCTGAAGCACGTCTCATAGTTGACATGACCTCAGTGCAGGAGATCTCGATTCAGCCTCTGCAGAGTGGTCCTGCCGTGCCCTCGGTCCCAAACCTCACGCTAGCTTGTGTTTTCCGACTTCCTTCCTCACACTCCTGGCCAACAAGCCCTCCGGACTAGGAACTCCGGAACCAAAACCCAGCCCAGTGTCTGCCCAATGGAAGAAAAACGTTTCCCTGTGGGGTCTCCAGAAAACCCAGATGAGGATCAACCTGCTCGGGCCTCGACGGTACCCAAACTGGATAGGCTGCTCTGGGCACTCGTGCTCTGCCTGACACAGCCTGAAGCCAGATGTCCAGACAGACAAGGAGACAGCTGGCCGCACACCCAGCACTTCGGACACGCCATGGTCTTATGCCGTCACCTCATCCTAACCTTGGTTTTCAGATATCTGAACCTAGACATTATATCAATTCTCCACACAGCTGGGTATAGCAAGCACAAAACAGAACTCCTTCCCCATGGCTGTCAAGCTTGCTCTTGGCATGGAGTCACACCTTCAGGGTGGGAGAAACCTTCATGGCCCCTGATGCCACGCCCAAACTTGAGTGCTGCTTGGGCACAAATTCACACTGTGACCCTCCGCATGAGCCCCATGTCAAAGAAAGGCCTGTCAGGGCCTGGACCAAGAGCCCACATATGGGGCTTGGCAAGCTCCTATGCACCCAGTCCTCACCACGGTTAGAATTTTCCAGTCGCCCCGCCCGTACCTGGAGCTCTGCTCTGGAATCCCTTTCTTGGAGAGACCCATGAGCCAGACAACACGACTCCACCCTTCCCACAAAATGACCCCAAACTCTTGGGAGCTGGGACAAATCCCCAGAGAGGGATACTCGTCCACAGTACCTGAGGCCACCGCTCCAATCCACGGCTATCCCGGACACAACATCCAGAGACAAAAGCCTGAAGGAACGCCTCCCACTCGCCCTTGTTTCAGAGGCCCAGGAGCTCCCTCTCGGGCTGTACATCCGGCCTGCCATACCCTAGGCGCCACTCATAAGCTGAGTTTGTGTATTCAGACTTCTGTGCCCACAGCCTGGACCCACACAACATCCAGGCTAGGGCCTCTTGACCAAACAGCGAAAGATTGTGCCTGCCCTCTCCAAGGAAAGTGTGCCCAATCCATTGACCACAACCCTACAGGTTAGGGAAAAGTTCCAAGGTCCCTCAGGCCATCAATAGTATAGGCCACCCTGGACTAAGACGGGCTCTCTGACACCAGCGGAGCAATTATCTCCACTTAGACTCTCAGACAGTGTCCCCAGAGACAGAAGGTTGAAATGGACAGGTCCCCAGGCCCTAATCTGAACCTTAGCTTTGGTTTCCATGTTTCCGTTCTCAGAGGACTGTTTTCGTAGACCAGCAACTGGGGCTTTTCTGAGGCACCAAACCAAACCTCTCTCATCTCCACATGGTCAGCTTTCTTACTGGGATGTATCAAACACTTCAGGTAGGAGAGTTCCGCAGGGCCACTGAACAACCAGCACATTCCAAGGTCTCCATGGACCCAAATGCACATTATGACGCATCCTCAGGAGAGGCCATTTCATCTCAGCCCCCTGGGTCGCGTGTTCCAGAGGCAGCAGATCAAACATATCTTGTAGCTAATAGCCAATGGGATTGCGAGACATGCTGTACAGGGATCTATCCTTCGAACTCTGCTCTCCAGTCCTTCCATATGGTATGTCCTGGAGCCATGCAACAGGACTCGAATATCCCGCAGAAGGAAACCTTGTGGTTTGGGGCAACCTCCTAACTCAGCATGGGAAAACTTCCTTGGCCTCATGAGGCCCCCACTTCATGAAGGTGCCATCAAGGACACATACTCCAGCCTCAGCCAACGTCTGATCCTCAGCCTGACTTCAGATGCAGGAGATTTTGATTCAGCCTCTGCAGAGTGGGCCTGCTCTGCCCTTGGCTCCAAACCTCACACTAGCTTGTGTTTTCAGACTTCCCTCCTCACACTCCTGGCCCACAAACCCTCCCTGCTGGGAATTCTGGGGCCACAATGAAGCACTGTGCCTGCCTTCCAGGAGAAAAACCTTGTCTATGGCGCTGCCCAGAAACCCCAAATGAGGATCAAACTGCTTGGCCCTCGGCAACACCCCAATTGCATAGGCTACCTTAAACAGTGATGCTCTGTCGCAAATAGCCTGAGCCCAGACCTTCCAACAGACACCGACACAGCTGGCTGCACACCCAGCACATTGGACCCGCCACTGCCTTAGGCCACCATCCATTCCCAACCTGGGTTTTCAGTCATCGGAACCTAGACCTTATCTCCAATCCCTGCACAGGGGGGAACCTGATGCACAAGTCAGAACCCCTCCTTCCCCATGGCAAGAAACCTTGCTGCTGGCAGTGAGTCAAACCTTCAGTGTAGGAGAAAACGGCATGGCCCATGAGGCCACGCCCAAGCGTGAGGGCCGCCTTGGGCACAAACACACATTGTGACCCTCAGCGTGAGTACCTTATTCAAGTAACGCTTCTCAGTGACTGGACCAAGAGCCCGCATATGTGGCTTGCCATGCCCATAGGCACCCAGGACTAACTAGATGGTGTGTATTCCAGTTGAGGGAAACCACTGCTGTGCTCTAGAGTCCCTCTCCTGGGGGGTCCCCTGTGGCAGAAAACAGTACTCTTCATTCCCACAGAATGAACCCAAACACTTGGGAGCTTGGACAATCCCCCGAGAGGAAGGCTCTTCCTCAGCCTCTGAGACAACCCCTACCCTGACCGGACTCTGTAAACGCAACACCCAGAGACAAAACCCTGAGTGACTGCCTCCCACTTGCCCTACTTTGATTTCCAGAGGATCCCCTCACGGACTAGAGATCAGGCCTGCCATTACATTGGCCCCTAGCTGAGCCAAGTTTGCTTTTTCAGACATCTGTCCCCACAGCCCTGGCAAACACAGCCTCTAGGCTGGGTCCTCTGGAGCCATACCACAGGACCGTGCCTGCTCTCTCCTGGGAAACTGTGTCCATTCCTTTGGCCACACACCTCCAGAATATGAGAAACCTCAAGGCCTCCGAGGACATCCCACTACTGGGAGCCTCACTGGACTCACAGGGGCATTCGGACACAAGCTGAGCAGCTACATCCATGAATGCATGCACACAGATGTCAACAGAGATAGAAGGTTGAGCCGGACAGGCCTTTAGGCCGTAGTCTCAACTCTTGCTTTGGTTTCCAGGTGTCACTCCTCAGAGGCTTTGGTTCAAAGAACAGGGTATGGGGCTTTGCTGAGGCACGGAACAGAACTCCTCTCGTCTCCACATGGGAAGTTTCCTTGTTGGAGCCGTGTCAAACACCTCATGTTGGAGAATCCTGCAGAGTCCCTGAGCTACCTCCACATTCCAAGGTCTCCCAGGCCACCAAGGCACAGTAGGACTCATCTTCAGGAGAGACCATTTCAACTCTCCCCTCTGGGTAGCTCACCAGGAGCCCGCAGATTGAGCCTGCCTTGTCCTGACTAAAGAGTGGGAATATGAGGTGGCGTTCCCAGGCATCCATGCTTAGACACCTGCTCTCGAGTCTTTCCATATGGGGCCTCTTGGAACCATGCAATAGGACTCGACTGTCGTGCAGAAGGTATCCTTCAGTTTTGGAGCAGTTCACAAATCCCATCGTAGGCAAAACTTTCTGGCCTCATGAAGCCCCCACACCCTTCAGGAAGAGGCCATGCTGGACAAAAACTCTAGCCTGAGGCACGTCTCATAGTTGACATGACCTCAGTGCAGGAGATCTCGATTCAGCCTCTGCAGAGTGGTCCTGCTGTGCCCTCGGTCCCAAACCTCACGCTAGCTTGTGTTTTCCGACTTCCTTCCTCACACTCCTGGCAAACAAGCCCTCCGGACTAGGAACTCCGGAACCAAAACCCAGCCCAGTGTCTGCCCAATGGAAGAAAAACGTTTCCCTGTGGGGCTCTCCAGAAAACCCAGATGAGGATCAACCTGCTCGGGCCTCGACGGTACCCGAACTGGATATGCTGCTCTGGGCACTCATGCTCTGCCTGACACAGCCTGAAGCCAGATGTCCAGACAGACAAGGAGACAGCTGGCCGCACACCCAGCACTTCGGACACGCCATGGTCTTATGCCGTCACCTCATCCTAACCTTGGTTTTCAGATATCTGAACCTAGACATTGTATCAATTCTCCACACAGCTGGGTATAGCAAGCACAAAACAGAACTCCTTCCCCATGGCTGTCAAGCTTGCTCTTGGCATGGAGTCACACCTTCAGGGTGGGAGAAACCTTCATGGCCCCTGATGCCACGCCCAAACTTGAGTGCTGCTTGGGCACAAATTCACACAGTGACCCTCAGCATGAGCCCCATGTCAAAGAAAGGCCTGTCAGGGCCTGGACCAAGAGCCCACATATGGGGCTTGGCAAGCCCCTATGCACCCAGTCCTCACCACGGTTAGAATTTTCCAGTCGCCCCGCCCATACCTGGAGCTCTGCTCTGGAATCCCTTTCTTGGAGAGACCCATGAGCCAGACAACACGACTCCACCCTTCCCACAAAATGACCCCAAACTCTTGGGAGCTGGGACAAATCCCGAGAGAGGGATACTCGTCCACAGTACCTGAGGCCACCGCTCCAATCCACGGCTATCCCGGACACAACATCCAGAGACAAAAGCCTGAAGGAACGCCTCCCACTCGCCCTTGTTTCAGAGGCCCAGGAGCTCCCTCTCGGGCTGTACATCAGGCCTGCCATACCCTAGGCGCCACTCATAAGCTGAGTTTGTGTATTCAGACTTCTGTGCCCACAGCCTGGACCCACACAACATCCAGGCTAGGGCCTCTGGACCAAACAGCGAAATATTGTGCCTTCCCTCTCCAAGGAAAGTGTGCCCAATCCATTGACCACAACCCTACAGGTTAGGGAAAAGTTCCAAGGTCCCTCAGGCCATCAATATTATAGGCCACCCTGGACTAAGAGGGGCTCTCTGACACCAGCGGAGCAACTATCTCTACTTAGACTCTCAGACAGTGTCCCCAGAGACAGAAGGTTGAAATGGACAGGTCCCCAGGCTCTAATCTGAACCTTAGCTTTGGTTTCCATGTTTCCGTTCTCAGAGGACTGTTTCGTAGACCAGCACCTGGGGCTTTTCTGAGGCACCAAACCAAACCTCTCTCATCTCCACATGGTCAGCTTTCTTACTGGGATGTATCAAACACTTCAGGTAGGAGAGTTCCGCAGGGCCACTGAACAACCAGCACATTCCAAGGTCTCCATGGACCCAAACGCACATTATGACGCATCCTCAGGTGAGGCCATTTCATCTCAGCCCCCTGGGTCGCGTGTTCCAGAGGCAGCAGGTCAAACATATCTTGTAGCTAATAGCCAATGGGATTGCGAGACATGCTGTACAGGGATCCATCCTTCGAACTCTGCTCTCCAGTCCTTCCATATGGTATGTCCTGGAGCCATGCAACAGGACTCGAATATCCCGCAGAAGGAAACCTTGTGGTTTGGGGCAACCTCCAAACTCAGCGTGGGAAAACTTCCTTGGCCTCATGAGGCCCCCACTTCATGAAGGTGCCATCATGGACACATACTCCAGCCTCAGCCAACGTCTGATCCTCAACCTGACTTCAGATGCAGGAGATTTTGATTCAGCCTCTGCAGAGTGGGCCTGCTCTGCCCTTGGCTCCAATCCTCACACTAGCTTGTGTTTTCAGACTTCCCTCCTCACACTCCTGGCCCACAAACCCTCCCTACTGGGAATTCTGGGGCCACAATGAAGCACTGTGCCTGCCTCCCAGGAGAAAAACCTTGTCTATGGCGCTGCCCAGAAACCCCAAATGAGGATCAAACTGCTTGGCCCTCGGCAACACCCCAATTGCATAGGCTACCTTAAACAGTGATGCTCTGTCGCAAATAGCCTGAGCCCAGACCTTCCAACAGACACCGACACAGCTGGCTGCACACCCAGCACATTGGACCCGCCACTGCCTTAGGCCACCATCCATTCCCAACCTGGGTTTTCAGTCATCGGAACCTAGACCTTATCTCCAATCCCTGCACAGGGGGGAACCTGATGCACAAGTCAGAACCCCTCCTTCCCCATGGCAAGAAACCTTGCTGCTGGCAGTGAGTCAAACCTTCAGTGTAGGAGAAAACGGCATGGCCCATGAGGCCACGCCCAAGCGTGAGGGCCGCCTTGGGCACAAACACACATTGTGACCCTCAGCGTGAGTACCTTATTCAAGTAACGCCTCTCAGTGACTGGACAAAGAGCCCGCATATGTGGCTTGCCATGCCCATAGGCACCCAGGACTAACTAGATGGTGTGTATTCCAGTTGAGGGAACCCACTGCTGTGCTCTAGAGTCCCTCTCCTGGGGGGTCCCCTGTGGCAGAAAACAGTACTCTTCATTCCCACAGAATGAACCCAAACACTTGGGAGCTTGGACAATCCCCCGAGAGGAAGGCTCTTCCTCGGCCTCTGAGACAACCCCTACACTGACCGGACACTGTAAACGCAACACCCAGAGACAAAACCCTGAGTGACTGCCTCCCACTTGCCCTACTTTGATTTCCAGAGGATCTCCCCTCACGGACTAGAGATCAGGCCTGCCATTACATTGGCCCCTAGCTGAGCCAAGTTTGCTTTTTCAGACATCTGTCCCCACAGCCCTGGCAAACACAGCCTCTAGGCTGGGTCCTCTGGAGCCATACCACAGGACCGTGCCTGCTCTTTCCTGGGAAACTGTGTCCATTCCTTTGGCCACACACCTCCAGAATATGAGAAACCTCAAGGCCTCCGAGGACATCCCACTACTGGGAGCCTCACTGGACTCACAGGTGCATTCGGACACAAGCTGAGCAGCTACATCCATGAATGCATGCACACAGATGTCAACAGAGATAGAAGGTTGAGCCGGACAGGCCTTTAGGCCGTAGTCTCAACTCTTGCTTTGGTTTCCAGGTGTCACTCCTCAGAGGCTTTGGTTCAAAGAACAGGGTATGGGGCTCTCCTGAGGCACGGAACAGAACTCCTCTCGTCTCCACATGGGAAGTTTCCTTGTTGGAGCCGTGTCAAACACCTCATGTTGGAGAATCCTGCAGAGTCCCTGAGCCACCTCCACATTCCAAGGTCTCCCAGGCCACCAAGCCACAGTAGGACTCATCTTCAGGAGAGACCATTTCAACTCTCCCCTCTGGGTAGCTCACCAGGAGCCCGCAGATTGAGCCTGCCTTGTCCTGACTAAAGAGTGGGAATATGAGGTGGCGTTCCCAGGCATCCATGCTTAGACACCTGCTCTCGAGTCTTTCCATTGGGGCCTCTTGGAACCATGCAATAGGACTCGACTGTCGTGCAGAAGGTAACCTTCAGTTTTGGAGCAGTTCACAAATCCCATCGTAGGCATAACTTTCTGGCCTCATGTAGCCCCCACACCCTTCAGGAAGAGGCCATGCTGGACAAAAACTCTAGCCTGAGGCACGTCTCATAGTTGACATGACCTCAGTGCAGGAGATATCGATTCAGCCTCTGCAGAGTGGGCCTGCTGTGCCCTCGGTCCCAAACCTCACGCTAGCTTGTGTTTTCCGACTTCCTTCCTCACACTCCTGGCAAACAAGCCCTCCGGACTAGGAACTCCGGAACCAAAACCCAGCCCAGTGTCTGCCCAATGGAAGAAAAACGTTTCCCTGTGGGGCTCTCCAGAAAACCCAGATGAGGATCAACCTGCTCGGGCCTCGACGGTTCCCGAACTGGATAGGCTGCTCTGGGCACTCATGCTCTGCCTGACACAGCCTGAAGGCAAATGTCCAGACAGACAAGGAGACAGCTGGCCGCACACCCAGCACTTCGGAAACGCCATGGTCTTATGCCGTCACCTCATCCTAACCTTGGTTTTCAGATATCTGAACCTAGACATTATATCAATTCTCCACACAGCTGGGTATAGCAAGCACAAAACAGAACTCCTTCCCCATGGCTGTCAAGCTTGCTCTTGGCATGGAGTCACACCTTCAGGGTGGGAGAAACCTTCATGGCCCCTGATGCCACGCCCAAACTTGAGTGCTGCTTGGGCACAAATTCACACTGTGACCCTCAGCATGAGCCCCATGTCAAAGAAAGGCCTGTCAGGGCCTGGACCAAGAGCCCACATATGGGGCTTGGCAAGCCCCTATGCACCCAGTCCTCACCATGGTTAGAATTTTCCAGTCGCCCCGCCCATACCTGGAGCTCTGCTCTGGAATCCCCTCTTGGAGAGACCCATGAGCCAGACAACACGACTCCACCCTTCCCACAAAATGACCCCAAACGCTTGGGAGCTGGGACAAATCCCCAGAGAGGGATACTCGTCCACAGTACCTGAGGCCACCGCTCCAATCCACGGCTATCCCGGACACAACATCCAGAGACAAAAGCCTGAAGGAACGCCTCCCACTCGCCCTTGTTTCAGAGGCCCATGAGCTCCCTCTCGGGCTGTACATCCGGCCTGCCATACCCTAGGCGCCACTCATAAGCTGAGTTTGTGTATTCAGACTTCTGTGCCCACAGCCTGGACCCACACAACATCCAGGCTAGGGCCTCTGGACCAAACAGCGAAAGATTGTGCCTGCCCTCTCCAAGGAAAGTGTGCCCAATCCATTGACCACAACCCTACAGGTTAGGGAAAAGTTCCAAGGTCCCTGAGGCCATCAATAGTATAGGCCACCCTGGACTAAGAGGGGCTCTCTGACACCAGCGGAGCAACTATCTCCACTTAGACTCTCAGACAGTGTCCCCAGAGACAGAAGGTTGAAATGGACAGGTCCCCAGGCCCTAATCTGAACCTTAGCTTTGGTTTCCATGTTTCCGTTCTCAGAGGACTGTTTTCGTAGACCAGCACCTGGGGCTTTTCTGAGGCACCAAACCAAACCTCTCTCATCTCCACATGGTCAGCTTTCTTACTGGGATGTATCAAACACTTCAGGTAGGAGAGTTCCGCAGGGCCACTGAACAACCAGCACATTCCAAGGTCTCCATGGACCCAAACGCATTTATGACGCATCCTCAGGAGAGGCCATTTCATCTCAGCCCCCTGGGTCGCGTGTTCCAGAGGCAGCAGATCAAACATATCTTGTAGCTAATAGCCAATGGGATTGCGAGACATGCTGTACAGGGATCCATCCTTCGAACTCTGCTCTCCAGTCCTTCCATATGGTATGTCCTGGAGCCATGCAACAGGACTCGAATATCCCGCAGAAGGAAACCTTGTGGTTTGGGGCAACCTCCGAAATCAGCGTGGGAAAACTTCCTTGGCCTCATGAGGCCCCCACTTCATGAAGGTGCCATCATGGACACATACTCCAGCCTCAGCCAACGTCTGATCCTCAGCCTGACTTCAGATGCAGGAGATTTTGATTCAGCCTCTGCAGAGTGGGCCTGCTCTGCCCTTGGCTCCAATCCTCACACTAGCTTGTGTTTTCAGACTTCCCTCCTCACACTCCTGGCCCACAAACCCTCCCTACTGGGAATTCTGGGGCCACAATGAAGCACTGTGCCTGCCTCCCAGGAGAAAAACCTTGTCTATGGCGCTGCCCAGAAACCCCAAATGAGGATCAAACTGCTTGGCCCTCGGCAACACCCCAATTGCATAGGCTACCTTAAACAGTGATGCTCTGTCGCAAATAGCCTGAGCCCAGACCTTCCAACAGACACCGACACAGCTGGCTGCACACCCAGCACATTGGACCCGCCACTGCCTTAGGCCACCATCCATTCCCAACCTGGGTTTTCAGTCATCGGAACCTAGACCTTATCTCCAATCCCTGCACAGGGGGGAACCTGATGCACAAGTCAGAACCCCTCCTTCCCCATGGCAAGAAACCTTGCTGCTGGCAGTGAGTCAAACCTTCAGTGTAGGAGAAAACGGCATGGCCCATGAGGCCACGCCCAAGCGTGAGGGCCGCCTTGGGCACAAACACACATTGTGACCCTCAGCGTGAGTACCTTATTCAAGTAACGCCTCTCAGTGACTGGACCAAGAGCCCGCATATGTGGCTTGCCATGCCCATAGGCACCCAGGACTAACTAGATGGTGTGTATTCCAGTTGAGGGAAACCACTGCTGTGCTCTAGAGTCCCTCTCCTGGGGGGTCCCCTGTGGCAGAAAACAGTACTCTTCATTCCCACAGAATGAACCCAAACACTTGGGAGCTTGGACAATCCCCCGAGAGGAAGGCTCTTCCTCGGCCTCTGAGACAACCCCTACCCTGACGGACACTGTAAAAGCAACACCCAGAGACAAAACCCTGAGTGACTGCCTCCCACTTGCCCTACTTTGATTTCCAGAGGATCTCCCCTCACGGACTAGAGATCAGGCCTGCCATTACATTGGCCCCTAGCTGAGCCAAGTTTGCTTTTTCAGACATCTGTCCCCACAGCCCTGGCAAACACAGCCTCTAGGCTGGGTCCTCTGGAGCCATACCACAGGACCGTGCCTGCTCTCTCCTGGGAAACTGTGTCCATTCCTTTGGCCACACACCTCCAGAATATGAGAAACCTCAAGGCCTCCGAGGACATCCCACTACTGGGAGTCTCACTGGACTCACAGGTGCATTCGGACACAAGCTGAGCAGCTACATCCATGAATGCATGCACACAGATGTCAACAGAGATAGAAGGTTGAGCCGGACAGGCCTTTAGGCCGTAGTCTCAACTCTTGCTTTGGTTTCCAGGTGTCACTCCTCAGAGGCTTTGGTTCAAAGAACAGGGTATGGGGCTTTGCTGAGGCACGGAACAGAACTCCTCTCGTCTCCACATGGGAAGTTTCCTTGTTGGAGCCGTGTCAAACACCTCATGTTGGAGAATCCTGCAGAGTCCCTGAGCCACCTCCACATTCCAAGGTCTCCCAGGCCACCAAGCCACAGTAGGACTCATCTTCAGGAGAGACCATTTCAACTCTCCCCTCTGGGTAGCTCACCAGGAGCCCGCAGATTGAGCCTGCCTTGTCCTGACTAAAGAGTGGGAATATGAGGTGGCGTTCCCAGGCATCCATGCTTAGACACCTGCTCTCGAGTCTTTCCATATGGGGCCTCTTGGAACCATGCAATAGGACTCGACTGTCGTGCAGAAGGTATCCTTCAGTTTTGGAGCAGTTCACAAATCCCATCGTAGGCAAAACTTTCTGGCCTCATGAAGCCCCCACACCCTTCAGGAAGAGGCCATGCTGGACAAAAACTCTAGCCTGAGGCACGTCTCATAGTTGACATGACCTCAGTGCAGGAGATCTCGATTCAGCTTCTGCAGAGTGGTCCTGCTGTGCCCTCGGTCCCAAACCTCACGCTAGCTTGTGTTTTCCGACTTCCTTCCTCACACTCCTGGCAAACAAGCCCTCCGGACTAGGAACTCCGGAACCAAAACCCAGCCCAGTGTCTGCCCAATGGAAGAAAAACGTTTCCCTGTGGGGCTCTCCAGAAAACCCAGATGAGGATCAACCTGCTCGGGCCTCGACGGTACCCGAACTGGATAGGCTGCTCTGGGCACTCATGCTCTGCCTGACACAGCCTGAAGCCAGATGTCCAGACAGACAAGGAGACAGCTGGCCGCACACCCAGCACTTCGGACACGCCATGGTCTTATGCCGTCACCTCATCCTAACCTTGGTTTTCAGATATCTGAACCTAGACATTGTATCAATTCTCCACACAGCTGGGTATAGCAAGCACAAAACAGAACTCCTTCCCCATGGCTGTCAAGCTTGCTCTTGGCATGGAGTCACACCTTCAGGGTGGGAGAAACCTTCTTGGCCCCTGATGCCACGCCCAAACTTGAGTGCTGCTTGGGCACAAATTCACACTGTGACCCTCAGCATGAGCCCCATGTCAAAGAAAGGCCTGTCAGGGCCTGGACCAAGAGCCCACATATGGGGCTTGGCAAGCCCCTATGCACCCAGTCCTCACCACGGTTAGAATTTTCCAGTCGCCCCGCCCGTACCTGGAGCTCTGCTCTGGAATCCCTTTCTTGGAGAAACCCATGAGCCAGACAACACGACTCCACCCTTCCCACAAAATGACCCCAAACTCTTGGGAGCTGGGACAAATCCCCAGAGAGGGATACTCGTCCACAGTACCTGAGGCCACCGCTCCAATCCACGGCTATCCCGGACACAACATCCAGAGACAAAAGCCTGAAGGAACGCCTCCCACTCGCCCTTGTTTCAGAGGCCCAGGAGCTCCCTCTCGGGCTGTACATCCGGCCTGCCATACCCTAGGCGCCACTCATAAGCTGAGTTTGTGTATTCAGACTTCTGTGCCCACAGCCTGGACCCACACAACATCCAGGCTAGGGCCTCTGGACCAAACAGCGAAAGATTGTGCCTGCCCTCTCCAAGGAAAGTGTGCCCAATCCATTGACCACAACCCTACAGGTTAGGGAAAAGTTCCAAGGTCCCTCAGGCCATCAATAGTATAGGCCACCCTGGACTAAGAGGGGCTCTCTGACACCAGCGGAGCAACTATCTCCACTTAGACTCTCAGACAGTGTCCCCAGAGACAGAAGGTTGAAATGGACAGGTCCCCAGGCCCTAATCTGAACCTTAGCTTTGGTTTCCATGTTTCCGTTCTCAGAGGACTGTTTTCGTAGACCAGCACCTGGGGCTTTTTTGAGGCACCAAACCAAACCTCTCTCATCTCCACATGGTCAGCTTTCTTACTGGGATGTATCAAACACTTCAGGTAGGAGATTTCCGCAGGGCCACTGAACAACCAGCACATTCCAATTTCTCCATGGACCCAAACGCACATTATGACGCATCCTCAGGAGAGTCCACTTCATCTCAGCCCCCTGGGTCGCGTGTTCCAGAGGCAGCAGATCAAACATATCTTGTCGCTAATAGCCAATGGGAATGCGAGACATGCTGTACAGGGATCCATCCTTCGAACCCTGCTCTCCAGTCCTTCCATATGGTATGTCCTGGAGCCATGCAACAGGACTCGAATGTCCCGCAAAGGAAACCTTGTGGTTTGGGACAACCTCCAAACTCAGCGTGGGAAAACTTCCTTGGCCTCATGAGGCCCCCACTTCATGAAGGTGCCATCATGGACACATACTCCAGCCTCAGCCAACGTCTGATCCTCAGCCTGACTTCAGATGCAGGAGATTTTGATTCAGCCTCTGCAGAGTGGGCCTGCTCTGCCCTTGGCTCCAATCCTCACACTAGTTTGTGTTTTCAGACTTCCCTCCTCACACTCCTGCCACACAAACCCTCCCTACTGGGAATTCTGGGGCCACAATGAAGCACTGTGCCTGCCTCCCAGGAGAAAAACCTTGTCTATGGCGCTGCCCAGAAACCCCAAATGAGGATCAAACTGCTTGGCCCTCGGCAACACCCCAATTGCATAGGCTACCTTAAACAGTGATGCTCTGTCGCAAATAGCCTGAGCCCAGACCTTCCAACAGACACCGACACAGCTGGCTGCACACCCAGCACATTGGACCCGCCACTGCCTTAGGCCACCATCCATTCCCAACCTGGGTTTTCAGTCATCGGAACCTAGACCTTATCTCCAATCCCTGCACAGGGGGGAACCTGATGCACAAGTCAGAACCCCTCCTTCCCCATGGCAAGAAACCTTGCTGCTGGCAGTGAGTCAAACCTTCAGTGTAGGAGAAAACGGCATGGCCCATGAGGCCACGCCCAAGCGTGAGGGCCGCCTTGGGCACAAACACACATTGTGACCCTCAGCGTGAGTACCTTATTCAAGTAACGCCTCTCAGTGACTGGACCAAGAGCCCGCATATGTGGCTTGCCATGCCCATAGGCACCCAGGACTAACTAGATGGTGTGTATTCCAGTTGAGGGAACCCACTGCTGTGCTCTAGAGTCCCTCTCCTGGGGGGTCCCCTGTGGCAGAAATCAGTACTCTTCATTCCCACAGAATGAACCCAAACACTTGGGAGCTTGGACAATCCCCCGAGAGGAAGGCTCTTCCTCGGCCTCTGAGACAACCCCTACCCTGACGGACACTGTAAAAGCAACACCCAGAGACAAAACCCTGAGTGACTGCCTCCCACTTGCCCTACTTTGATTTCCAGAGGATCTCCCCTCACGGACTAGAGATCAGGCCTGCCATTACATTGGCCCCTAGCTGAGCCAAGTTTGCTTTTTCAGACATCTGTCCCCACAGCCCTGGCAAACACAGCCTCTAGGCTGGGTCCTCTGGAGCCATACCACAGGACCGTGCCTGCTCTCTCCTGGGAAACTGTGTCCATTCCTTTGGCCACACACCTCCAGAATATGAGAAACCTCAAGGCCTCCGAGGACATCCCACTACTGGGAGCCTCACTGGACTCACAGGGGCATTCGGACACAAGCTGAGCAGCTACATCCATGAATGCATGCACACAGATGTCCACAGAGATAGAAGGTTGAGCCGGACAGGCCTTTAGGCCGTAGTCTCAACTCTTGCTTTGGTTTCCAGGTGTCACTCCTCAGAGGCTTTGGTTATGGGGCTTTCCTGAGGCACGGAACAGAACTCCTCTCGTCTCCACATGGGAAGTTTCCTTGTTGGAGCCGTGTCAAACACCTCATGTTGGAGAATCCTGCAGAGTCCCTGAGCCACCTCCACATTCCAAGGTCTCCCAGGCCACCAAGCCACAGTAGGACTCATCTTCAGGAGAGACCATTTCAACTCTCCCCTCTGGGTAGCTCACCCAGGAGCCCGCAGATTGAGCCTGCCTTGTCCTGACTAAAGAGTGGGAATATGAGGTGGCGTTCCCGGCATCCATGCTTAGACACCTGCTCTCGAGTCTTTCCATATGGGGCCTCTTGGAAGCATGCAATAGGATTCGACTGTCGTGCAGAAGGTATACTTCAGTTTTGGAGCAGTTCACAAATCCCATCGTAGGCAAAACTTTCTGGCCTCATGAAGCCCCCACACCCTTCTGGAAGAGGCCATGCTGGACAAAAACTCTAGCCTGAGGCACGTCTCATAGTTGACATGACCTCAGTGCAGGAGATCTCGATTCAGTCTCTGCAGAGTGGGCCTGCTGTGCCCTCGGTCCCAAACCTCACGCTAGCTTGTGTTTTCCGACTTCCTTCCTCACACTCCTGGCAAACAAGCCCTCCGGACTAGGAACTCCAGAACCAAAACCCAGCCCAGTGTCTGCCCAATGGAAGAAAAACTTTTCCCTGTGGGGCTCTCCAGAAAACCCAGATGAGGATCAACCTGCTCGGGCCTCGACGGTACCCGAACTGGATAGGCTGCTCTGGGAACTCATGCTCTGCCTGCCACAGCCTGAAGCCAGACGTCCAGACAGACAAGGAGACAGCTGGCCGCACACCCAGCACTTCGGACACCACATGGTCTTATGCCGTCACCTCATCCTAACCTTGGTTTTCAGATATCTGAAGCTAGACATTATATCAATTCTCCACACAGCTGGGTATAGCAAGCACAAAACAGAACTCCTCCTTCCCCATGGCTGTCAAGCTTGCTCTTGGCATTGAGTCACACCTTCAGGGTGGGAGAAACCTTCATGGCCCCTGATGCCACGCCCAAACTTGAGTGCTGCTTGGGCACAAATTCACACTGTGACCCTCAGCATGAGCCCCATGTCAAAGAAAGGCCTGTCAGGGCCGGGACCAAGAGCCCACATATGGGGCTTGCCAAGCCCCTATGCACCCAATCCTCACCACGGTTTGAATTTTCCAGTCGCCCCGCCCGTACCTGGAGCTCTGCTCTGGAATCCCTTTCTTGGAGAGACCCATGAGCCAGACAACACGACTCCACCCTTCCCACAAAATGACCCCAAACTCTTGGGAGCTGGGACAAATCCCCAGAGAGGGATACTCGTCCACAGTACCTGAGGCCACCGCTCCAATCCACGGCTATCACGGACACAACATCCAGAGACAAAAGCCTGAAGGAACGCCTCCCACTCGCCCTTGTTTCAGAGGCCCAGGAGCTCCCTCTCAGGCTGTACATCCGGCCGGCCATACCCTAGGCGCCACTCATAAGCTGAGTTTGTGTATTCAGACTTCTGTGCCCACAGCCTGGACCCACACAACATCCAGGCTAGGGCCTCTGGACCAAACAGCGAAAGATTGTGCCTGCCCTCTCCAAGGAAAGTGTGCCCAATCCATTGACCACAACCCTACAGGTTAGGGAAAAGCTCCAAGGTCCCTGAGGCCATCAATAGTATAGGCCACCCTGGACTAAGAGGGGCTCTCTGACACCAGCGGAGCAACTATCTCCACTTAGACTCTCAGACAGTTTCCCCAGAGACAGAAGGTTGAAATGGACAGGCCCCCAGGCCCTAATCTGAACCTTAGCTTTGGTTTCCATGTTTCCATTCTCAGAGGACTGTTTTCGTAGACCAGCACCTGGGGCTTTTCTGAGGCACCAAACCAAACCTCTCTCATCTCCACATGGTCAGCTTTCTTACTGGGATGTATCAAACACTTCAGGTAGGAGAGTTCCGCAGGGCCACTGAACAACCAGCACATTCCAAGGTCTCCATGGACCCAAATGCACATTATGACGCATCCTCAGGAGAGGCCATTTCATCTCAGCCCCCTGGGACGCGTGTTCCAGAGGCAGCAGATCAAACATATCTTGTAGCTAATAGCCAATGTGATTGCGAGACATGCTGTACAGGGATCCATCCTTCGAACTCTGCTCTCCAGTCCTTCCATATGGTATGTCCTGGAGCCATGCAACAGGACTCGAATATCCCGCAGAAGGAAACCTTGTGGTTTGGGGCAACCTCCAAACTCAGCGTGGGAAAACTTCCTTGGCCTCATGAGGCCCCCACTTCATGAAGGTGCCATCATGGACACATACTCCAGCCTCAGCCAACGTCTGATCCTCAGCCTGACTTCAGATGCAGGAGATTTTGATTCAGCCTCTGCAGAGTGGGCCTGCTCTGCCCTTGGCTCCAATCCTCACACTAGCTTGTGTTTTCAGACTTCCGTCCTCACACTCCTGGCCCACAAACCCTCCCTACTGGGAATTCTGGGGCCACAATGAAGCACTGTGCCTGCCTCCCAGGAGAAAAACCTTGTCTATGGCGCTGCCCAGAAACCCCAAATGAGGATCAAACTGCTTGGCCCTCGGCAACACCCCAATTGCATAGGCTACCTTAAACAGTGATGCTCTGTCGCAAATAGCCTGAGCCCAGACCTTCCAACAGACACCGACACAGCTGGCTGCACACCAAGCACATTGGACCCGCCACTGCCTTAGGCCACCATCCATTCCCAACCTGGGTTTTCAGTCATCGGAACCTAGACCTTATCTCCAATCCCTGCACAGGGGGGAACCTGATGCACAAGTCAGAACCCCTCCTTCCCCATGGCAAGAAACCTTGCTGCTGGCAGTGAGTCAAGCCTTCAGTGTAGGAGAAAACGGCATGGCCCATGAGGCCACGCCCAAGCGTGAGGGCCGCCTTGGGCACAAACACACATTGTGACCCTCAGCGTGAGTACCTTATTCAAGTAACGCCTCTCAGTGACTGGACCAAGAGCCCGCATATGTGGCTTGCCATGCCCATAGGCACCCAGGACTAACTAGATGGTGTGTATTCCAGTTGAGGGAACCCACTGCTGTGCTCTAGAGTCCCTCTCCTGGGGGGTCCCCTGTGGCAGAAAACAGTACTCTTCATTCCCACAGAATGAACCCAAACACTTGGGAGCTTGGACAATCCCCCGAGAGGAAGGCTCTTCCTCGGCCTCTGAGACAACCCCTACCCTGACCGGACACTGTAAACGCAACACCCAGAGACAAAACCCTGAGTGACTGCCTCCCACTTGCTCTACTTTGATTTCCAGAGGATCTCCCCTCACGGACTAGAGATCAGGCCTGCCATTACATTGGCCCCTAGCTGAGCCAAGTTTGCTTTTTCAGACATCTGTCCCCACAGCCCTGGCAAACACAGCCTCTAGGCTGGGTCCTCTGGAGCCATACCACAGGACCGTGCCTGCTCTCTCCTGGGAAACTGTGTCCATTCCTTTGGCCACACACCTCCAGAATATGAGAAACCTCAAGGCCTCCGAGGACATCCCACTACTGGGAGCCTCACTGGACTCACAGGTGCATTCGGACACAAGCTGAGCAGCTACATCCATGAATGCATGCACACAGATGTCAACAGAGATAGAAGGTTGAGCCGGACAGGCCTTTAGGCCGTAGTCTCAACTCTTGCTTTGGTTTCCAGGTGTCACTCCTCAGAGGCTTTGGTTCAAAGAACAGGGTATGGGGCTTTCCTGAGGCACGGAACAGAACTCCTCTCGTCTCCACATGGGAAGTTTCCTTGTTGGAGCCGTGTCAAACACCTCATGTTGGAGAATCCTGCAGAGTCCCTGAGCCACCTCCACATTCCAAGGTCTCCCAGGCCACCAAGCCACAGTAGGACTCATCTTCAGGAGAGACCATTTCAACTCTCCCCTCTGGGTAGCTCACCAGGAGCCCGCAGATTGAGCCTGCCTTGTCCTGACTAAAGAGTGGGAATATGAGGTGGCGTTCCCAGGCATCCATGCTTAGACACCTGCTCTCGAGTCTTTCCATATGGGGCCTCTTGGAACCATCCAATAGGACTAGACTGTCGTGCAGAAGGTAACCTTCAGTTTCGGAGCAGTTCACAAATCCCATCGTAGGCAAAACTTTCTGGCCTCATGAAGCCCCCACACCCTTCAGGCAGAGGCCATGCTGGACAAAAACTCTAGCCTGAGGCACGTCTCATAGTTGACATGACCTCAGTGCAGGAGATCTCGATTCAGCCTCTGCAGAGTGGGCCTGCCTTGCCCTCGGTCCCAAACCTCACGCTAGCTTGTGTTTTCCGACTTCCTTCCTCACACTCCTGGCAAACAAGCCCTCCGGACTAGGAACTCCGGAACCAAAACCCAGCCCAGTGTCTGCCCAATGGAAGAAAAACGTTTCCCTGTGGGGCTCTCCAGAAAACCCAGATGAGGATCAACCTGCTCGGGCCTCGACGGTTCCCAAACTGGATAGGCTGCTCTGGGCACTCATGCTCTGCCTGACACAGCCTGAAGGCAGATGTCCAGACAGACAAGGAGACAGCTGGCCGCACACCCAGCACTTCGGACACCACATGGTCTTATGCCGTCACCTCATCCTAACCTTGGTTTTCAGATATCTGAACCTAGACATTGTATCAATTCTCCACACAGCTGGGTATAGCAAGCACAAAACAGAACTCCTCCTTCCCCATGGCTGTCAAGCTTGCTCTTGGCATGGAGTCACACCTTCAGGGTGGGAGAAACCTTCATGGCCCCTGATGCCACGCCCAAACTTGAGTGCTGCTTGGGCACAAATTCACACTGTGACCCTCAGCATGAGCCCCATGTCAAAGAAAGGCCTGTCAGGGCCTGGACCAAGAGCCCACATATGGGGCTTGCCAAGCCCCTATGCACCCAATCCTCACCACGGTTTGAATTTTCCAGTCGCCCCGCCCGTACCTGGAGCTCTGCTCTGGAATCCCTTTCTTGGAGAGACCCATGAGCCAGACAACACGACTCCACCCTTCCCACAAAATGACCCCAAACTCTTGGGAGCTGGGACAAATCCCCAGAGAGGGATATTCGTCCACAGTACCTGAGGCCACCGCTCCAGTCCACGGCTATCCCGGACACAACATCCAGAGACAAAAGCCTGAAGGAACGCCTCCCACTCGCCCTTGTTTCAGAGGCCCAGGAGCTCCCTCTCGGGCTGTACATCCGGCTTGCCATACCCTAGGCGCCACTCATAAGCTGAGTTTGTGTATTCAGACTTCTGTGCCCACAGCCTGGACCCACACAACATCCCGGCTAGGGCCTCTGGACCAAACAGCGAAAGATTGTGCCTGCCCTCTCCAAGGAAAGTGTGCCCAATCCATTGACCACAACCCTACATGTGAGGGAAAAGCTCCAAGGTCCCTGAGGCCATCAATAGTATAGGCCACCCTGGACTAAGAGGGGCTCTCTGACACCAGCGGAGCAACTATCTCCACTTAGACTCTCAGACAGTGTCCCCAGAGACAGAAGGTTGAAATGGACAGGCCCCCAGGCCCTAATCTGAACCTTAGCTTTGGTTTCCATGTTTCCGTTCTCAGAGGACTGTTTTCGTAGACCAGCACCTGGGGCTTTTCTGAGGCACCAAACCAAACCTCTCTCATCTCCACATGGGCAGCTTTCATACTGGGATGTATCAAACACTTCAGGTAGGAGAGTTCAGCAGGGCCACTGAACAACCAGCACATTCCAAGGTCTCCATGGACCCAAACGAACATTATGACGCATCCTCAGGAGAGGCCATTTCATCTCAGCCCCCTGGGTCGCGTGTTCCAGAGGCAGCAGATCAAACATATCTTGTCGCTAATAGCCAATGGGAATGCGAGACATGCTGTACAGGGATCCATCCTTCGAACCCTGCTCTCCAGTCCTTCCATATGGTATGTCCTCGAGCCATGCAACAGGACTCGAATGTCCCGCAGAAGGAAACCTTGTGGTTTGGGGCAACCTCCAAACTCAGCGTGGGAAAACTTCCTTGGCCTCATGAGGCCCCCACTTCATGAAGGTGCCATCATGGACACATACTCCAGCCTCAGCCAACGTCTGATCCTCAGCCTGACTTCAGATGCAGGAGATTTTGATTCAGCCTCTGCAGAGTGGGCCTGCTCTGCCCTTGGCTCCAATCCTCACACTAGCTTGTGTTTTCAGACTTCCGTCCTCACACTCCTGGCCCACAAACCCTCCCTACTGGGAATTCTGGGGCCACAATGAAGCACTGTGCCTGCCTCCCAGGAGAAAAACCTTGTCTATGGCGCTGCCCAGAAACCCCAAATGAGGATCAAACTGCTTGGCCCTCGGCAACACCCCAATTGCATAGGCTACCTTAAACAGTGATGCTCTGTCGCAAATAGACTGAGCCCAGACCTTCCAACAGACACCGACACAGCTGGCTGCACACCCAGCACATTGGACCCGCCACTGCCTTAGGCCACCATCCATTCCCAACCTGGGTTTTCAGTCATCGGAACCTAGACCTGATCTCCAATCCCTGCACAGGGGGGAACCTGATGCACAAGTCAGAACTCCTCCTTCCCCATGGCAAGAAACCTTGCTGCTGGCAGTGAGTCAAACCTTCAGTGTAGGAGAAAACGGCATGGCCCATGAGGCCACGCCCAAGCGTGAGGGCCGCCTTGGGCACAAACACACATTGTGAGCCTCAGCGTGAGTACCTTATTCAAGTAACGCCTCTCAGTGACTGGACCAAGAGCCCGCATATGTGGCTTGCCATGCCCATAGGCACCCAGGACTAACTAGATGGTGTGTATTCCAGTTGAGGGAACCCACTGCTGTGCTCTAGAGTCCCTTTCCTGGGGGGGTCCGCTGTGGCAGAAACAGTACTCTTCATTCCCACAGAATGAACACAAACACTTGGGAGCTTGGACAATCCCCCGAGAGGAAGGCTCTTCCTCGGCCTCTGAGACAACCCCTACCCTGACCGGACACTGTAAACGCAACACCCAGAGACAAAATCCTGAGTGACTGCCTCCCACTTGCCCTACTTTGATTTCCAGAGGATCTCCCCTCACGGACTAGAGATCTGGCCTGCCATTACATTGGCCCCTAGCTGAGCCAAGTTTGCTTTTTCAGACATCTGTCCCCACAGCCCTGGCAAACACAGCCTCTAGGCTGGGTCCTCTGGAGCCATACCACAGGACCGTGCCTGCTCTCTCCTGGGAAACTGTGTCCATTCTTTGGCCACACACCTCCAGAATATGAGAAACCTCCAGGCCTCCGAGGACATCCCACTACTGGGAGCCTCACTGGACTCACAGGGGCATTTGGACACAAGCTGAGCAGCAACATCCATGAATGCATGCACACAGATGTCCACAGAGATAGAAGGTTGAGCCGGACAGGCCTTTAGGCCGTAGTCTCAACTCTTGCTTTGGTTTCCAGGTGTCACTCCTCAGAGGCTTTGGTTCGAAGAACAGGGTATGGGGCTTTCCTGAGGCACGGAACAGAACTCCTCTCATCTCCACATGAGAAGTTTCCTTGTTGCAGCCATGTCAAACACCTCATGTTGAAGAATCCTGCAGAGTCCCTGAGCCACCTCCACATTCCAAGGTCTCCCAGGCCACCAAGCCACAGTAGGACTCATCTTCACTAGAGACCATTTCAACTCTCCCCTCTGGGTAGCTCACCAGGAGCCTGCAGATTGAGCCTGCCTTGTCCTGACTAAAGAGTGGGAATATGAGGTGGCGTTCCCAGGCATCCATGCTTAGACACCTGCTCTCGAGTCTTTCCATATGGGGCCTCTTGGAACCATGCAATAGGACTCGACTGTCGTGCAGAAGGTAACCTTCAGTTTTGGAGCAGTTCACAAATCCCATCGAAGGCAAAACTTTCTGGCCTCATGAAGCCCCCACACCCTTCAGGTAGAAGCCATGCTGGACAAAAACTCTAGCCTGAGGCACGTCTCATATTTGACATGACCTCAGTGCAGGAGATCTCGATTCAGCCTCTGCAGAGTGGGCCTGCCGTGCCCTCGGTCCCAAACCTCACGCTAGCTTGTGTTTTCCGACTTCCTTCCTCACACTCCTGGCAATCAGGCCCTCCGGACTAGCAACTCCGGAACCAAAACCCAGCCCAGTGTCTGCCCAACGGAAGAAAAACGTTTCCCTGTGGGGCTCTCCAGAAAACCCAGATGAGGATCAACCTGCTCGGGCCTCGACGGTACCCGAACTGGATAGGCTGCTCTGGGCACTCATGCTCTGCCTGACACAGCCTGAAGCCAGATGTCCAGACAGACAAGGAGACAGCTGGCCGCACACCCAGCACTTCGGACACGCCATGGTCTTATGCCGTCACCTCATCCTAACCTTGGTTTTCAGATATCTGAAGCTAGACATTATATCAATTCTCCACACAGCTGGGTATAGCAAGCACAAAACAGAACTCCTCCTTCCCCATGGCTGTCAAGCTTGCTCTTGGCATGGAGTCACACCTTCAGGGTGGGAGAAACCTTCATGGCCCCTGATGCCACGCCCAAACTTGAGTGCTGCTTGGGCTCAAATTCACACTGTGACCCTCAGCATGAGCCCCATGTCAAAGAAAGGCCTGTCAGGGCCTGGACCAAGAGCCCACATATGGGGCTTGCCAAGCCCCTATGCACCCAATCCTCACCACGGTTTGAATTTTCCAGTCGCCCCGCCCGTACCTGGAGCTCTGCTCTGGAATCCCTTTCTTGGAGAGACCCATGAGCCAGACAACACGACTCCACCCTTCCCACAAAATGACCCCAAACTCTTGGGAGCTGGGACAAATCCCCAGAGAGGGATACTCGTCCACAGTACCTGAGGCCACCGCTCCAATCCACGGCTATCCCGGACACAACATCCAGAGACAAAAGCCTGAAGGAACGCCTCCCACTCGCCCTTGTTTCAGAGGCCCAGTAGCTCCCTCTCGGGCTGTACATCCGGCCTGCCATACCCTAGGCGCCACTCATAAGCTGAGTTTGTGTATTCAGACTTCTGTGCCCACAGCCTGGACCCACACAACATCCAGGCTAGGGCCTTTGGACCAAACAGCGAAAGATTGTGCCTGCCCTCTCCAAGGATAGTATGCCCAATCCATTCACCACAACCCTACAGGTTAGGGAAAAGCTCCAAGGTCCCTGAGGCCATCAATAGTATAGGCCACCCTGGACTAAGAGGGGCTCTCTGACACCAGCGGAGCAATTATCTCCACTTAGACTCTCAGACAGTGTCCCCAGAGACAGAAGGTTGAAATGGACAGGCCCCCAGGCCCTAATCTGAACCTTAGCTTTGGTTTCCATGTTTCTGTTCTCAGAGGACTGTTTTCGTAGACCAGCACCTGGGGCTTTTCTGAGGCACCAAACCAAACCTCTCTCATCTCCACATGGGCAGCTTTCTTACTGGGATGTATCAAACACTTCAGGTAGGAGAGTTCCGCAGGGCCACTGAACAACCAGCACATTCCAAGGTCTCCATGGACCCAAACGAACATTATGACGCATCCTCAGGAGAGGCCATTTCATCTCAGCCCCCTGAGTCGCGTGTTCCAGAGGCAGCAGATCAAACATATCTTGTCGCTAATAGCCAATGGGAATGCGAGATATGCTGTACAGGGATCCATCCTTCGAACCCTGCTCTCCAGTCCTTCCATATGGTATGACCTGGAGCCATGCAACAGGACTCGAATGTCCCGCAGAAGGAAACCTTGTGGTTTGGGGCAACCTCCAAACTCAGCGTGGGAAAACTTCCTTGGCCTCATGAGGCCCCCACTTCATGAAGGTGCCATCATGGACACATACTCCAGCCTCAGCCAACGTCTGATCCTCAGCCTGACTTCAGATGCAGGAGATTTTGATTCAGCCTCTGCAGAGTGGGCCTGCTCTGCCCTTGGCTCCAAACCTCACACTAGCTTGTGTTTTCAAACTTCCGTCCTCACACTCCTGGCCCCCAAACCCACCCTACTGGGAATTCTGGCGCCACAATGAAGCACTGTGCCTGCCTCCCAGGAGAAAAACCTTGTCTATGGCGCTGCCCAGAAACCCCAAATGAGGATCAAACTGCTTGGCCCTCGGCAACACCCCAATTGCATAGGCTACCTTAAACAGTGATGCTCTGTCGCAAATAGCCTGAGCCCAGACCTTCCAACAGACACCGACACAGCTGGCTGCACACCCAGCACATTGGACCCGCCACTGCCTTAAGCCACCATCCATTCCCAACCTGGGTTTTCAGTCATCGGAACCTAGACCTGATATCCAATCCCTGCACAAGGGGGAACCTGATGCACAAGTCAGAACCCCTCCTTCCCCAAGGCAAGAAACCTTGCTGCTGGCAGTGAGTCAAACCTTCAGTGTAGGAGACAAAGGCATGGCCCATGAGGCCACGCCCAAGCGTGAGGGCCGCCTTGGGCACAAACACACATTGTGACCCTCAGCGTGAGTACCTTATTCAAGTAACGCCTCTCAGTGACTTGACCAAGAGCCCGCATATGTGGCTTGCCATGCCCATAGGCACCCAGGACTAACTAGATGGTGTGAATTCCAGTTGAGGGAACCCACTGCTGTGCTCTCGAGTCCCTCTCCTGGGGGGTCCCCTGTGGCAGAAAACAGTACTCTTCATTCCCACAGAATGAACCCAAACACTTGGGAGCTTGGACAATCCCCCAAGAGGAAGGCTCTTCCTCGGCCTCTGAGACAACCCCTACCCTGACCGGACAGTGTAAACGCAACACCCAGAGACAAAATCCTGAGTGACTGCCTCCCACTTGCCCTACTTTGATTTCCAGAGGATCTCCCCTCACGGACTAGAGATCAGGCCTGCCATTACATTGGCCCCTAGCTGAGCCAAGTTTGCTTTTTCAGCCATCTGTCCCCACAGCCCTGACAAACACAACCTATAGGCTGGGTCCTCTGGAGCCATACCACAGGACCGTGCCTGCTCTCTCCTGGGAAACTGTGTCCATTCCTTTGGCCACACACCTCCAGAATATGAGAAAACTCAAGGCCTCCGAGGACATCCCATTACTGGGAGCCTCAATGGACTCACAGGGGCATTCGGACACAAGCTGAGCAGCTACATCCATGAATGCATGCACACAGATGTCAACAGAGATAGAAGGTTGAGCCGGACAGGCCTTTAGGCCGTAGTCTCAACTCTTGCTTTGGTTTCCAGGTGTCACTTTTCAGAGGCCTTGGTTCGAATAACAGGGTATGGGGCTTTCCTGAAGCACGGAACAGAACTCCTCTCGTCTCCACATGGGAAGTTTCCTTGTTGGAACCGTGTCAAACACCTCATGTTGGAGAATCCTGCAGAGTCCCTGAGCCACCTCCACATTCCAAGGTCTTCCAGGCCACCAAGCCACAGTAGGACTCATCTTCAGGAGAGTCCATTTCAACTCTCCCCTCTGGGTAGCTCACCCAGGAGCCCGCAGATTGAGCCTGCCTTGTCCTGACTAAAGAGTGGCATTCCCAGGCATCCATACTTAAACACCTGCTCTCGAGTCTTTCTATATGGGGCCTCTTGGAACCATCCAATAGGACTCGACTGTCGTGCAGAAGGTAACCTTCAGTTTTGGAGCAGTTCACAAATCCCATCGTAGGCAAAACTTTCTGGCCTCATGAAGCCCCCACACCCTTCAGGAAGAGGCCATGCTGTACAAGAACTCTAGCCTCAGGCACGTCTCATAGTTGACATGACCTCAGTGCAGGAGATCTCGATTCAGCCTCTGCAGAGTGGGCCTGCCGTGCCCTCGGTCCCAAACCTCACGCTAGCTTGTGTTTTCCGACTTCCTTCCTCACACTCCTGGCCAACAAGCCCTCCGGACTAGGAACTCCGGAACCAAAACCCAGCCCAGTGTCTGCCCAACGGAAGAAAAACGTTTCCCTGTGGGGCTCTCCAGAAAACCCAGATGAGGATCAACCTGCTCGGGCCTCGACCGTCCCCGAACTGGATATGCTGCTCTGGGCACTCATGCTCTGCCTGACACAGCCTGAAGTCAGATGTCCAGACAGACAAGGAGACAGCTGGCCGCACACCCAGCACTTCGGACACGCCATGGCCTTATGCCGTCACCTCATCCTAACCTTGGTTTTCAGATATCTGAACCTAGCCATTATATCAAGTCTCCACACAGCTGGGTATAGCAAGCACAAAACAGAACTCCTCCTTCCCCATGGCTGTCAAGCTTGCTCTTGGCATGGAGTCACACCTTCAGGGTGGGAGAAACCTTCATGGCCCCTGATGACACGCCCAAACTTGAGTGCTGCTTGGGCACAAATTCACACTGTGACCCTCAGCATGAGCCCCATGTCAAAGAAAGGCCTGTCAGGGCCTGGACCAAGAGCCCACATATGGGGCTTGCCAAGCCCCTATGCACCCCATCCTCACCACGGTTTGAATTTTCCAGTCGCCCCGCCCGTACCTGGAGCTCTGCTCTGGAATCCCTTTCTTGGAGAGACCCATGAGCCAGACAACACGACTCCACCCTTCCCACAAAATGACCCCAAACTCTTGGGAGCTGGGACAAATCCCCAGAGAGGGATACTCGTCCACAATACCTAGGGCCACCGCTCCAATCCATGGCTAATCCGGACACAACATCCAGAGACAAAAGCCTGAAGGAACGCCTCCCACTCGCTCTTGTTTCAGAGGCCCAGGAGCTCCCTCTCGGGCTGTACATCCGGCCGGCCATACCCTAGGCGCCACTCATAAGCTGAGTTTGTGTATTCAGACTTCTGTGCCCACAGCCTGGACCCACACAACATCCAGGCTAGGGCCTCTGGACCAAACAACGAAAGATTGTGCCTGCCCTCTCCAAGGAAAGTGTGCCCAATCCATTCACCACAACCCTACAGGTTAGGGAAAAGCTCCAAGGTCCCTGAGGCCATCAATAGTATAGGCCACCCTGGACTAAGAGGGGCTCTCTGACACCAGCGGAGCAACTATCTCCACTTAGACTCTCAGAGAGTTTCCCCAGAGACAGAAGGTTGAAATGGACAGGCCCCCAGGCCCTAATCTGAACCTTAGCTTTGGTTTCCATGTTTCCGTTCTCAGAGGTCTGTTTTCGTAGACCAGCACCTGGGGCTTTTCTGAGGCACCAAACCAAACCTCTCTCATCTCCACATGGGCAGCTTTCTTACTGGGATGTATCAAACACTTCAGGTAGGAGAGTTCCGCAGGGCCACTGAACAACCAGCACATTCTAAGGTCTCCATGGACCCAAAAGCACATTATGACGCATCCTCAGGAGAGGCCATTTCAACTCTGCCCCCTGGGTCGCGTGTTCCAGAGGCAGCAGATCAAACATATCTTGTCGCTAATAGCCAATGGGAATGCGAGGCATGCTGTACAGGGATCCATCCTTCGAACCCTGCTCTCCAGTCCTTCCATATGGTATGTCCTGGAGCCATGCAACAGGTCTCGAATGTCCCGCAGAAGGAAACCTTGTGGTTTGGGGCAACCTCCAAACTCAGCGTGGGAAAACTTCCTTGGCCTCATGAGGCCCCCACTTCATGAAGGTGCCATCATGGACACATACTCCAGCCTCAGCCAACGTCTGATCCTCAGCCTGACTTCAGATGCAGGAGATTTTGATTCAGCCTCTGCAGAGTGGGCCTGCTCTGCCCTTGGCTCCAATCCTCACACTAGCTTGTGTTTTCAGACTTCCGTCCTCACAGTCCTGGCCCACAAACCCTCCCTAGTGGGAATTCTGGGGCCACAATGAAGCACTGTGCCTGCCTCCCAGGAGAAAAACCTTGTCTATGGCGCTGCCCAGAAACCCAAATGAGGATCAAACTTCTTGGCCCTCGGCAACACCCCAATTGCATAGGCTACCTTAAACAGTGATGCTCTGTCGCAAATAGCCTGAGCCCAGACCTTCCAACAGACACCGACACCGCTGGCTGCACACCCAGCACATTGGACCCGCCACTGCCTTAGGCCACCATCCATTCCCAACCTGGGTTTTCAGTCATCGGAACCTAGACCTTATCTCCAATCCCTGCACAGGGGGGAATCTGATGAACAAGTCAGAACCCCTCCTTCCCCCTGGCAAGAAACCTTGCTGCTGGCAGTGAGTCAATCCTTCAATGTAGGAGAAAACGGCATGGCCCATGAGGCCACGCCCAAGCGTGAGGGCCGCCTTGGGCACAAACACACATTGTGACCCTCAGCGTGAGTACCTTATTCAAGTAACGCCTCTCAGTGACTGGACCAAGAGCCCGCATATGTGGCTTGCCATGCCCAGAGGCACCGAGGACTAACTAGATGGTGTGTATTCCAGTTGAGGGAACCCACTGCTGTGCTCTAGAGTCCCTCTCCTGGTGGGTCCCCTGTGGCAGAAAACAGTACTCTTCATTCCCACAGAATGAACACAAACACTTGGGAGCTTGGACAATCCCCCGAGAGGAAGGCTCTTCCTCGGCCTCTGAGACAACCCCTACCCTGACCGAACACTGTAAACGCAACACCCAGAGACAAAATCCTGAGTGACTGCCTCCCACTTGCCCTACTTTGATTTCCAGAGGATCTCGCCTCACGGACTAGAGATCAGGCCTGCCATTACATTGGCCCCTAGCTGAGCCAAGTTTGCTTTTTCAGACATCTGTCCCCACAGCCCTGGCAAACACAGCCTCTAGGCTGGGTCCTCTGGAGCCATACCACAGGACCGTGCCTGCTCTCTCCTGGGAAACTGTGTCCATTCCTTTGGCCACACACCTCCAGAATATGAGAAACCTCAAGGCCTCCGAGGACATCCCACTACTGGGAGCCTCACTGGACTCACAGGGGCATTCGGACACAAGCTGAGCAGCTACATCCATGAATGCATGCACACAGATGTCAACAGAGATAGAAGGTTGAGCCGGACAGGCCTTTAGGCCGTAGTCTCAACTCTTGCTTTGGTTTCCAGGTGTCACTCCTCAGAGGCTTTGGTTCGAAGAACAGGGTATGGGGCTTTCCTGAGGCACGGAACAGAACTCCTCTCGTCTCCACATGGGAAGTTTCCTTGTTGGAGCCGTGTCAAACACCTCATGTTGGAGAATCCTGCAGAGTCCCTGAGCCACCTCCACATTCCAAGGTCTCCCAGGCCAACAAGCCACAGTAGGACTCATCTTCAGGAGAGTCCATTTCAACTCTCCCCTCTGGGTAGCTCACCCAGGAGCCCGCAGATTGAGACTTCCTTGTCCTGACTAAAGAGTGGGAATATGAGGTGGCGTTCCCAGGCATCCATGCTTAGACACCTGCTCTCGAGTCTTTCCATATGGGGCCTCTTGGAACCATCCAATAGGACTCGACTGTCGTGCAGAAGGTAACCTTCAGTTTTGGAGCAGTTCACAAATCCCATCGTAGGCAAAACTTTCTGGCCTCATGAAGCCCCCACACCCTTCAGGAAGAGGCCATGCTGGACAAGAACTCTAGCCTGAGGCACGTCTCATAGTTGACATGACCTCAGTGCAGGAGATCTCGATTCAGCCTCTGCAGAGTGGGCCTGCCGTGCCCTCGGTCTCAAACCTCACGCTAGCTTGTGTTTTCGGACTTCCTTCCTCACACTCCTGGCAAACAAGCCCTCCGGACTAGGAACTCCAGAACCAAAACCCAGCCCAGTGTCTGCCCAACGGAAGAAAAACCTTTCCCTGTGGGGCTCTCCAGAAAACCCAGATGAGGATCAACCTGCTCGGGCCTCGACGGTACCCGAACTGGATAGGCTGCTCTGGGCACTCATGCTCTGCCTGACACAGCCTGAAGCCAGACGTCCAGACAGACAAGGAGACAGCTGGCCGCACACCCAGCACTTCGGACACGCCATGGTCTTATGCCGTCACCTCATCCTAACCTTGGTTTTCAGATATCTGAACCTAGACATTATATCAATTCTCCACACAGCTGGGTATAGCAAGCACAAAACAGAACTCCTCCTTCCCCATGGCTGTCAAGCTTGCTCTTGGCATGGAGTCACACCTTCAGGGTGGGAGAAACCTTCATGGCCCCTGATGCCACGCCCAAACTTGAGTGCTGCTTGGGCACAAATTCACACTGTGACCCTCAGCATGAGCCCCATGTCAAAGAAAGGCCTGTCAGGGCCTGGACCAAGAGCCCACATATGGGGCTTGCCAAGCCCCTATGCACCCAATCCTCACCACGGTTTGAATTTTCCAGTCGCCCCGCCCGTACCTGGAGCTCTGCTCTGGAATCCCTTTCTTGGAGAGACCCATGAGCCAGACAACACGACTCCACCCTTCCCACAAAATGACCCCAAACTTTTGGGAGCTGGGACAAATCCCCAGAGAGGGATACTCGTCCACAGTACCTGAGGCCACCGCTCCAATCCACGGCTATCCCGGACACAACATCCAGAGACAAAAGCCTGAAGGAACGCCTCCCACTCGCCCTTGTTTCAGAGGCCCAGGAGCTCCCTCTCGGGCTGTACATCCGGCCGGCCATACCCTAGGCGCCACTCATAAGCTGAGTTTGTGTATTCAGACTTCTGTGCCCACAGCCTGGACCCACACAACATCCAGGCTAGGGCCTCTGGACCAAACAGCGAAAGATTGTGCCTGCCCTCTCCAAGGAAAGTGTGCCCAAACCATTGACCACAACCCTACAGGTTAGGGAAAAGCTCCAAGGTCCCTGAGGCCATCAATAGTATAGGCCACCCTGGACTAAGAGGGGCTCTCTGACACCAGCGGAGCAACTATCTCCACTTAGACACTCAGACAGTGTCCCCAGAGACAGAAGGTTGAAATGGACAGGCCCCCAGGCCCTAATCTGAACCTTAGCTTTGGTTTCCATGTTTCCGTTCTCAGAGGACTGTTTTCGTAGACCAGCACATGGGGCTTTTCTGAGGCACCAAACCAAACATCTCTCATCTCCACATGGGCAGCTTTCTTACTGGGATGTATCAAACACTTCAGATAGGAGAGTTCCGCAGGGCCACTGAACAACCAGCACATTCCAAGGTCTCCATGGACCCAAACGCACATTATGACGCATCCTCAGGAGAGGCCATTTCAACTCAGCCCCCTGGGTCGCGTGTTCCAGAGGCAGCAGATCAAACATATCTTGTAGCTAATAGCCAATGGGAATGCGAGGCATGCTGTACAGGGATCCATCCTTCGAGCCCTGCTCTCCAGTCCTTCCATATGGTATGTCCTGGAGCCATGCAACAGGACTCGAATGTCCCGCAGAAGGAAATCTTGTGGTTTGGGGCAACCTCCAAACTCAGCGTGGGAAAACTTTTTTGGCCTCATGAGGCCCCCACTTCATGAAGGTGCCATCATGGACACATACTCCAGCCTCAGCCAACGTCTGATCCTCAGCCTGACTTCAGATGCAGGAGATTTTGATTCAGCCTCTGCAGAGTGGGCCTGCTCTGCCCTTGGCTCCAATCCTCACACTAGCTTGTGTTTTCAGACTTCCCTCCTCACACTCCTGGCCCACAAACCCTCCCTACTGGGAATTCTGGGGCCACAATGAAGCACTGTGCCTGCCTCCCAGGAGAAAAACCTTGTCTATGGCGCTGCCCAGAAACCCCAAATGAGGATCAAACTGCTTGGCCCTCGGCAACACCCCAATTGCATAGGCTACCTTAAACAGTGATGCTCTGTCGCAAATAGCCTGAGCCCAGACCTTCCAACAGACACCGACACCGCTGGCTGCACACCCAGCACATTGGACCCGCCACTGCCTTAGGCCACCATCCATTCCCAACCTGGGTTTTCAATCATCGGAACCTAGACCTTATCTCCAATCCCTGCACAGGGGGGAACCTGATGCACAAGTCAGAACCCCTCCTTCCCCATGGCAAGAAACCTTGCTGCTGGCAGTGCGTCAAACCTTCAGTGTAGGAGAAAACGGCATGGCCCATGAGGCCACGCCCAAGCGTGAGGGCCGCCTTGGGCACAAACACACATTGTGACCCTCAGCGTGAGTACCTTATTCAAGTAACGCCTCTCAGTGACTGGACCAAGAGCCCGCTTATGTGGCTTGCCATGCCCATAGGCACCCAGGACTAACTAGATGGTGTGTATTCCAGTTGAGGGAACCCACTGCTGTGCTCTAGAGTCCCTCTCCTGGGGGGTCCCCTGTGGCAGAAAACAGTACTCTTCATTCCCACAGAATGAACACAAACACTTGGGAGCTTGGACAATCCCCCGAGAGGAAGGCTCTTCCTCGGCCTCTGAGACAACCCCTACCCTGACCGGACACTGTAAACGCAACACCCAGAGACAAAATCCTGAGTGACTGCCTCCCACTTGCCCTACTTTGATTTCCAGAGGATCTCCCCTCACGGACTAGAGATCAGGCCTGCCATTACATTGGCCCCTAGCTGAGCCAAGTTTGCTTTTTCAGACATCTGTCCCCACAGCCCTGGCAAACACAGCCTCTAGGCTCGGTCCTCTGGAGCCATACCACAGGACCGTGCCTGCTCTCTCCTGGGAAACTGTGTCCATTCCTTTGGCCACACACCTCCAGAATATGAGAAACCTCAAGGTCTCCGAGGACATCCCACTACTGGGAGCCTCACTGGACTCATAGGGGCATTCGGACACAAGCTGAGCAGCTAAATCCATGAATGCATGCACACAGATGTCAACAGAGATAGAAGGTTGAGCCGGACAGGCCTTTAGGCCGTAGTCTCAACTCTTGCTTTGGTTTCCAGGTGTCACTCCTCAGAGGCTTTGGTTCGAAGAACAGGGTATGGGGCTTTCCTGAGGCACGGAACAGAACTCCTCTCGTCTCCACATGGGAAGTTTCCTTGTTGGAGCCGTGTCAAACACATCATGTTGGAGAATCCTGCAGAGTCCCTGAGCCACCTCCACATTCCAAGGTCTCCCAGGCCACCAAGCCACAGTAGGACTCATCTTCAGGAGAGTCCATTTCAACTCTCCCATCTGGGTAGCTCACCCAGGAGCCCGCAGATTGAGCCTGCCTTGTCCTGACTAAAGAGTGGGAATATGAGGTGGCGTTCCCAGGCATCCATGCTTAGACACCTGCTCTCGAGTCTTTCCATATGGGGCCTCTTGGAATCATCCAATAGGACTCGACTGTCATGCAGAAGGTAACCTTCAGTTTTGGAGCAGTTCACAAATCCCATCGTAGGCAAAACTTTCTGGCCTCATGAAGCCTCCACACCCTTCAGGAAGAGGCCATGCTGGACAAGAACTCTAGCCTGAGGCACGTCTCATAGTTGACATGACCTCAGTGCAGGAGATCTCGATTCAGCCTCTGCAGAGTGGGCCTGCCGTGCCCTCGGTCCCAAACCTCACGCTAGCTTGTGTTTTCGGACTTCCTTCCTCACACTCCTGGCAAACAAGCCCTCCGGACTAGGAACTCCGGAACCAAAACCCAGCCCAGTGTCTGCCCAACGGAAGAAAAACGTTTCCCTGTGGGTCTCTCCAGAAAACCCAGATGAGGATCAACCTGCTCGGGCCTCGACGGTACCCGAACTGGATAGGCTGCTCTGGGCACTCATGCTCTGCCTGACACAGCCTGAAGCCAGACGTCCAGACAGACAAGGAGACAGCTGGCCGCACACCCAGCACTTCGGACACGCCATGGTCTTATGCCGTCACCTCATCCTAACCTTGGTTTTCAGATATCTGAACCTAGACAATATATCAATTCTCCACACAGCTGGGTATAGCAAGCACAAAACAGAACTCCTCCTTCCCCATGGCTGTCAAGCTTGCTCTTGGCATGGAGTCACACCTTCAGGGTGGGAGAAACCTTCATGGCCCCTGATGCCACGCCCAAACTTGAGTGCTGCTTGGGCACAAATTCACACTGTGACCCTCAGCATGAGCCCCATGTCAAAGAAAGGCCTGTCAGGGCCTGGACCAAGAGCCCACATATGGGGCTTGCCAAGCCCCTATGCACCCAATCCTCACCACGGTTTGAATTTTCCAGTCGCCCCGCCCGTACCTGGAGCTCTGATCTGGAATCCCTTTCTTGGAGAGACCCATGAGCCAGACAACACGACTCCACCCTTCCCACAAAATGACCCCAAACTCTTGGGAGCTGGGACAAATCCCCAGAGAGGGATACTCGTCCACAGTACCTGAGGCCACCGCTCAAATTCACGGTTATCCCGGACACAACATCTAGAGACAAAAGCCTGAAGGAACGCCTCCCACTCGCCCTTTTTACAGAGGCCCAGGAGCTCCCTCTCGGGCTGTACATCAGGCCGGCCATACCCTAGGCGCCACTCATAAGCTGAGTTTGTGTATTCAGACTTCTGTGCCCACAGCCTGGACCCACACAACATCCAGGCTAGGGCCTCTGGACCAAACAGCGAAAGATTGTGCCTGCCCTCTCCAAGGAAAGTGTGCCCAATCCATTGACCACAACCCTACAGGTTGGGTAAAAGCTCCAAGGTCCCTGAGGCCATCAATAGTATAGGCCACCCTGGACTAAGAGGGGCTCTCTGACACCAGCGGAGCAACTATCTCCACTTAGACTCTCAGACAGTGTCCCCAGAGACAGAAGTTTGAAATGGACAGGCCCCCAGGCCCTAATCTGAACCTTAGCTTTGGTTTCCATGTTTCCGTTCTCAGAGGACTGTTTTCGTAGACCAGCACATGGGGCTTTTCTGAGGCACCAAACCAAACATCTCTCATCTCCACATGGGCAGCTTTCTTACTGGGATGTATCAAAGACTTCAGGTAGGAGAGTTCCGCAGGCCACTGAACAACCAGCACATTCCAAGGTCTCCATGGACCCAAACGCACATTATGACGCATCCTCAGGAGAGGCCATTTCAACTCAGCCCCCTGGGTCGCGTGTTCCAGAGGCAGCAGATCAAACATATCTTGTCGCTAACAGCCAATGGGAATGTGAGACATGCTGTACAGGGATCCATCCTTCGAACCCTGCTCTCCAGTCCTTTCATATGGTATGTCCTGGAGCCATGCAACAGGACTCGAATGTCCCGCAGAAGGAAAACTTTTGGTTTGGGGCAACCTCCAAACTCAGCGTGGGAAAACTTCCTTGGTTTCATGAGGCCCCCACTTCATAAAGGTGCCATCATGGACACATACTCCAGCCTCAGCCAACGTCTGATCCTCAGCCTGACTTCAGATGCAGGAGATTTTGATTCAGCCTCTGCAGAGTGGGCCTGCTCTGCCCTTGGCTCCAATCCTCACACTAGCTTGTGTTTTCAGACTTCCGTCCTCACACTCCTGGCGCACAAACCCTCCCTACTGGGAATTCTGGGGCCACAATGAAGCACTGTGCCTGCCTCCGAGGAGAAAAACATTGTCAATGGCGCTGCCCAAAAACCCCAAATGAGGATCAAACTGCTTGGCCCTCAGCAACACCCCAATTGCATAGGCTACCTTAAACAGTGATGCTCTGTCGCAAATAGCCTGAGCCCAGACCTTCCAACAGACACGTACACAGCTGGCTGCACACCCAGCACATTGGACCCGCCACTGCCTTAGACCACCATCCATTCCCAACCTGGGTTTTCAGTCATCGGAACCTAGACCTGATCTCCAATCCCTGCACAGGGGGGAACCTGATGCACAAGTCAGAACCCCTCCTTCCCCCTGGCAAGAAACCTTGCTGCTGGCAGTGAGTCAAACCTTCAGTGTAGGAGAAAACGGCATGTCCCATGAGGCCACGCCCAAGCGTGAGGGCCGCCTTGGGCACAAACACACATTGTGACCCTCAGCGTGAGTACCTTATTCAAGTAACGCCTCTCAGGGACTGGACCAAGAGCCCGCATATGTGGTTTGCCATGCCCATAGGCACCCAGGACTAACTAGATGGTGTGTATTCCAGTTGAGGGAACCCACTGCTGTGCTCTAGAGTCCCTCTCCTGGGGGGTCCCTTGTGGCAGAAAACAGTACTCTTCATTCCCACAGAATGAACACAAACACTTGGGAGCTTGGACAATCCCCCGAGAGGAAGGCTCTTCCTCGGCCTCTGAGACAACCCCTACCCTGACCGGACACTGTAAACGCTACACCCAGAGACAAAATCCTGAGTGACTGCCTCCCACGTGCCCTACTTTGATTTCCAGAGGATCTCCCCTCACGGACTAGAGATCAGGCCTGCCATTACATTGGCCCCTAGCTGAGCCAAGTTTGCTTTTTCAGACATCTGTCCCCACAGCCCTGGCAAACACAGCCTCTAGGCTGGGTCCTCTGGAGCCATACCACAGGACCGTGCCTGCTCTCTCCTGGGAAACTGTGTCCATTCCTTTGGCCACACACCTCCAGAATATGAGAAACCTCAAGGCCTCCGAGGACATCCCACTACTGGGAGCCTCACTGGACTCACAGGGGCATTCGGACACAAGCTGAGCAGCTACATCCATGAATGCATGCACACAGATGTCAACAGAGATAGAAGGTTGAGCCGGACAGGCCTTTAGGCCGTAGTCTCAACTCTTGATTTGGTTTCCAGGTGTTACTCCTCAGAGGCTTTGGTTCGAAGAACAGGGTATGGGGCTTTCCTGAGGCACGGAACAGAACTCCTCTCGTCTCCACATGGGAAGTTTTTTTGTTGGAGCCGTGTCAAACACCTCATGTTGGAGAATCCTGCAGAGTCCCTGAGCCACCTCCACATTCCAAGGTCTCCCAGGCCACCAAGCCACAGTAGGACTCATCTTCAGGAGAGTCCATTTCAACTCTCCCCTCTGGGTAGCTCACCCAGGAGCCCGCAGATTGAGCCTGCCTTGTCCTGACTAAAGAGTGGGAATATGAGGTGGCGTTCCCAGGCATCCATGCTTAGACACCTGCTCTCGAGTCTTTCCATATGGGGCCTCTTGGAACCATGCAATAGGACTCAACTGTCGAATAGAAGGTAACCTTCAGTTTTGGAGCAGTTCACAAATCCCATCGTAGGCAAAACTTTCTGGCCTCATGAAGCCCCCACACCCTTCAGGAAGAGGCCATGCTGGACAAGAACTCTAGCCTGAGGCACGTCTCATAATTGACATGACCTCAGTGCAGGAGATCTCGATTCAGCCTCTGCAGAGTGGGCCTGCCGTGCCCTCGGTCCCAAACCTCACGCTAGCTTGTGTTTTCAGACTTCCTTCCTCACACTCCTGGCAAACAAGCCCTCCGGACTAGGAATTCCAGAACCAAAACCCAGCCCAGTGTCTGCCCAACGGAAGAAAAACGTTTCCCTGTGGGTCTCTCCAGAAAACCCAGATGAGGATCAACCTGCTCGAGCCTCGACGGTACCCGAACTGGATAGGCTTCTCAGGGCACTCATGCTCTGCCTGACACAGCCTGAAGCCAGACGTCCAGACAGACAAGGAGACAGCTGGCCGCACACCCAGCACTTCGGACACGCCATGGCCTTATGCCGTCACCTCTTCCTAACCTTGGTTTTCAGATATCTGAACCTAGACATTATATCAATTCTCCACATAGCTGGGTATTGCAAGCACAAAACAGAACTCCTCCTTCCCCATGGCTGTAAAGCTTGCTCTTGGCATGGAGTCACAGCTTCATGGTGGGAGAATCCTTCATGGCCCCTGATGCCACGCCCAAACTTGAGTGCTGCTTCGGCACAAATTCACACTGTGACCCTCAGCATGAGCCCCATGTCAAAGAAAGGCCTGTGAGGGCCTAGAGCAAGAGCCTCCATATGGGGCTTGCCAAGCCCCTATGCACCCAATCCTCACCAGGATTTGAGTTTTTCAGTTGCCCCGCCTGCACCTGGGGCTCTGCTCTTGAATCCCTTTCTTGGAGAGACCCATGAGCCAGACAACACGACTCCACCCTTCCCACAAAATGACCCCAAACTCTTGGGAGCTGGGACAAATCCCAAGAGACGGATACCCCTCCACAGTCCCTAAGGCCTCCACTCCAATCCACGGCTCTTCCGGACACAACATCCAGAGACAAAAGCCTGAAGGAATGCCTCCCACTCGCCCTTGTTTCAGAGGCCCCGGAGCTCCCTCTCGGGCTGTACATCAGGCCTGCCATACCCTAGGCGCCACTCATAAGCTGAGTTTGTGTTTTCAGACTTCTGTGCCCACAGCCTGGACACACACAACCTCCAGGCGAGGGCCTCTGGAGCCACAGCGAAAGATTGTGCCTGCCCTCTCCAAGGAAAGTGTGCCCAATCCATTGACCACAGCCCTAGAGGTTAGGGAAAAGCTCCAAGCCCCTGAGGCCATCAATAGTGGAGGCCACCCTGGACTAAGAGGGGCTCTCTGACACCAGCGGAGCAACTATCTCCACTTAGACTCTCAGACAGAGTCCCCAGAGACAGAAGGTTTAATTGGACAGGCCCCCAGGCCCTAATCTGAACCTTAGCTTTGGTTTCCATGTGTCCGTCCTCAGAGGACTGTTTTCGTAGACCAGCACACGGGGCTTTTCTGAGGCACCAAACCAAACCTCTCTCGTCTCCACATGGGGAGCTTTCTTATTGGGGATGTATCAAACCCTTCAGGTAGGAGAGTTCCGCAGGGCCACTTAACAACCAGCACATTCCAAGGTCTCCATGGACCCCAAACGCACATTATGACGCATCCTCAAGAGAGGCCATTTCAACTCAGCCCCCTGGGTCGCGTGCCCCAGAGGCAGCAGATCAAAAATATCTTGTTGCTTATGGCCAAGGGGAATGCGAGGCATGCTGTACAGTGATCCATCCTTCGAACCCTGCTCTCCAGTCCTTCCGTATGGTATGTCCTGGAGCCATGCAACCGGACTCCAATGTCCCGCAGAAGGAAATCTTGTGGTTTGGGGCAACCTCCAAACTCAGCGTGGGAAAACTTCCTTGGCCTCATGAGGCCCCCGCTTCATGAAGGTGCCATCATGGACACATACTCCAGTCTCAGCCAACGTCTGATCCTCAGCCTGACTTCAGATGCAGGAGATTTTGATTCAGCCTCTGCAGAGTGGGCCTGCTCTGCCCTTGGCTCCAATCCTCACACTAGCTTGTGTTTTCAGACTTCCGTCCTCACACTCCTGGCCCACAAACCCTCCCTACTGGTAATTCTGGGGCCACAATGAAGCACTGTGCCTGCCTCCCAGGAGAAATACATTGTCTATGGTGCTGCACAGAAACCCCAAATGAGGATCAAACTGCTTGGCCCTCGGCAACACCCCAATTGCATAGGCTACCTTAAACACTGATGCTCTGTCGCAAAAGCCTGAGCCCAGACCTTCCAACAGACACCGACACAGCTGGCTGCACACCCAGCACATTGGACCCGCCACTGCCTTAGGCCACCATCCATTCCCAACCTGGGTTTTCAGTCATCGGAACCTAGACCTTATCTCCAATCCCTGCACAGGGGGGAACCTGATGCATAAGTCAGAACCCCTCCTTCCCCATGGCAAGAAACCTTGCTGCTGGCCGTGAGTCAAACCTTCAGTGTAGGAGAAAACGGCAAACTTGCCGGGCCTCATGAAGCCCCCCATATCCTTCAGGGAGAGGCCATCATGGTCAAAAACTCTAGCTTGAAGCACGTCTCATAGTAGACATGACCGCAATGCAGGAGATCTTGATTCAGCCTCTGCAGAGTGGCCTGCCGTGCCCTCGGTCCCAAAACTCACGCTAGCTTGTGTTTTCAGACTTCCTTCCTCACACTCCTGGCAAACAATCCCTCCAGAGTAGGAATTGCAGAACCACAAGCCTGCTCAGTTACTGCCCACCGGTAGAAAACGTTTCCTTGTGGGGCTTTCCATAAAACCCAGATGAGGATCAACCTGCTCTTGCCTGGACGGCACTCAGATTTGATAGGCTGCTCTGGGTACTAATGCTCTGCCTTTCACAGCCTGATGCCAGACGTCCAGACAGGCAAGGAGACAACTGGCCACACACCTAGCACTTCTGACACGCCATGGTCTTATGCCGTTATCTCTTCCTAACCATGGTTTTCCGATATCTAAACCCAGATATTATATCAATTCCCCACACAGTTGGGCATCTGAAGCACAAATCAGAACTCCTTTTTCCCCATGGCTGTAAGGCTTGCTCTTGGCATGGAGTCACACCTTCAGGGTGGGAGAAACCTTCATTTCCCCTGAAACCACGCCCAAACTTGAGTGCTGCCTTGGGCACAAATTCACTCTGTGACCCTCAGCATGAGCCCAATATCAAAGAAAGGCCTGTCAGGGCCTTGACCAAGAGCCCTCATATGGGGTGTGCCAAGCCCCTATACACCCAATCCTCACCAGTGTTTGAGTTTTCCAGTATCCCCCCTGTTCCTGGGGCTCTGCTCTGGAATCACTTTCTTGGAGAGACACATGAGCCAGACAACAGGACTCCACTCTTCCCACAAAATGACCCCAAACTCCTGTTAGCTGGGACAAATCCCCAGAGAGGTTACTCGTCCACAGTCACTGAGGCCACCCCCTACAATCCACGGCTATCATGGACGCATCCAGAGACAAAAGCCTGAAGGATCTCGGCCTTGATTCACAAGCCAAGGAGCTCACTCTTTATCTGTACATCCGGCCTGCCATACCCTCGGCGCCACTCATAAGCTGAGTTTTTGTTTTCAGACTTATGTGCCCACAGCCTGGACCCACACACGCTCCAGTCTAGGGCATCTGGAGCCACAGTGAAAGATTGTGCCTGCCATCTCCAAGGAAAGTGTGCCCAATCCATTGACCACAACCCTACAGGTTAGGGAAAAGTTCCAAGGCCCCTGAGGCCATCCTGATAGTGTAGGCTGCCCTGGACTAAAAGGGGCACTCTGACACCAGCTGAGCCATTTTTACCACTTAGACTTTCAGACAGTGTCCCCAGAGACAGAAGATTGAAATGGACAGGCCCTTAGGCCCTAATATGAACCTTAGCTTTAGTTTTCATGTGTCTGTCCTCAGAGGACTGGTTTCTTATACCAGCATATTAGGTTTTTCTGAGGCTCCAAACCAAACCTCTCTCGTCTCCACATGGATTGCTTTCTTACTGGATCTGTATCAAACCCTTCTGGTCGGAGAATTCCGCAGGGCCACAGTACAACCATCACATTCCAAGGTCTCCATGGACAGAAACCCACATTATGACGCATCCTCAGGAGAGGCCATTTCAACTCAGCCCACTGGTTAGCTTGCCCCAGAGCCAGCAGAACAAACATATCTTGTCGTTAATGGCCAAAGGGAATGCGAGGCATGTTGTTCAGGGATCCATCCTTTGAACCCTCCTCTTCAGTCCTTCTGTATGGTATGTACTGGAGCCATTCAACTGGACTCGACTGTCTTGCAGAAGGAAACCTTGTGGTTTGTGGCAACCTCCAAACTCAGCGTGGGAAAACTTCGTCGGCCTCATGAGGCACCTGCTTCATGAAGGTGCCATCAAGGGCACAATCCAACCTCAGCCAATGTCTGATCCTCAGCCTGACTTCAGATGCATGAGATATCCTTTCAGCCTTTGCAGAGTGGGCCTGCTCCCCACCTCACCCTATGTTTTGTTTTCAGACTCTACCCTAGCACTCCTGGCCCAAAAGCCCTCATGATTGGGAATTCTGGTTCCAGAACGAAGCACTCTGCCTGCCCCCCAAAGAAAAACATTGTCTATGGCATTGCTCAGAAACCCCAAATGAAAATCAACCTGCTCAGCCCTCGGCAACACCCCAATTGCATAGGCTACCCTAAACACTATGCTCTGTCTTACATAGCCTGAGCCCAGACCTTGTGAGAGACATTGAGACAGTTGGCTTCACACCCAGCACATCGAACCTGCCATGGGTTAGGCCATTTTATCCCTTCCTGGGTGTCTTCCTGGAGGTATATTCTGAGGCTGTGTCAGACTATGCATTTTTTATGGAGCTTCCTATGGAATTGGGGTGGTATTAGGGGCCTTGCAATTTTCTCTTAATCTGGTGGGTTGGGAAACTGAGACAGGCTGACATTCCTTGGGAGAGCTGGCCCAGTGCTGTTGTGTGTTCCTGGAGGCCCCATCCTGGAGGGCATATGGGTCAGGACTCTGGGTCCAAAGTCTTCAGACACAAACTCGGGTAAGAGTTAAGCTCGAGGTGATGGCAGACCCAATCTGCAGACCCTGAGCGAAGCATCTCCAGATATGAAATTCGGACGGCTGTGAGGCAGGAGCACAGTCTTTTCTGTCTGACTTGTTTGTCTTTGATGGCCACGAAATGAAGGGGTGGCCTCATGGGTCCATGTGAGATTCTACCTCTCTGGGAATTCTGCTCAGCACCCAAGAGTTTGGTGTATTTCTGGGGGATGGGAGGAGCGCAGTTTTATGAGTCAGGGATCCCGTCCAAACAGCCATTCCAGAGATGGGTCCTGGGTTCTGGAGCCTGGATCACCGCAACAAGGCTTAGGATTTGGGCCTAGGGTCCTGCTCTATGTTTTCCTGGTACAGCTCCCGAGTGTTCTTGTTGGAAATGGGTCTCATTCTGAGGGTCACAATGCCTGTTTTTGCCCAGATGCCCATGCTGAGTGGGTGTGACCTCATGGGCTATGCACTTGGCTCCCACTCTGAGGGTTGGACTGCCATCTCAACATTCAGTTTTCCTGCCATGGGGAAGGAGGTGTACTTTTTTATGCTTCAGGTTCCCCCATGGGCAGGAACTTGAGCTAATTTCTGGGACAGGTGCCTGAATACCCAGTTCACTTTGAGATGAGGTCCTCGGGCCAAGGCAGGACCCACCTGCAGAAAATGAGGCCTGCTTTCTGGGTGGCTGTCAGGAGCTCGGGCTCGAGCTGTGTCAGACAGAACATTCGTGGAGAGTTCGGCCTATGATATTGGGGTGCTTTTGAGAGCTGTGCAACTGGATCCTCATGGGGGATTTTTGCACAGACCCTTTCTTCACTTCTTCTATCTGGTGAGCAGGCAGATGGCTGCATTACGGCTCCAGAATATCCAAGTTGGAGGGTTTGCAGGCGAGGAGTGTGAGGACAGAAGTATGAAAACATAAGCTACGGTTACGCTCAGTGTCGAGCACATGTCTATTCCAATGTACAGCAGTTGTTTCGAGATCTCCAGCACCTGGGCGAGGGGAAGATGTCTGCTCACGCTGGAGTTTGTATCCATGATGGCCAACAAATGGTGGGGAGGCCTCAAGAATTCTTGGAGATTTTTCCAAGCTGGAGCTTGTGAGCTGCTCCAAACATCAAGGTGTCCTACTAAGGGACAGCAGAAGTCTTCTTACAGGGCTCCAGGGTCCCCCATATGGAAGATTCGATAGCAATGCTCTCTGAATGGAGGCCTGGGAAGCCAATCTCTTGTTACCATTGCAGCTGAGGAACAGGGTAAGCTTGAACCAATGACACTGATTCCAAGTTCCAAGTGATTTGCGTTGATGGAAGTTCTCAGTATAACAGGTTCCAATGCTGCTTGGTGTCCAGGGAGACCTTAGAATGTGGTGGCGGCTCTCTGACCATTGAGGATTCTCTATCCTTAGGATTAGACCCAGTACCCAGGAGCCAGGTTTCCTTCTTGGGACAGGAGGTGTGCTCTTGTATGGCTCACGGACCACAGGTTGGACCATATGCTTGAATTTCCAGAACAGCCCTCTAGGGAGAGAGACCTCAAAACATAAGCTAGGGTTCTGATGAGGTTTTAGGGCCATGGAAGTTTCAATCTTCGGACTAAGTGCCATTGGCCTGCATGTCATCCTGGAGGTAGGTGCTGAGGCTGTGTCAGGCTGTGCACTTTTTCCAGAGTGGCCTATGATATTGGGGTGCAGTCAGGGGCCTTGCAGTTTTCTCCTAATCTGGACATTTTGGGAAACTTAGATGGGCAGGGTTTCCTCAGGAGAGCAGGGCCAGTGATGTCATGTGTTTCTCGAGGCCCCATCCTGGAGGTCATGTGTGTCAGGACTTTGGGACCAAAGACTTTAGACACAACCTCGGATAAGAGATAGGAGTGAGGTGTTGGCAGTCCGAATCTGAAGACCCTGAGGGAAGCTCCTCGGGATTTGAAATTCAGGTGGCTGGGAGGGAGGAGCACAGGCTTTTCTGTCTGGATTTTGTGTCTAGGATGGCCACTAAATGGAGGGGTGACCTCATGTGTCCATGGGATATTCTTCCACTCTGGTGATTCTGCTTGGCACCCAAGAGTTTGATTTCTTTCTGGGGAAGAGGAAAAGACTGTATTCCATCTCTGGGATCCTGTCCAAACAGGGATTCCAGAGATGGGTTCTGGGTCCAGACACTGGGAAAACTTAACCAAAGCTTCGATTTGGGATCCTGGTCCAGATCCCAAGGGGGATCTTTGGAAAGGGGTCTCATTCTGAGGGTCACAATGCCTATTTGTGCCCAGCTGCCCATCCTGTGTAGGCATGGTCTCATGGACCATGCACCTGGTTCCCACTCAGGGTTGTACAGCCATCTCAACATTCAGTTTTCTGGCCATGGGGAAGGAGGAGCACTCTTTTGTGCTTCCGAGTCCCCTATGGGCAGGAATTTGAGCTAAGTCTGGGACAGGTACCTGAATATCCAGGTTGCTTCAAGATGATGGCCTCGGGCCAAGGTTGGACCCACCTGGAGGATATGGGGCCCACTATCTGGGTGGCTGACAGGAGGTCGGGGATCAGGCGGTGTCAGACAGACAATTTATGCAGAGGTCGGTCTATTATATTGGGGTGACATTGAGGGCCGTGCAGGAGGATCCTCATGTGGGTTTTTGCGAAGACCCATAGGGCACTTCTTCTTTCTGGTGGGCAGGCAGAAAGCTTCACTGTGGCTTCAGAATTCCCAATATGGAGGGCTTGTAGGCGAGGAGTGTGAAGACAGAAGTCTGAAAACACAAGCCACGGATAAGCTCAGTGCCGACCACAGGACCATTCCATTGTGCAGTGGTTGTTTCGAGATTTCCAGCACCTGAGTATGGGCGAGGGTCAGATGTCTGCTCACGCTGGGTTTGCATCCATGATGGTCAACGAATTGTGGGGTGGCCTCAAGAATTCTTGGAGATTTTCCCAAGCAGGACCTTGTGAGCTGCTCCAAACAGCAAGGTGTCCTACTGTGGGACAGGGGAAGTCCGCTTACAAGGCTCCAGGGTCCCCCATATAGAAAGATTCGACAGCAGAGGTCTCTGAATGGGGGCCTGGGAAGTCTTCCTTGCATGACCATTGCAGCTGAGGAACATTGCAGGCTTGATCTGCTGGTTTTTGTTCAAATTTCCAAGTGATCTAAGTTGACGGATGGTCTCAGTCTAATGAGTCACAATGCTGCTTGGTGTCCAGGGAGACCTTAGAATGTGGTGGTGAGGGTGCCTGGGTGGCTCAATGGGCTAAGCCGCTGCCTTAGGCTCAGGTCATGATCTCAGGGTCCTGGGATTGAGTCCCGCATCGGGCTCTCTGCTCAGCAGGGAGCCTGCTTCTTCCTCTCTCTCTCTCTGCCTTCCTCTATGCCTACTTGTGATCTCTCTCTGTCAAATAAATAAATAAAATCTATATAAAAAAAAAGAATGTGGTTGTGGGTCTGTGGCCATGCAGGATTCTCCTACCTGAGGGTTAGACCCAGTTCCCAGGAGCCAGGTTCCCTTCTCGGGACAGGAGGGGTTCTCTTGTATGGCTCAGGGACCACATGTCGGATCATATGTTGGATTTCAAGACCAGGCCTCTGGGCACAGAGGCCTGAATATCTAGGCTAGGGTTCTTATGAGGTTGTAGGGGCATGTCATCCTCAACCTTCGGACTTAGGGACTTTGACCTGTGAGTCTTCCTGGAGGTAGATGCTCAGGCTGTGTCAGACTGTGCATTTTTTCCAGAGTGGCCTATGAAATTGGGGTGGGCTCAGGGGCCTTGCAGGCTTTTCCTAATCTGGAGGGTTTGTGCAACTGAGACGGCAGAATTTCATCCAGAGATCAGGCCCAGTGATGTAGTGTGGTTCTGTCAGCCCCATCCTGCAGGGAATGTGGTTAAGGGCTCTGGGACCAAAGTCTTCAGACACAAAATTGTGTATCAATTAGGAGGGAGGTGATGGCAGCCCCGATCTGCAGACGCTGAGGGCAGCTCCTCAGGATTTGAAATTCGTGTGGCTGGGAGGCAGGAGCAAAGGCTTTTCTGTCTGGATTGTGTCTAGGATGGCCTTGGAATGGTGGTGTGTCCTCATGTGTCCATGGAATATTCTACCTCTCTGGGGATTCTGCCCAGCACCAAAGAGTTTGGTGTCTCACTGCGAAGGAGAGAGCGTGGCTTACTGTTTCACGGTTCCCGTCAACACAGGGATTCCAGAGATGGGTTATAGGTCCCTGTGCCTGGATAACCCTACAAAAGCTTAGTATTTGGGCCTAGAGGCTTGACTGCCTGGCTCTGTGGGGCTTTGGTTCAGCTCCCATGGAGACTTGTTGGAAATGGGTCTCAGGGTAAGGGTCACAATGCCTGTTTGTGCCCAGATGCCCATCCTGAGTGGCTCTTGTTCCATGCACCTGGATCCCAATATGAGGGTTGGACCACCATATCACCATTTAATTTTCCTTCTATGAGGAAGGAGGAGTACTCTTTTGTGCTTCAGATTCCCCCATGCACAGTAATTTGAGCTATGTTCTGGGACTGGTACGTGAATAACCAGGTTGGTTTGAGATGAAGGACTCAGGTCAAGGCAGGTCACACCTGCCAGATATGGGTCCCGCTATCTAGGTGGCTACCAGGAGGTCGGGGCTCGAGCTGTGTCAGACAGAGCATTAGTTCACAAGGTGGCCTATGATATTGTGGTGCTATAGAGGGCTGTGCTGGTGGAACCTTATATGGAGTTTCACACAGACCCATAGGGCACCTCTTTTTTCTGGTGGGCAGGCAGAAGGCATTGTGGCTCCCAAATTCCCAATATGGGGGACTTGAAGGCGAGGAGTGTGAGAACAGAAGGCAGAAAACACAATCTATGCTTAATCTCAGTGCCGAGAACATGGCCGTTCCAATGTGCAGTGGTTTTTTTCGAGATCTCCAGCATCTGAGTACAGGCGAGGGTCAGATATCTGCTCATGATAGAGTTTGTATCTATCGTGGCCAACAAATGAAATATCCAGCACCTGAGTAAAGGTGGATTTCAGACGTTTACGCACACTGGAGTTTGTGTCTCTGATGATCGAATGGAGGAGTGGCATCAAGAGGCTGATGCATGTGAGATGCTCCAAACAGCAAGGTTGTTTTTTCTACTGGACAGTTAGAGTCTGGTATGTTTTCTGCAGGGCCCCCCATGTGAAAAGTATGGGTACCAGAGCCCTTCCACATGGATGCCTGGAAAGCACACCTCCATTGACCAATGCAGCTGAGGAACATGCAGGTTCTTTACGGTGCTTCTGGGGCGAAGCACCAAGGTCTTGAGTTGACATGGAATCTCTTGAAGATGGGTTACAATGCTGGTTTTTTTTTACCAGGTAGATCTTAGAATGTGTTGGTGGCTAAGGTGCCTGCAGGATTCTCCTACCCTGAGGGTTTAACACAGGTCGAAGAGCATGGTTACCTTCTGGGGACAGGAGATGTAGTGTTTTGTGGCTCAGGGACCACATGCCGTATCATAAGTTCCTATTCAAGAACAGGCCTCTGAAGACAGATGCCCGACAACCTAATCTAGGGTTCCAATGAGTCCCAGGGGCATGAGAGGTTCAATCTTCAGACTTAGGACAGTTGACTTGGGTGTCTGCCAGGATGTAGGTGATCAGGGCGTTTCAGACTGTGCACTTATGTCCAGAGTAACCTCCAATATTGGGGTGGCCACAGGGGCCTTGAATGTTTCAACCAACTCTGGAGGGTTTGGTTAACTGACATGCACAATTTCCATGGGGATGGCAAGCACAGTCCTGTGGTGTGGCTCCAGAGACTCCACCCTGGAGGGCATGTGAGCCATGGTTCTGGGAGGGAAGTCTGCAAACACAAACTTGGGTTAGGTTTAGTGGCTAGGTTATCGCAGGGCAATGTGTAGACCTGGAAGGCTACTCGTCAGGAACAGTAACTGGAATGACCCGAAGGCGGAAGCACAGGCTTTTATATCTGGATTGTGTGTCTAGGGTGACGTCAGAATGTAGCTGTGGCCTCATGGGTCCATGGGAGATTTTTCCTCTAAGGATACAGGCGGCTCCCAATATTTTGATGACTTTTTGAGATGGGAAGACTGCTATTTTCGATCTTAGGTGTGCCCCAAAACAGGGATTCCAGAGATGGGCTCTGGGTCTAGGCGCCTGGAAAATCCCACCAAGGGTTGGGATTTGGGCTTATGGGCAGACCAGGCCTGCAATGCAGGATCTTGGTGGTGCAACTGAGAGGGCTTGTTTGGAAACATGCTCAGGCTGAGCATTACAATTCCTGTTTGTGCCCAGGGTGGCCCTCAGGAGTGGGCGTGGTCCCATTGTCCATTTTCTGGCTCCCACACTGAGGGATGGACACACATTCCAATGGCCAGGTTTCCAGCCATGGGGAAGGAGGAAATATCTATTGTGCTTCATGTTCCCCCATAGGCAGGGATTACAGCAAATGTCTGGGGACAGATGCCTGAATACCAAGGATGCATAGAGATGACAGATTTGGGCCATGGCCGTTCTCACATGCTGGATATGGGCCCCGCTCTCTGGGTGGCTGACACGAGGTCTGGGCTCAGGCTGTGTCAGACACAGTACTAGTGGCCAGAGAAGTCTATATATTGGGGTTCTCTCCAGGGCCGAGTAAATTGATCCTCATGTAGGGTTTCTGGCGAGACTCACGAAGCACTTCTTTCTGTGGGGCAGGCAGAATGCTGCCTTATGGATCCAGAATTCCCTATCAAGAGGGTTTGGGGACAAATAGGGTGAGAATGCAATTGTAAACACCAGCTATGCTTAAATTGAGTGCCAAGCGGAAGTCAGTTTCAATGTGCAGCAGCTTATACAAGATATCCAGCACCTGAGTAAGGGCAGATGTCAGATATTTGCTCACACTGGAGTTTGTGTCTAGGATGACGACTAATGGAGGGGTGGCTTCAGGAGGCAATGGAGGATTACCCACGCTTAAGATTGTGAGATGCTCCAAACAACAAGGTTTCCTTCTAATGGACAGGAGGAGTCTGTTTTTTTTTTCCTCCAGGGTCCCTCAAGTGGAAGTTTGCGTAGCAGAGCCCTCCCGCATGGATGACTGGAAAGCACACGTCCAATGACCATTGCAGCTGAGGAACATGACAGGTTCGTTTTGGTGGTTCTGGTGCCAAGTACCAAGGCCTTGAGTTGACTTGGAATCTCTTACAGATGTGTCCCAAAACTGGTTTGTTACAAGGGAGGTCTTAGAATGTATTGGTGCTATGGGCCACGCTGAGGGTTTGGCACAGGTCGATGTGCACAGTTTCCATCTTGGGAGAGGAGATGTTCTGTTTTGTGGCTCAGGGTACATATGTTGTATCCTGACTTGGTATTCAAGAACAGGCCTCTGAGGATTGATGCTGGCAACCTAATCTAGAGATCCAATGATGTCCTTGGTGCCCATCAGGTTCAATTTTCTTACTAAGGACCATTGATATGGTTGTCTGACTGGATGTAGGTGATCAGGGTGTTTCAGACTGTGCATTTGCATCCAGAGCCACTTCCACTATTGGGGTGGGCTCAGGGGCCTTGCAGGTTTCTCCTAACTTGGAGGCTTTGGGGAACTGTGATGGGCACAGTTTCCTTGGGGATGGAAGGCCCAGTCCTGTGGTAAGGCTTCAGAGACCACCTCCTTGAGGATATGAGAGCCATGGTTTTGGGAGGGAAGTCTGCAAACACAAATCTGGGTCAGGGATAGTGGCAAGGTGATCGCAGGTCCAATGCATAGACCTAGAAGGCATCACGTCAGGAACTGTAATTAGGGTGACTGAAAGCTGGTAGCACAGGCTTTTCTATCTGGATTGTGTGTCCAGGATGGGCTCTGAATGTAGACGTGGTCTCATGGTTCAATGGGAGACTGTTCCTCTCTAAGGATCCTGGTGGATCTCCATAGATTGGTGGTTTTTCAGAGAAGAAAAGAGTGCTCTTTTCCATCTTAGGGGTGCTCCAAAACAGGGAAGAATGCTGTTTTCCAACTTAGGCTTATGCCAAAACAGGGATTCCAGAGACGGGCTCTGGGTCTGGGTGCCCGGATATCCCACCAAGTGTTAGGATTTGGGCCTAGGGGCATTCCAGGCCTGCAATGCAGGATCCTAATGGTGTAAGAGAGGGCTTGTTTGAAACCATGCTCAGGCTGAGGGTCATCATGCCTCTTTGTGCCCAGGGGGGCCCTCATGAGAGGGCGTAGTCTCATTGGCCATATAGCTGGATCCCACTTTGAGGGTTGGACACCCATTGCAACAGCCAGGCTTCCTGCAATGGAAAGAGGAGTTCTCTATTGTGCTTCAGGTTCCCCCATTGGCAGGGTTACAGGAAAGGTCTGTGGAAAGTTGCCTTAATACCAAGGATGTGTACAGATGACAGGCTAAGAATTCCCAGGTAACAAAACAGCATTGTTACCCATATTCATGACATTCCATGTAGAAATAAGCCCTTAGTACTTCGCCCCAGAGCCACCAGAATGAACTTGCCATGTTCCTAAGCTGCAATGGTCAGTGGAGGTGTGGTTTCCAGGCAACCATACGGGGGTGCTCTGCTACACAAACTTTGCAATTGGCGGGGACCCTTGAGACAAAAAAACAGAATGCCCCTGTCCGGTAGAAGGAAACCTTCTGTTTGGAGCATCTCACAAGCCCCAGCGTGGGAAATCCTCCATTTCCTCTTGAAGCCACCACTCCATTTGTCAGTCATCATAGACACAAACTCCAGCATGAGCAAACATCTGACATCCGCCCTTACTCAGGTGCTGGATTTCAATTCGATCGCTGCACACTGGAACTGCCTTTAGTTTGACTGAATTAAGCCATAGCTTGGGTTTACAATTCCATCCTCAGCCTACTGGTCCACAAGCCCTATTGTGAGGGAATTCTGGAGCTACAACACAATATTCTGCCTTCCCCATAGAAAGAAAAAGGGCCTGGAGAGTCTGCCCAGAAACTCCATATGATGGTCAATCTTCTCGGTGCTAGACGGAACCCTGATTCATAGGCTGCCCTGGGCACTAGTGCTGTGTCTGACATAGCCGGAGCCAGGACCTAGTGTCAGCCACTGAGAGATCAGGGCCCATATACAGCATGTGAGACCAGCTATGGCCCAAGTCTGTCTTCTCTTCTATTCTTGGTATTCAGGCATCTGTACCCACACCTTTGCTGAAATCCTTGCCATTGGGGGAACCTGTAGCACAATAGAGAACTCCTCCTTCCCCATGGAAGGTATTCTGACAGTTGGGATAGTTGCTCAACCCTCAAAGTGGAAGGCAGCTCCATGGCCAAGGAGACCATGTGCACTCATGATGGCTTCCCCGGGCACAAGCAGGCATTGTCACCTCAGCCTGAGCATGCTTTCAACCAAACGCTCTCAATTGCATCTCTGGGACACCGAATTGCAGGCCTAGTACACACCTAGGCCCAAATCCTAACCCTGGTGGGATTTTACAGGGGCCCAGACACAGAGCCCATCTCTGGAATCCCTATTGTGGGGGACCCTTAAGATGGAAAACAGCACTCTTCCCTTCCCCGAGATAGTCACCAAACTCTTGGTAGCCACCAGGATCCTTGAGTGGAAAAATCTGCCATAGACCCATGAGAACACACCTGCATTCCGAGGCCATCCTGGACATACAATCCAGATACATATCATGTGCTATCACCTTTGAGTCATCGGGATTTACAGTTCCTGACGAGCTGCCTTCCAGGTCTATGCATTGGGCCTGCAATCACCTTGCCATTAACCTAAACTGAGTTTGTGTTTGCAGACTTCCTTCCTAAAACCATGGCTCACATGACCTCCAGGTTCTGGCATCTGAAGCCACACCACAAGACTGTGCATGAGATCCTCAAGGAAACTGTGCCCATCAATTTTGCCCGATACCTTTAGATTAGGAGAAACCTGCAAGGCCCCTGAGCGCAGCCAAATAATGGAGGCCGCTCTGGGCACAAATGCACAGTCTGAGACACCCTGATCACCTCCATACAGGCAGACACCCAAGTCAATGCTCCTGAGTCAGAAGATTGAACCTGACATGCCCCGAGGACTTCATTGGCACACTAGATTAGGTTTACAGGTATCTGTCATCAGAGGCCTGCTCTGGAATATCAACTTATGATAAAATATATAGTCCCTGAGCCACAGAACAGAATATGTCCTCCCCAAAAAGGAAGCCATGCTCCTGGAATTGTGTCATACCCTTAGGGTATTTGGATCCTGAATGGCCCCTTAGCAAACAGCACATTCTATGATATTCCTGGTAACAAACCATCATTGTGCCCCATCTTCATGAGACTCCATGTCAACTCAAGGTCTCGATATATTGCCCCAGAGCCACCAGAATGCACCTGCCATGTTCCTCAGGTGCAATGGTCAATAGAGGGGTGATTTCCAGGCATCCCTGTGGGGTTCTCTGCTACAAAACTTTCCACATGGAGAAACCAGAGAAAACAAACCAGACTTCTCCTGTCCGGTAGAAAGAAACTTTGCTATTTGGAGCATCTCACAAGCCCCAGCATGGGAAATCCTCCATGGCCTCTTGACGCCACCCTTCCATTTGTGGGTAATCACAGACACAAACTCCAGTGTGAGCAAACATCTGACATCCACCCTTACTCAGGTGCTGGATATTCGAAATGGCAGCTGCACACTGGAACTGCCTTTTGCTTTTCACTGAACTTAACCATAGCTTTGTATTACTATTCTATTCTCACCACACTGCTCCACAATATCTCTTGATAGGGAATTCTGGAGCCACAACGCAGTATTCTGCCTTCCACATAGAAAGAAGAAGGACCTGTTGAGTCTGCCCAGAAACTGCACATGAGTATCAATCTACTCAGACCACGAGGCAACCCTGATTAATAGATTTCCCTGACCACTAGTGCTGTGTCTGACAGAGTCTAAGCCCCGACCTCGTGTCAGCCACCCAGAGGTGAGGGCCCATATTTAGCATGAGAGATCGGCCATGGCCCTGGGCCATCATCTGTACCCATCCTTGGTATCCAGTCATCTGTCCCCCAAACTTTGCTGGAATTCCTGCCAATGGCGAACCTGAAACACAATAGAGAACACCTCCTTCCCCATGGCAGGAATATTGGCTGTTGGGATGGTTGTCCATCCCTCAGCGTGGGAGCCAGCTGCATGGCCAAGGAGACCATGCCCACTCCTGAGGGCCGACATGGGCACAGGCAGGCATGGTGATCCTCAGCCTGAGCATGTTTTCAAACAAACACTCTCAGTTGCTCCTCCAGTACCAGCATTGCAGGCCTGGTATGCCCCTAGGCCCAAATCCTAACCCTTGGTGGGATTTTCCAGGTGCCCAGACCCAGAGTCCGTCTCAGAATCCCTGTTTGGGGCACCATTAAGATGGAAAACAGCACTCTTCCCTTCCCTGAGAAAGGCACCAAACTATTGGGAGCCGCCAGGATCCTTAGAGAGAAAAAATCTCCCATGGACCCATGAAAACAAACCTGCATTCCGAGGCCATCCTGTCCACACAATCCAGAGAGAAAAGTCTTTGCTACCGCCTTCGAGTCATCCTATTTACATTTCCTGACGAGCTGCCCTCCATGTCTATGCATTGGGCCTGTGATCATCTCGACACTAACCCTAACCCCAGTTTGTGTTTGCCGACTTCTCTCCCAAAACCATGGCTTACATGCCCACCAGGATGTGGTCCCTCAAGCCACATCACAGGAAAGTTCCTGCCATCCCCAAGAAAACTGTGCCCATCAGGTTGTCCAAACCCTCCAGATTAGGAGAAACCTGCCAGGCCCCTGAACCCACCCCAATATTGGAGGTTGCTCTGGATGCAAACGTGCAGTCTGAAACACCCTGAGCACCTCCATCGAGGCAGAAAGCCAAGTCAATGGTTCTGAGTCAGATGATTGAACCTGACATGCCCCTAGGACTTCACTGGAACCCTAGATTGGGTCTTCAGACATCTGTTCTCAGAGTCCTGTTCTGGAATACCAAGTTATGATACAACATGTGGTCCCTGATTCCCACAACAGAACATCTCCTGTCTCCAGAAGGAAAATGTGCTCTTGGATCTACGTCCAACTTTCAGGGTAGATGGATCCTGCATGACCCATTAGCCCCAGCAGCTTCTATGATCTCCCTGGTAACAAACCAGCATTGTGACCCAACTTCCTGAGACTTGATGCCAACTCAAGGTGTTGGTACTTTGCCCAAGAGCCATGAAACGAATCTGCCATGTTCCTCAGGTACAAAGGTCAATGGACGTGTGCTTTCTAGGCATCCAAGAGGTAGTTCTCTGCTACACAAAAATTCCACATAGGGAACCCTAGAGCAAACAAATAAGACTGCTCCTGTCAGGTTGAAGGAAACCTTGGTTGTTTGGAGCATCTCACAAGCCCCAGCCTGGGAAGTCCTCCACATTCTCTTGATGCCAACCCTCCATTTGTTAGTCATCATAGACACAAATTCCAGCATGAGCAAACATCTGACATCTGCTCTTACTCAGGTGCTGGATATTCGAATCAGTCACGCACACTGGAAATACCTTTCACTTGACACTGTATTCTTGCATAGTTTGGGTTTACAATTCCATCCTCACCCTACTGGACTGCAAGTCCTCTTGAGAGGGAATTAGGGAGACAAAACGCAACATTCTGCCTTCCCCATAGAAAGAAGAAGGGCCTGGTGAGTCTGCCCAGAAACTCCCCATGAAGATCAATCTACTTGGCCCTCGAGGGAACCCCGATTTATACTTTGCGCTGGCCACTAGCGCTGTGTCTGAGAGAGCCTGAGCCCCAAACTCGTGCCAGCCACCCAGAGTGTGGGGCCCTTATCCAGCATGTGGGACTGGCCATGGCCCAGTCATCTCTACCCATCCTTGGTATTCCGGCAACTATCCCAGACCTTTGCTGGAATCCCTACCAGTGGGGGAACCTGAAGCACAATTGAGAACTCCTCCTTCCCCATGGCAGGAAGCCTGGCTGTTGCTATGGGTGCCCAACCCTCAGAATTAGAACCAGGTGCATGGCCAATGAGACAACGCCCAATCATAAGGGCCGCCTGGGCCAAAGCAGGCATTGTGTCCCTCAACCTTAGCATGCATTCAAACAAATTCTCTCAGTTGTTTCTGCAGGGTCCCGCATCGCAGGCCTGGTATGCCCTTAGGACCAAATCCTAACACTTCGTGGGATTTTCCATGCCAACATAACCAGAGCCCGTCTCTGGAATATCTGTTTTGAAGCACCCCTATGATGGAAAACAGCACTCTTCCCTCCCCTGAGAAAACTATTAGGAGCTGCCAGGATGCGTAGAGAGGAAAAATCTCCCAGGGCTCCATAAGACCACACCTTCATTCCGAGGCCATCCTGGACACACAATCCAGATACAAGAGACTGTGCTACCACCTTCGAATCACCTGGTTTACAGTTCCAGACGAGCTGCCCTACAGACCTATGCATTGGGCCTGTGATCACCTCGCCATTAACCCTACCCCAAGTTTGTGTTTGCAGACTTCTTTCCCAAAACCATGGCTCACATGCCCTCTATGATGGGTCTCTGTAGCCACACCACAGGAAAGATCCTGCTATCCCCAATGAAACTGTGTCCATCACAGTTGCCCAAACCGTCCAGATTAGGAGAGACCTGCAAGTCCCCTGAGCCCAGTCCAATATTGGAGGCCACTCTGGACACAAATGCACAGTGTGCAACACCCTGATCACCTCCATCCAGGAAGACACCCAAGTCAATGGTCCTGAGTCAGAAGATTGGTCCCTGAACCCCACAATAGAATATCTCCTGTCCCCAGATGGAATTCGTGCTCTTCAACTTGTGTCAAGGGTCGGGGTATATGAATTATGCACAGCCCCTTAGCCCCCAGCACATTCTAAGATCTCTCTGGTAACAAACAAACAGCATTGTGATCCATCTTCATGAGATTCCATGTCACTTCAAGTCCTTGGTAATTCGCCCCAGAGCCACCAGAATGAACCTGCCATGTTCCTCACCTGATATGGTCAGTGGAGGTGTGCTTTCCAGGCATCCATGTGGGAGTGCTCTTCTACTTATTCTTTCCACATGTGGGACCCTGGAGCAAACAAACCAGACTTCCACTGACCAGTAGAAGGGAACCCTCTGTTTGGAGCATCTCAGAAGCACCAGCAGGAGAAATCCTTCATGGCCCTTGACACAACCCCTCCATTTGTCAGTCATCATAGACAAAAACTCCAGCATGAGAAAACATCTGAAATCTGCCGTTATTTAGATTCTGCATTTTCTTTTCCACCACTGCACACTGGAACTGCGTTTCACTTGACACTGAATTTAACAATAGATTGGGTTTAGAATTCCATCCTCAGCCTCCTGGTCTGCAAGCCCTCTAGAGAGGGAATTTGGAGCCACAAGGCAACATTCTGCATTCTCACTAGAAAGAAATAGGGCCTGGTGAATCTTCCCAGAAACTCCACATGAGGATCAATCTACTTGGCACTCGATGGAACCTTGATTTATAGGCTGTCCTGGGCACTAGTACTAGTACTAGTACTAGTACTGTGTCTGACAGAGCCTGAGCCAAGACCTAGTTTCAGGCACCCAGAGATATGAGCCCATATCCAGCATGTGAGATTGGCCAGGGACCAAGTCCATCATCTCTACCCATCCTTGGTATTCAGGCACCTGTCCCCAGACCTTTTATGTAATCCCTACCAATGGGGTAACCTAAAGCACAATAGAGAACTCCTCCTTCCCCATGGTAGGAATCCTGGCTGTTGATATGGGTGTCCAAACCTCAAAGTGGGAGCCAGCTGCATGGCCAAGGAGACAATGCCCACTCATGAGGGCTGCCCTGGGCACAAGTAGCCATTGTAACCCTCAGCTTGATCAAGCCTTCAAAAAAATGCTCTTAGTTGAACCTCCAGGATCCTGCATTGCAGGCCTGATATGCCCTTAAGCCCAAATCCTAACACATCGTGGGATGTTCCATGTGCACATACCCAGAGCCCGTCACTGGAATCCCTGTTTTGAGGCACCCCTAAGATGGAAAACAGCACTCTTCACTTCCCTGAGAAAGCCACCAAACTAATGGGATCCCCCAGGATCCTTGAGAAGAAGAATCGCCCATGGTCCCATGAGTCCACACCTGTATTCCGAGGCCAGCGTGGATATGCTATCCAGATACAAGAGACTGTGCTACTGGCTTCGAGTCACCTGATTTACAGTTCCTGACGTGCTGCCCTCCAGATCTTTGAATTGGGGCGGTGAACACCTCTCCATTAACCTTATCCCGAGTTTGTGTTTGCAGATCTCTCTCTAAAAACCATTGCTCACATGTCCTCCAGGATGGGGCCCCTAGAGTCACACCACAAGACTGTGCTTGCCATCCCCAAGGAAACTGGGCCCATCACAGTTGCCCAAACCCTCCTGATTAGGAGAAACCTGGAAGGCTCCTGAGCACATCCCAATATTGGAGGCTGCTCTGGATGCAAATGCACAGTCTGAAACACCCTGATCACCTCCATCCAGGCAGACACCTAAATCAATGGTCCTGAGTCAGATAATTGAACCTGACATGGCCCTAGGACCTCATTGGAAGAGGGATTAACTTTTCAGGCACCTGTCCTCAGAGGCCTCTTCTGGAATACCAACTTATGATACAAATTATGGCCCCTGAGCCCCAGGGTGGGAAATCCTCCATGGCCTCTTGACGCCACCTCTCCATTTGTTGGTCATCATAGACACAAACTCCAGCCTGAGCAAACATCTGACATCCGCCCATATTCAGGCGCTGATATTGGAATCAGCTGCTGCACACTGGAACTGCCTTTCGCTTTGCAATGAATTTAAGCCTAGCTTCAGACTACAATTTCATCCTCACCCTACTGGTCTGCCATATCTCTTGATAGGGAATTCTGGAGCCACAACGCAACATTCTGCCTTCTTCATAGATAGAAGGACCTGGTGAGTCTGCCCATACACTGCACATGAAGATCAATATACTCAGCCCAGGAGGGAACCCCTATTTATAGTTTGCCCTAGCCACTAGTGCTGTGTCTGACAGAGCCTGAGCCCCTACCTCGTGTCAGCAACCCAGAGGGTGGGGCCCACATTAACCATGTGAGACCGGCCATGGCCCAGGGCTGTCATTACTACCCATCCTTGGTATTCAGGCATCTGTCCCCTAGATCTTAGCTGGAATCCCTACCAATGGGGGGACCTGAAGCACAATAGAGAATTCATCCTTCGCCATGGCAGGAATCCTGGCTTTTGGATGGGTGTCCAACCCTAGGAATGGGAACTGGCTGCATGGCTGAGTAGACATCGCCCAATCCTGATGGCCTCCGGGGCACAAGCAGGCATTGGGAACCTCAGCTTGACCATACTTTCAAACAAACGCTCTCAGTTGCACCTCCAGGATCCCGCATTGCAGGCCTGGTATGGCCCTAGGCCTAAATATTAACCCTTGGTGGGATTTTCCAAGCACTTAGACCCAGAGCTCATCTCTGGAATGCCTGTTTTGGGGCACGCCTAAGCTGGAAAACAGTACTCATCCCTTCCCGGAGAAATCCAACAAACTATTGAGAACCGCCAGGATCCTTGAGAGGAGAAATCTCCCATGGACCCTTGAGACAACACCTGCAATAAAGGCCATTCTGGAAATTAAATCCAGATACAATTACCTGTGCTACCACCTTTGAGTTACGTGATTTACAGTTCCAGACTTGCTGCCCTCCTGGTCTATGGATTGGGACTATGATCACCTTGCCACTAACCCTAACCTAAGTTTGTGTTTGCAGACTTCTCTCTCAAAATCATGGCGCACATGTCCTCCAGGATGGGGTCTCTGGAGTCACACCACAGGACAGTTCCTGCAATCCCCAAGGAAATTGCCCATCACAGTTGTCCAAAAACCCCATATAAGGAGAAACCTGCAAGGAACCTGAGCCAACCCTAGTATTGGATGCCACTCTGGACACAAATGCACAGTCTGAAACACCCTCATCACCTGCATCCAGTCAGACACCAGAGTCAATGATCCTGAGTCAGAAGATTGAATGACATTCCCCTAGGGCCTCATTCAAACCCTTTATTAGGTTTTCAGGCTTCTGTCCTCAGAGACCTGTTCTGGATTACCAATTTATGATACAACATATGGCCGCTGAGCCCCACAACAGAATATCTCCTGCCCCCAGAAGCAATCCGGGCTCTTGGGCCTGTGTCAAATCCTCAGGCTAGATGAATCCTGCATGGCCCATTAACCACCAGCACATTCTAAGATCTCCCTGGTAACAAACCAACATTTTGACCCATCTTCATGAGGTTCCATGTCCAATCCAGTCTTTATTTCTTCGCCTCAAAGCCACCAGATGCCATGTTCCTTCGCTGTCATGGTCAATGAAGGTGTGCTTTCCAGTCACCCATGTGGGAGATCTATGTTATCCGATCTTTCGACATGGGGAACCATGGAGGAAACAAATCAGACTGCCCCTGTCTGGTAGAAGGAAACCTTGCTGTTTGGAGCATCTCAAAAACACCAGATTGGGAAATCCTCCATAACCTCTTGACGCCACCCCTCCATTTTTGTGTCATCATAGACACAAACTCCAGCATGAGCAAATATCTGACATCCACCCTCACTCAAGTGCTGAATATTGGATTCAAACATTGCACACTGGAAATTCCTTTTGCTTGATACAGAATGTAACCATAGCTTAGGTTTACAATTCCATCCTCAGCCTCCTGGTCCACAAGCCCTCTTGATAGTGAATTCTAGAGCCACAAAGCAGCATTCTGCCTTCCCCTTACAAACAAAAAGGGCCTGGTGAGTCTGCCCAGAAACCATACATGAGGATCAATCTGCTCGGCACTTGAGGGAACCCCAATTTATAGGCTGCCCTGGGCACTAGTGCTGTGTCTGACAGAGCCTGAGCCAAGACCTAGTGTCAGCCACCCAGTGATCGGGGCCCATATCCACGATTTGATACTGGCCATGGCCCATGTCCATCATCTTTACCCATCCTTGGTATTCAGGCCTCTGTCCCCAGACCTTTGCTGGAATCCCCGCTAATGGGGGAACCTGAAGCACTATAGAGAACTCCTCTTTCCCCATGGCAGGATTCTGGCTGTTGGGATGGTTTTCCAACCCTCAAAGTGGGAGCCAGCTGCATGGCCAATGTGACCACGCCCACTCATGAGGGCCACCTGGGCATAAGCAAGTATTGTGACCCTCAGCCTGAGAATGATTTCAAACAAGCCCTCTCAGTTGCACCTCCAGGATCCTGCATGCAGGCCTGGTAAGCCACTAGGCCCAAATCCTAACACTTGGTGGGATTTTCCAGGGGACCAAACCCAGAGTCCGTCTCTGGAATCCATATTTTGGGGCACCCCTAACATGAAAAAAAGCACTCTTCCCTTCCCCGAAAAAGCCACCAACTATTGGGAGCCACCAGGATCCTTAGAGAGGAAAAATCTCCCATGGACCCATGAGGCCACAACTGCATTCTGAGGCCATCCTGCACACAATACAGAGAAAAAAGCCTGTGATTCTGCCTTTGAGTCACCCGATTAACAGTTCCTGAAGAGCTGCCATCCATGTCTATGCATTGGGCCTGTGATAACCTTGCCACTAACCCTAACCCAAGTTTGTGTTTTCAGACTTCCCTCCCAAAACCATGGCTCACATGCCCTCCAGTTTGTGATAACTGGAGCCACACCACGGGATTGTACCTGTCTTCCCAAAGGAAACTGTGATTGTCACTATTAAACAAACACTCCAGATTAGGAGAAACCTGCAAGGCCCCTAAGCCCAGCCCAATATTGGAGGCCACTCTGGATGCAAATGCACAGTCTGACACACCATATCACCTACATCCAGGCTGATATCCAAGTCAATGGTCCTCAGACAGAAGATTGAACCTGACATGCTCCTAGGATTCACTGGAACACTAGAATAGGTTTTCAGGTATCTGTACTCAGAAGGCTGTTCTGAATATCAATGTATGATACAATATGGTCACTGAGCCACACAAAAGAACATCTCCTGTCCTTAGAAGAAAGCTGTGCTCTGGACCTGTGTCAAACACTCTCGGTAGATGAATCCTTCAAGGCCCCCTGGCAACCAGCACATTCTATGATCTCCCTGACAACATACCAGCATTGTGACCCATCTTCATGAGACTCCATGACAACTCCAGCCCTTGGTACTTCGGCCCAGAGCCACCAGAATGAAACTGCCATGTTCCTCTGCTGCCATGGTCAATGTAGGTGTACTTTCCAGGCATCCAGCGGGAGTGCTCTGATACCAACTTTCCACATGGGGAACCCTGGAGGAAACAAACCAGACTCCCCTGTACGGTAAAAGGAATCTTTTCTGTATGGAGTATCTCAAGCCTGAGGGTGGGTAATCCTCCATGGCCTCTTGAGGCCACCCATCCATTTGTTGGTCATCATAGACACTAACTCCAGCGTGAGCAATCAACTGACATCTGCACTTACTCAAGTGCTGGATATTTGAATCAGCTGCTACACACTGGAATTGCCTTATGCTTGGCACTGAATTTAAAAGTAGCTTGGCGGGACGCCTGGGTGGCTCAGTTGGTTAAACAGCTGCCTTCGGCTCAGGTCATGATCCCAGCGTCCTGGGATCGAGTCCCACATCAGGCTCCTTGCTCCGCAGGGAGCCTGCTTCTCCGTCTGACTCTGCCTTCCACTCTGTCTGCCTGTGCTTGCTCTCGCTCGCTCTCTGACAAATAAATAAAATCTTAAAAAAAAAAAAAGTAGCTTGGGTTTGCAATTCCATCCTCACCCTGGTGTTCAGTAAGCTCTCTTGATAGGGAATTCTGACGCCACAACACAGCATTCTGCCTTCCCCATAGCAAGAAAAAACAGCCTGGAGAGACTGCCCAGAAACCCTACATGAGGATAAATCTACTCGACCCTCGAGTGAACCCCATTTATAGGTTTACCTGGCCACTAGCGCTGAGTCTGACAGAACCTCGTCTCTGACCTCGTGTCAGGACCCAGAGACTGGGCTACAACTCCAGAATGTGAGACCAGCCATGTCCCAGGGCTGTCATCTCTACCCATTCTTGATTCAGGCATCTGTCCCCAGACATTTGCTGAAATCCCTGCCAATGGGGGAACCAAAAGCACAATAGGGAAATCCTCCTTCCCCATGGCAGGAATGATGGCTCTTGGGATGGGTTTCCAGACCTCAGAGTGGTAGCCAGCTGAATGGCCAATGATAACCCGCCCACTCATGAGGGCCGCCCTGGACACAAGCAGGCATTGTGACCCCCAACATGAGCATGCTTTCAAACAAACACTCTCAGTTGCATTCCAGAATCCAAATTTGCAGGCCTGATATGCCCCTAAGCACAAATCCTAACACCTGGTGGGATTTTTCAGGGGACCAGAAACACAGCCTGTCTCTGGAATCCCTGTTTTGGGACACCCCTAAGATGGAAAATAGCACTCTCCCCTTCGCCAAGAAAGCCACCATAGTATAGGGAGCCGCTAGGATCCTTGAGAGGAAAAATCTCCCATGGATCCATGAGACCACACCTGTATTCCGAGGCCATCCTGGACACAAAAGCCAGATACACAAGCCTGTGCTACCACCTTCAAGGCAACTAATTTATAGTTCCAGACGAGCTGCCCTCCAGGTCTATGCATTGGGCCTGCGATCACCTCACCGCTAACCTTAACCCGAGTTTGTGCTTACAGACTTCTATCCCGAAACCATGGCTCATATTTCCTCCAGGATGGGGTCTCTGGAGCCACACCAAAGGACTGTGCCTGTCATCCCCAAGGAAAATGTGTCCGTCACATTTGCCTAAAACTTCGAGATAAGGAGAAACCTGCAAGGCCCCTGAGCCCACCCCAATACTGGAGGCCCCTCTGGACACAAATGTGCAGTCTGAAATACGCTGATCACCTGAATCCAGGCAGATACCCAAGTCAGTGTTTCTCAGTCAGAAGATTGAACCTGACATGCTCCTATGACCTCATTGTAACCCCTGATTAGGTTTTCAGGCATCTGTAATCAGAGACCTGTTCTGGAGTACCAACTTAAGATACAACATATGGTCCCTGATCCCCACAACAGAACATCTCCTTTCTCTAGATGGAAGCCGTGCTCTTGGAACTGTGTCAAACCCTCAGGGTAGATGAATCCTACTTGGCCCGTAGCCACCAGCAGATTCTAAGATCTCACTGGTAACAAGCCAGCATTGTGAGCCACCTTCATGAGATTCCATGTCAACTACAGGCCTTGGTACTTCACCCCAGAGCCTTCAGAAAGAACCTGCCATGTTCCTCAGCTGCAATGTTCAGTGGAAGTGTGCTTTCCAGGCATCCATGTGGGAGTGCTCTGCTACCCAATCTTTCCACATGGGGGACTCTCGAGCAAACAAATCTGACTGCCCTGTCCTGTAGAAGGAAACCTGGCTGTTTGGAGCATCTCACAAGCTCAAGTGTGGGAAATCCTCTATGACCTCTTTTCAACTCCTCTCCATTTGTCGGTCATTATAGACACAAACTCCAGCTTGAGCAAACATCTGACATCTGCGCTTACTCAGGTGCTGGATATTCGAATCAGCCGCTGCACACTGGAAATGCCATTCGCTTGTCACTGAATTTATTCATAGCTTGGGTTTACAATTCCATCCTCACCCTACTGGTCCACAAGCCCTCATGATAGGGAATTCTGCAGCCACAACACAGCATTCTGCCTTCCCAATAGAAAGAAGAAGGGCCTGGTGAGTCTGCCCAGAAACTCCTCATTATGATCAATCTACTTGTCCCTTGAGGGAACCCTGAATTATAGACAGCCCTGGCCCCTAGTGTTGTGTCTGACAGAGCCTAAGCCCCGACCTCGTGTCAGCCACCTAGAAGGCGGGGCCCATATCCCGCATGTTAGACTGGCCACGGAACAGAGCTGTCATCTTTACCCATCCTTGGTATTCAGGCATGTGTCCCCAGACCTTTCCTGGAATCCCTACCAATGAGGGAACCTGAATCACAATAGAGAAATCCTCATTCCCCATGGCAGGATTCCTGTAAGTTCGGAAGGGTGTCCAACACTCAGAGTGTTAGCCTACTGAATGGCCATTGAGACCACCCCCATTCCTGAGGGCCACCCTATGCAAAAGCTTGCATAGTGACCCTCAGCCTGAGCATGCTTTCAAACAAACGCTCTCAGTTGTATCTCCAGGACTTGCATTGGAGGCCTGGTAAGCCCCTATGCCCAAATCATAACCCTTGGTGGGTATTTCCAGGTGCCCAGAGCCAGAGCACTTCTCTGCAATCCCTGTTATGGGACACCCTTAATATGGAAAACAGAACTCTTTCCTCTCTGAGAAAGCCACCACATTATAAGGAGCCGCCAGGATACTTGAGAGGAAATATCACCCATGGACACCTGAGACCACACCTGCATTCTTAGTCCATCGTGGATACACAATCCAGATAAAAAAGCCTGTGCTACCTCCTTTGAGGCATGCGATTTACATTTCACACGGAGCTTCCCTCCAGGAGTATGCATTGGGCCTACAATCACCTCGCAACTCAACCTAATCCGAGTTTGTGATTGCAGACTTCCCTCCCAAAACCATGGCTCTCATGCCCTCCAGCATGGGGTCTTTGGAGCCACACCACAGGACTGTGCCCACCATTGCCAAGGAAACTGTGCCCATCAAATTGCCCTATCTTTCCAGATTAGGAGAAACCTGCAAGGCCCCTGAGCCCACCCCAATACTGGTTGCCACTCTGTACACAAATGCACAGTCTGGAACACCCTGATCACCTACATCTAGGCAGACATTGAAGTCAATGATACTGAGTCAGAGGATTGAACCTGACATTCCGTTAGGATTTTATTGGAACCCTAGATTAAATTTTCAGGCATCTATCCTCAGAGGCCTGTTCCGCAATACCAAATTATGATACATTTGGTCCGTTAGCCCCACATCAGAACATCTCTGGTCCGAGAAGGAAACCGTGCCCTTTGACCAGTGTCAAACCCTCAGGGTAGATGAATCCTACATGGTCCCTTAGCCACCAGCACACTGTAAGGTCTCCATGGTAACAAACCTGCATTATGACCCATCTTCATGAGACTTCATGTCAACTCCATGCCTTGGTAATTCGCCCAAGAGCCACCAGAACGAATTGGCCATGTTTCTCAGCTGCAATTTTAATGGAGTTGCGCTTTTCAGGCATCCACGTGGGAGTGCTCTGCTACCCAAACTTTCCACATGGGGGACCCTGGAGCAAATAAACCAGACTCCCCCTGTGTGGTAGAAGGAAACTTTGCTGTTTGAAGCATCTCACAAGCCCCAGCATGTGAAATCCTCCATGGCCTCTTGACGCCACCCCTCCATTCATCGGTCATCATAGACATAAACTCCAGCATGAGGAAATGTCTGACTTTCACCTTTACTCAGGTGCTGGATATCTGGAATCAGACACTGCACAATGGAACTGCCTTTTGCTTGGCACTGAATTGAACCTTAGCTTGAGTTTACAATTCCATCCTCACCCTACTGGTCCCCAAGCCCGCTTGATAGGGAATTCTGGGGCCACAACACAGCTTTTTGCCTTCCCCTTAGAAAGAAGAAGGGCATGGTGATTCTGCCCAGAAACTCTGCATGAGGATCAATCTGCTCAGCCCTTGAGGGATCCCTGATTCATACTCAGCCCTGACCACTAGTTCTGTTTCTGACAGAGCCTGAGTGCTCAATTCATGTCAGCTACTCAGAGAGTCAGGCATGTGAGACTGGCCATGTCTCAGGTCCCTCATCTCTACCCATCCTTGGTATTCAGGCATCTGTCCCCAGACATTTGCTAGAATACCTGCTAATGGGGGAACCTGAGGCACAATAGAGAATTCTTCCTTTTCCATGGCAGGAATCCTGGTAGTTGGGATGGGTGTCCTACATTAAAGTGGTAGCCAGCTGCATGGCCAAGGAGACAACTCCCACTCATAAGGGCTGCCCTAATCACATCAGGCATTGTGACACTCAGACTAACATGCTTTCAAACAAACGCTCTCAGTTGTACCTCCAAGTCACACATTGTAGGCCTGGTACTCCCCTAGGCCCAAATCCTAATCCTGGTGGGATTTTCCAAGCACCCAGACTCACAGCCCTTCTCTGGAATCCCTTTTTGGGGAACATCTAAGATTGAAAACAGCACTCTTCCATTCAAACGAGAAAGCCACCATACTATTGGGAGCTTCCAGGATCCGTAGAGAGGAAAATACTCTCATGGAAACATTAGAACACACCTGCATTCCAAGGCTATTATGGACACACAATCCAGATACAAAAGCCAGTGCTAGTGCCTTCGAGGTACGTGATTTACAGTTCCTGACGATCTGCCCTCCAGGTCTATGCATTGGGCCTACGATCACCTCGCAACTCAACCTAATCCGAGTTTGTGATTGCAGACTTCTCTCCCAAAACCATGGCTTACATGCCCTCCACGATGGAGTCTCTGGAGCCACACCACAGGACTGTGCCTGCCACCCCCAAGGAAACCGTGCCCACAAATTTTCCTAAACCTTCAAGATTAGGAGAAACCTGCAAGGCCCCAGAGCCCACCCCAATATTGGAGGCCACTCTGTACACAAAGGCACAGTCAGAAACACCCTGGTTGCCTACATATAGGCAGACACTGAAGTCAATGGTCCTGAGTCTGATGATTCAACCTGAAATTCCCCTTGGACTTCATTGGAACCCTAGATGAAGTTTTTAGGCATCTGTCCTCAGAGGCCTGTTCTGGAATACCGACTTATGATACAACATTTGGTCCGTGAGCCCCACAACAGAACATCTCCGATACCCAAAAAGAAACCGTGTTCTTCGACCGGTGTCAAACCATCAGGATAGACTAATCATACATGGCCCCTTAGCCACCAGCACGTAGTAAGATTTCCGTGGTAACAAAACTGCATTGTGACCCAACTTCATTAGAATCCAGGCCTTGGTACTTTGCCCTAGAGCAACCAGAAAGAACCTGCCATGTTCCTTAGGTGCAATGGTTAATGTAGGTGTGCTTTCCAGTATCCACGTGCGAGTACTATGCTACCCAAACTTTGCACATGCGGGAACCTGGTGTAAACAAACCAGACCTCCCCTGTCCAGTAGAAGGAAACCTTATGTTTGGATCAACTCACAGGCCTCAGCGTGTAAACTGCTCCATGGCCTCTTGATGCCACCACTCCATTGGTCGGTCATCATAGACACAAACTCCAGTCTAAGCAAACATCTGACATGCACCCTTATCCCGGTGCTGGATGTCTTGAATAAACCACTGCACATTGGAACTGCCTTCCACTTGGCACTGAATTGAACCATAGCTTGTGTTTACAATTCCATCCTCACCTGACTGGTCCCTAAGCCCTCTTGATAGGGAAATCTGGGCCCACAACGCAGCATTCTGCCTTCCCCATCGAATGAAGAAATGCCTGGTGAGTCTGCCCTGAAAACCCACATGAGGATCAATCAGGTCGGCCCTCGAGTCAACACCGATTTATAGGCTGCCATGGCCACTAGTGCCGTGTCTGACAGAGCCTGAGCTCGACTGAGTTTCAGCCACTAGAGAGCAGGCCCCATATCTAGCATTTGGGATTGCCATGGCCCAAGTATGTCATCTCTACCCATCCTTGATATCCAGGCACCTGTCCCCAGACCTTGGCAGGGATCCCTGCCAATTAGGGAACTTGAAGCACAATAGAGAACTCTTCTTTTCCCATGGCAATAAACCTGGCTTTTGGGATGGGTGTTCTACCCTCAAAGGGGGAGCCAGTTACAACATCAATGACACCACACACACTCCTGAGGACTACCCTTGGCACAAACAGGCATTGTGACCCTCACCCTGAGCATGCTTTCAAAAAATCCCTCTCAGATTCACCACAATGATCCCTCATTTCAGGCCTGGTATGCCTGTAGGTTCAAATCATAAAACTTGGTGGGATTTTCGAGGTGCCCAGACCCAGAGACCATCTCTGGAATTTTTGTTTTGGTGCACCCTTCAGATGGAAAACAGCACTCATCCCTTCCCCAAAAATGTCACCAAATTATGAGGAGCCACCAGGATCCATAGAGAGGCAATGTCTCCCATGGACCCTTGAGAACACACCTGCATTCCGAGGCCATCCTGGACACACAATCCGGAGAGAAAAGCCTGTGCTACTGCCTTCCATTCACCCTAATTACAGTTCCAGATGAGCTGCTCTCAAGGTAAATGCATTGGGCCTGTGATCACCTCGCCACTCACCCTAATTCGAATTTGTGTTTGCAGACTTATCTACCAAAACCATGGCACACATGCCCTCCAGGATGGGGTCTCTGGATCCACACTGCAGGACTGTCCCTGCCATCCACAAGGAAACTGTTTCCATCACAGTTGCCCAAACTGTCTAGATTAGGAGAAACCTACAAGGCCTCTGGGCCTACCCCAATTTCGGCGGCCGCTCTGAACACAAATGCACAGTCTGAAATACCCTGATCTCCTACATCCAGGAACACAGCCAAGTCAATGGTCCTGAGTCAGAATAATGAACCTAACATGCCCCTAGGACGTCATTGGAACCATTGATTCTGTTTTCAGACATGTGTCCTCAGAGGCCTGTTCTAGAATGCGAACTTATGATACAACATGTGGTGGCTGGGCCACACAACAGAACATCTCCTGTCCCCAGAAGGAAACCGTGCCCTACAATCTGTGCAAAATCCCAGAGTAGTAGATTCCTGCACAACTACTAAGCCACCAGCACATTCTAAGATCTACCTGGTAACAAACCAGCTGTGTGGCCCATCTGCAAGAGATTCCATGTCAAATCAAGGACTTGGTACTTTGCTACAGAGACACCAGAATGAAGCTGCCATGTTCTTCAGTTGCAATGGTCAATGAAGTTGAACATTCCAGGCATCCATGCGGTAGAGCTCTGCTACCCAAACTTTCCACATGGGAGACCCTGGAGCAAATAAACCACACTCCACCTGTCCAGTAGAACGAAACCTTGCTATTTGGAGCAGCTCATGAGTCTCAACGTGAAAATCCCTCCATGGCTTCTTGACGCCACCCCTCCATTTGTCAGTCATCATAGACACAAACTCCAGTGTGAGCAAATATCCGACGTCCTCCCTTACTAAGGTGCTGGATATCTCGAAAAAGCTGCTGGACACAGGAACTGCCTTCCGCTTGGCAGTGAATTGAACTGTAGCTTGTGTTTACAATTCCTTCCTCACCCGACTGGTCCCCAAGCCTTCTTGATAGCGAATTATGGAGACACAACACAGCATTCTGCCTTCCCGATAGAAACAAGTGCCTGGTGAGTCTGGCCAGAAACCCCACATGAGGATCAATCTGCTCGGCCCTATATCGGAGGGACCCTGATTTATAGGTTGCCCTGGCCACTAGTGCTGTGTCTGACAGAGCCTGAGCCCAGACCTAGTGTCAGTCACCAGAGTTTGAGCCCCACATCTAGTATTTGGGAATGCCATGGCTCAAGTATTTCATCTCTACCCATCCTTGGTATTCAGGCACCTGTCCCCAGACCTTTGCTGGAATCCCTGATAATGGGGCATCCTGAAGCACAATAGAGAACTCCTCCTTCTTCATATCAGGAAACTTGGCTGTTAGGATGGGTGTTCAACCCTGAAAGGGGGAGTCATTTACAAGTCCAGTGAGACCACACAAACTCCTCAGGGATGCCCTGGAGGCAAACAGGCCTTGTGACCCTCAGCCTGAGCATGCTTTCAAACAATCCTTCTCTGTTGCACCACCATGAACCCGCATTGCAGGCCTAATATGCCCCTAAGCCCAAATCCTAGCACTTGTTGTGATGTCCCAGATGCCATGAACCAGAGCCCGACTCTGGAATCCCTGTTTTGGGGCACCCATAAGGTGGAAAACATCACTCTCCCCTTCCCCGAAAAAGCCACCAAACTATGGAGAGCCACCAGGATCCATAGAGAGGAAAAGACTCCCATGGACCCATGAGACCACACCTGCATTCCAAGGCCATCCTGGACACACAATCCAGAGAGAAAAGCCTGTGCTACTGCCTTCCAGTCTCCCTAATTATAGTTCATGACGAGCTTCCCTCCAGGTCTACGCATTGGGCCTGTGATCACCTCGTCACTCACCCTAATTTGTATTTGTGTTTGCAGACTTCTCTCCCAAAACCATGGCTCACATGCCCACCAGAATGTGATCTCTGGAGCCACACCACAGAACTCTGGCTGCCAACCCCAAGGACACTGTGCATATCAGATTTGCCCAAACCTTCCAGATTAGGAGAAACCTGTGTGGCCCCTGAGCCCACACCAATATTGCCGGCCACTCGGGATGGAAATGCGCAGTCTGAAACACCCTTATCACCTACATCCAGGGAAATAGCCAAGTCAATGATCGTGAGATAGACGATTGAACCTAAAATGCCAGTAGGCTCTCAATGGAACCCCATTAGGTTTTCAGGCATCTGTCCTCAGGGGCCTGTTCTGAAATACCAATCTATGACACATCATGTGGTCTCTGAGCCACACGACAGAACATCCCCTGTCCCCAGAAGAATACCATGCTCTTCGACCTGTGCCAACCCCTCAGGGTAGGAGAATCCTGCATGGCACCTTAGCAACCAGCACATTCTAAGTTCTCCCTGGTAACAAACAAGCATTGTGACCCATCTGCAAGAGATCCCATGTCAACTCAAGGCCTTGGCACTTTGTCCCAGAGCCACCAGAACGAATCTGCCATGTTCCTCAGCTGCAATTGTCAATGGAGGTGTGCTTTCCTGGCATCCATGCCGGAGAGCTCTTCTTCACAAACTTTCCACATGGGGAAACCTAGAGTAAACAAACCAGACTTCACCTACTCTGTACAAAGAAATGTTACTTTTTGCAGCAGTTCACAGGCCTCAGCATGTGAACTCTTTCATGGCCTCTTTATACCACCCCTCCACTTGTCGGTTATCATAGACAAAAACTCTAGTGTGAGCAAGCATCTGACATCCACCCTTATTCCAGTGCTGGATGTCTCGAGTAAACTGCTACAAATTGGAACTGCCTTCTGCTTGGCACTGAATTGAACCATAGCTTTTGTTTACAATTCCACCCAAAACTGACTGGTCCCCAAGCTCTCGTGATTGGGAAATCTGGAGCCACAACACAGCATTCTGCCTTCCCTATTGAATGAACAAATGCCTGGGAATCTTCCCAAGAAACTCCACATGAGGATCAATCTGCTCCGCCCTCGAATCTACTCTGATATAAAGGCTGCCATGGCCACTAGCGCTGTGTCTGACAGAGCCTGAGCCCCAACCGAGTTTTAGGCCTCATATCTAGCATTTGGGATTGCTATGGCCCAAGTACGTCATCTCCACCCATCCTTGGTATTCAGGCACCTATCTCGAGACCTTGCTGGAAACCCTGCCAATGGGGCAACCTGAAGCACAGAGGAACCTGACGGAAGAGAACTCATCCTTCCTCATGGCAGGACATTTGGCTGTTGGGTTGGGTGTCCAACTCTCTAAGAGGGAGCCAGATATATGACCAATGAAACCACTCCCACTCCTGAGGGCCGCCATGGAAGCAAACAGGCATTGTGAGACTCAGCCTGAGCAAGCTTTCAAACAATCCCTCTCAGTTGCACCATCATGATCCCGCATTGCAGGCCTCATACACCCCTAGGTGCAAATCCTAACCCTTGGTGGGAAGTCCCAGATACCCAGAAATAGAGCCTGTATCTGGAATCCCTGTTTTGGGGCACCCATAAGATGGAAAACAACACTCTTCCCTTCCCCAAAAAAGCCACCAAACTATGAGCTGCACAGATCCATAGAGAGGAAAAGTTTCCCATGGACCCATGAGACTATACCTGCATTCCGAGGCCATCCTGGACACACAATATAGAGAGAAAAGCCTGTGCTACTGCCTTCCAGTCACCCTAATTACAACTCCTGACAAGCTGCACTCCAAGTCTACTCATTGGGCCTGTGATCACCTTTCCACTAACCATAACCCACATTTGTGTTTGCAGACTTCTCTCCCAAAACCATGGCTCATATGCCCTCCAGGACAGGGTCTCTGGATCCACAACACATGACTAGGCCTGCCATCCCCAAGGAAACTGTGCCCGTCAAACCTGCCCAAACCTTCCAGTTTAGGAGAAACACGCAAGAGCCCTGAGCCCAACCCAATATTGTCGGCAGCACTGGACACAAATGCCAGTCTGAAACGCCCTGATCACCTACATCCAAGCAGACAGCCATTTCAATGTTCCTGGGTCAGAAGATTGTACCTGACATGCTCCTAGGACGTCATTGGAACACTAGATTAGGTTTTCAGGCATCTGTCCTCAGGGTCCTGTTCTGAAATACCAACTTAGGATACAACATGTGGTCCCTGAGCCACACAATAGAATATCTCCTGTCCCCAGTAGGGAACCATGCCCTTCGACCTGTGCCAAACCCTCAAGATTGGAGAATCCTGCACAGCACCTTAGACACCAGCACAAATTCTAGTTTGTGCGTTGACCCATACCACAAGCTTTCCATCTGCTGGACAGTCGAGTCCTGTTGAATGACTCCAGGATGTCCCATACGGAAAGACTGGAGAGCAGGATTCGAAGGATGGATGCCTGTACAGCATACCTCACATTCCCATTGGCTCTTTGTGACAAGACATGTTTGAACTACTGGCTCTGGGGCGAGCTAACTAGGGGGCTGAATTGAAATGGACTCTCCTGCGGATGGGTCATAATGTGGGTTTGTGTGCATGGAGACCTTGGAATATGTTGGCAGCTCAGGGGCCATGAAGTATTCGCCTAACCGAAGGGTGTAATATTGCTCCAATTAAAAAGAGATCCCTATGTGGAGATGAGACAGGTTCTCTTTGGTGCCTCAGAAAAGCCCCAGATACTGGTCTTCAAACCAGTTCTCTGAGTAGAGACACCTGGAAACCAAAGCTAGGGTTCAGATTAGAGCCTAGATGCCTGTCCGTTTCAATCTTCTGTCTCTGGGGACACTGTCTGAGTATCTAAGTGGAGATAGTTGCTCAGCTGGTGTCAGAGTGCCCCTCTTAGTCCATGGCCGAGGCATGGCCTTGGAGACCTTATTGGATTTTCCTAATCTCTAGGGTTGTGGCCAATGGATTGGGTACAGTTTTCTTGGAGAGGACTGGCACAGTCCTTCAGTGTGTCTCCATAGGCCCTAGCCTGGAGGGTGTGTGGGTCCGGGCTGTGGGCACAGAAGTCTGAAAACACAAACTCGGCTTGGGTGCGGAGCCGAGAGCATTGCAGGATGGACCCACAGACCGTGAGAGGAGATCCTCAGCTTATGAAAGAAGGGCAAATGGGAGGCAGTCACGCAAGCTTTTGTCCTTGGATATTTTGTCTCCCATAGCCGTGGAATGTAGGGGTGACCTCAGGGGCTATGGAAGAGTCACCCTCTCTGAGGAGTTGGTCCAACTCTTAAGATTTTGGGGACATTTTGTGGGAAGGGTGGAGTCCTGCTGTCTGGCTCAGGTGTTCTTCCAGGAGAGGGACTCCAGATCACAGTCCTGGGTTCGAGCAAAGGGAATACTCGAGCTCTTGTGAAGATTGGGATCATAGGGGCTTGGCAAGCCCCATATGCGGGCTCTTAGTCCAGGCCCTGAGAGACCTTACTTCGACATGGGGCCCATGCTGATGGTCCCAATGCGAGTTTGTACCCAAGGAGGCACTCAAGTTTAGACTTGGCCTCAGGGGCCATGAAGGTTTCTCCTACACTGAAGGTATGACTCCATGCCAACAGCAAGCTTTCCAGCCATGGGGAAGGAGAAGATCTGATTTGTGCTTCAGTTGCCCACGTTTGCCAGGATTTGATATAATATCTAGGGTCAGATGTCTGAAAACCCAGGTTGGGAAGAGATGACAGCATAAGGCCATGGCCTGTCTGATGTGCTTAGTGTGCAGCCAGCTGTTTCCTTGTCTGTCGGGACGTCAGGCTGTGTCAGACAGAGCAATACTGACCAGGGTAGCTTTTCCAGTTAGGGTGCGGTCGAGGCCAGAGCAGGTTGGTTCTCATTTGTGGTTTCTGGAGAGCCCCATAGGGCAACATTTTTCTTCTGGTGGGCAGGCAGAAAACTTTGTTGTGGTTCTGGAATTCCCAGTCTGGAGGGCTTGTTTGCCAGGAGTGTGAAGAGGGAAGTCTGAAAACACAAGCTAGCGTTAGGTTTGGGGCATGGCAGGCCCACTCTGCAGAGACTGAATCAAGATCTCCTGCATCTGAGGTCAGGGCGAGTATCAGACGTTGCCTCAGGTTGGAGTTTGTGTCCATTATGGCCCCTTCCTGAAGGGGGTGGGGGCGTCATGAGGCCAGGGAGGTTTCCCAACGCTGGGAGTTATGAGCTGCCCCAAACATCAAGGTTTCCTCTGTAGGACAGTCGAGTACTATGAGATGGTTCTAGGATGACCCCTACAGAAAGACTCGAGAGAAGGGGTCTAAGCATGAATGTCTGCAAATGCCACCTCACATTCCCACTGGCTGCTTGGGGCAAGGCAGGCTCAATCTGCAGGCTCTTGGGCGGGTTTCTCAGAGGGCTGAGTTGAAATGGACTCTCCTGAGGATGAGTCATACTGTGGGTTGGTGGCCATGGAGACCTTGGAATGTGGCGCTGGCTCAGGGACTCTGCAGATTTCTCCAAACCGAAGGGTTTGACACAGCTCCAACAATGAAGCTTCCCATGTGGAGACGATAGTTGTTCTGTTTGGTGTCTCAGGAAAGCCCCAGATGCTGGTCTTCAAACCCAGGTCTCTGAGGAGTGTCACCTGGAAACCAAAGCAAGAGTTCAGATTACGGCCCAGGGGCCTGTCTGGTTCAATCTACTGTCTCTGCCGACATCTGTCTGTGTTTCTGCATGGAGGTAGTTGCTCAGCTTGTGTCAGGATGCCTTTGTCCAGAGAGGCTTATAGTAGTGGGATGTCCTCGGGGGCCTTGAGGTTTCTCCTATTCTGTGGGGTTATGGGCAATGGAATGGGCATAGTCTCCTTGGAGAGAGCAGGACAGTCCTGTGGTGTGGCTCCAGAGGCCCCAGCCTGGCGGCTGTGTGGGCCAGGGCTGTGGGGACAGACATCCAAAAACACAAACTCGGCTGAGGTTTGGGGCTGAGGTTATGGCAGGAGTGATCTACAGTCCGTGAGGGGAGCTCATTGTGATTAGAAAGTAAGGCGAGTGAGAGGCGGTCGTTCAAGCTTATGTCTCTGGATGTTGTATTCATGATGGTCATTTAATGTAAGCATGGTCTCATGGGCCATGGAAGTCTCCCTCTCTGGTGATTTGTCCGGCTCCCAAGAGATTGGGGTCATTTTGTGGGAAGGGAGGAGTCCTGTTTTCTGCCTCATGTGTTCCCACAATAGAGGGATTCTAGAGCAGAGCACTGGGTACATACAACTGGAATACCCACCCTCTGGTTAGGCCTGGGGTCCTATGGGCATGGCAAGCCCATATGCAGATTCTTGGTCCAGCCATTGAGAGACGTTACTTGAATAGTGGACTCATGCTGAGGGTCACAATGTGTGTTTGTGCCCAAGGTGGTCCTCAATATTGGGCGGGACTTCATTGAGCTTGCAGGTTTCTCCTACACTGAACCTTGGACATGCCAACCTAAGGGTTTCTTGCCATGGGGAAGGAGGAGTTTTGATTTCTGCATCACGTTCACCTCTGGGCACTAATTGGAGATAAGGTCTAGGTTCTGAAGCCTGAAAACCGAGGTTTGGAAGAGATGACGACCTAAGGCCATGGCGGGTCCGATGTGTTCAGTTTGGGGTCAGCTTTCTAGGTGTCGTTCAGGAGGTCTGCACTCAGGCTGTGCCAGACAGGGCATTCGTGCCCAGATACGCTGTATAATTGGGGTACAGTTGAGTGGCATGCAGAAGATAATTATTTGGGGTTTCTCAGTAGCCCCATAGGGCAAAGTCTTTCTTCTGGAGGGCAGGCAGAGTGCTGCATTCTGGCTCCGGAACTGCCAAACTGGAGTCCTTGGGGCCACGAATGCAAGGATGTAAGTCTGAGAACTGAAGCTTTGCTTTGGTTTCAGGGCGAGGACATGGCAGGCACACTCTGCAGAGCTGAATTGAGATTTCATGCATCTGAGGTCAGGGCGAGGTTCATATGTTGGCTCAGGTTGGAGTTTCTGTCCATGATGGCCCCTTCATGAAGGGGGGTCATCACACCGCCATTGGTGTTTTCCCATGATGGCAGTAGTGAGATGCTCCAAACCACAAGGATTTTCTGCGGGTCAGTTGAAACCTGTTGGATGGCTCCAGGGCATCCCATATGGAACAATTGCAGAGCAGGGTTGTAAGGATGGATGCCTGGGCATCCGGCCTTGCATTCCAATTGTCTCCTAGCGAAACGGCACGTTTGATTGCTGCCTATGATGTAGCAGCCGAGGGGGCTGAGTTGAAATGCATTCTCCTGAGGATCGGTCATAATGTGGGATTGTGTCCATGGAGACCTTGGAATGGGGCAGTGGCACCAGGGCTCTGAAGGATGCTCCTAACCAGAGGTTTTGACACAGCTCCAAGAAGCATTTTTCCCATGGGGAAACAAGATTTGTTCTCATTGGTGCTTCAGTAACCCCCAATATGCTGGTATTGGAAACCAGAACTCTGAGGAGAGATGCCTGGAAACCAAGGCAATGGATCTGATTAGGGCCTGGGGCCTGTCTGGTTTAATCTTCTTCTCTCGGTTCATCTGTCTATGGGATTGAGTGGAGGTAGTTCCTCAGCTGGTGTCAGATTGCCCCTATTTGTCCTGGGCAGTCTACACTATTGGGATGGCCACTTTGACTTTGGAGGTTTCTCCTAATTTGCAAGTTTGTGGCCAATGAAATGGGCAGAATTCCTTTGGGGAGGGAAGGCACAATCCTGAGGTGTGGCTCTAGGGGCTCAAGCATGGAGGGTGTGTGGGTCAGAGCTGTGGGGACAGAAGTCTGAAAACAGAAACTCGTCTTAGGTTTGGGGACATAGGTATGGGAGGCCCGATCTACAGACCTTGAGCAGAACTCTTCAGGATATGAACAAAGAGTGAGTGTGAGGCACTTGCTCAGGCTTTTGACTCTGGATTTTGTGTCACTGATGGCCGTGGAATGTAGGGGCGTCCTCATGGACCATGGGTGAGACTTCCTCTATGGGGATTTGGATGATCCCAATATTTTGGGGTCATTCCGTGGGATGGGAGGAGTCCATTCTGTTTTTTTTTTTTTTTTTTTTTTTTTTTTTTTACCTCAGGTGTGCCACTAAAGAGGGATTCCAGAGCAGAACCCTGGGAAGGGGCGACTGGACAACCCGAACTCTGTATAAGATTGGGGGCCTAAGGGCATGGCAATCCCCATATGGGGTACCTTGGTCCAGCCACTGAGAGGTCTTACTTGAGTACAGTGCTCACACTGAGGGTCACAATGCATGTTTGTGCCCAATGTAGGCATCAAGCATGGGCGGGGACTCATGGGCCATGCTTGATTCTCCTACACTGAACTTTGGACAACATACGAACCACAAGGTTTCTTTCCATGGGGAAGGAGGAATTCTGATTTCTGCATCATGTTCACCCCTGGGCAGTGACTGGAGATAAGATCTAAGTTCTGAATCCAGAAAATCGAGGTTGGGATGAGATGATAACCTAAGGTCATGGAGGGTCCGATGTGCTCAGTGTGCGGTCAGCTTTCTGGGTGTTGTTCAGGAGGTATGGATTCAGGCTGTGTCAGACAGTGCATTAGTGCCCAGGTTAGACTGTATAATTTGGGTACAGTTGAGTTCCATGTAGGTTCATCCTCATTTATTGTGTCAGGGAAGTTCACTGGGGCAGGCAGAGTGCAGCATTGTGGGTCCAGAATTGCCAAACTTAAGGGCGTCGGGACCAGGAGTGGGAGGACGTAAGTCTGAGATCATAAGCTAGACTTACGTTTCAGGGCGAGGGCACGGCAGGCATCCTCTGCAGATCCGAATCAAAATCTCATTCATCTGAAGTCAGGACGAGGATCAGACTTAGGCGCAGGTTGGAGTTTCTGTCCATGATGGCCCCTTCATCAAAGGGGTGGAATCTCGAGGCCATGGAGGTTTTCCCACGTTGGGAGTTGTGGGATGCTCCAAACTGCAAGGATTCCTTCTGCGGGAAAATTGAGAACTGTTGGATGGCTCCAGGACATCCCATATGGAATGACTCCAGAGCCGGGTTCTAAGGATGGATGCCTGAGCAGACTGCCTCTTACACCAATTGTCTCCCTGCCACAAGACAGGTACGATCTGATGGCTATGCAGGAGCAATCGTGGGAGCTGAGTTGAAATGGACTCTCCTGAAGATGGGTCTTAATGTGTGTTTGTGTCCATGAGGACGTTGGAATGGGGTGGTGGCCCCAGGGCTCTAAAGGATTCTAACCGGAGATTTTGAAACAACTCGAAAGAGCAAGTTTTCCATGTGGAGACAAGATTTGTTCTAATTGGTGCCTCAGGAAACCCACATATGCTGGTATTAGAACCAGGCCTCTGAGGAGAGATACATAGAAACCACAGCAATGCATCCAATTAGGTCCTAGGAGCCTCTCTGGTTCAAACTTCTTCTCTGTCGACATCTGTCTATTTTATGAAATGGAGGTAGTTGCTCAGCTGGTGTCAGACCGCTCCTGTTTGTCCGGGCGGCCTACACTATAGGGATGGCCTCGGGGACTTTGGAGGTTTCTCCTAAATTGTATGATTATGGACAATGGAATGGGCAGAATTCCTGTGGAGTGGGCAGGCACAGACCTGATGTGTGGCTCCAAGGGCCCAGCCTTGAGGGTGTGTGGGCAAGGACTGTGGGGACAGATGTCTTAAAACACAATCTCAGCTTAGGTTTGGGGACGTAGGTATGGCAGGCCCGATTTACAGACTATGAGAGAACTTTTTGGGATCTGAATAAAGGGTGAAAGTGTGACACTTGTCAGGCTTTTGCCCCTGGATTTTGTGTCAATGATGGCCGTGGAATGTCGAGGAGTCCTCATGGGCCATGGAAGAGTGTTTCTCTCTGTGGATTTGGCCAGATCCCAATTGTTTTGGGTTAATCTGTGGGATTCAGTTTTGTTAACTAAGGTGTCCCACCAAAAGAGGGATTCCAGAGCAGAGCCCTGGACAACAAGAAATCTAACTAAAAATACGGGCCTAGGGGCATGGCAAGCCCAATATGCCTTCTAAAGGTCCAGCCACTGAGAGGCCTTCATTGAGGACAGAACTCATGCTGAGGGTCACAATGCGTGTTTATGCCCTCGTGGTACTCAAGCATGCTTGTGCATGCTTGTTTCTCCTACACTGAATGATAGTCAACATGTCAACCACATGAGTTCTTGCCATGGGGAAGTATTAATTCTGATTTCTGCATGTCATTCACCCCTGGGTAGTGATTGGACATAAGGTCCAGGTTGTGAAGTCTGAAAACCGAGGTTGGGAAGAGATGACGACCTAAGGCCATGTCGGGTCCGATATGCTCAGCGTGGAGCCAGCTGTCTGGGTGTTGGTCGGGAGGTCCAAGCTTGGGCTGTGTCAGACAGGGCCTTAGTGCCCAGGGTAGATTGTATAATTGGGGTACAACTGAGTGCCGTGCAGGTTGATCTTTATTTGGCATTTCTGGGTAGCCCCAAGGGCAATGTTTTTCTTCTGGAGGACAGGCAGAGTGCTGCATTGTGGCTCCGGAATTTCCAAAGTGGATGCCTTGTGGACGGGGAGTGTGAGGACGGAAGTCTGAGAACACATGTTAGGCGTAGGTTCTGGGCGAGGGCACGGCAGGCACACTCTGCAGATCTGAATCGGGATATCATGAATCTGAAGTCAGGGCGAGGTTCAAACCTAGGCTTAGGTTTGAATTTCTGTCCATTCTGGCCACTTTATGAAGGGGACAGCATCTCCAGTCCATGGAGGTTTACCCACGATGGGAGTTGTGAGATGCTCCAAACAACAAGGATTCCTTCTGATCAACAATTGAGACCTTTTGTATCACTCCAGTACATACCATACAGAATGACACCAGAGCAGGGATCTAAGGATGGATGCATGGGAAGCCCGCCTCACATTGCAGTTGTCTCCTAGCAAATAGACAGGTTTGATATGCTGGCTCTGTCAGAGCAACCAAGGGGGCTGAGTTGAAATGGACTCTCCTGAGGATGGATGCTAATGTGGGTTTGTGTCCATGGAGACCTTGGAATGGGGCGTTGGTGCATGGGCCCTGAAGGATTCTCCTAACCGGAGGTTTTGAGACATCTCCAAAGGACAAGTTTCCCATGTGGAGACGAGATTTGTTCTGATTGGTGCCTCAGGAAACCCCCATATACTGTTATTGGAATATAGGCCTCTGAAGAGAGATAACTGGAAACCAAAGCAATGGCTCCGTTTAGAGCCGAGGGCCCTGTCCGGTTGAATCTTCTTCTCTGTGTACATCCATCTAAGGTATTAGTGGAGTTAGATGCTCAGCTGGTGTCAGATGGCCCTTGTTTGTCCCAGGCGGCCTACACTATTGTGAAGGCCTTGGGGACTTTGGAGGTTTCTCCTAATTTTATGATTATGGACAATGGAATGGGCAGAATTCCCGTGGAGAGGGAAGGCACAGTTTTGATGTGGCTCCAGGGGCCCCAGCCTGCAGGGTGTGTGCACCAGGACTGTGGAGACAGAAGTCTAAAACACAAACTCAGTTTAGGTTTAGGGACGTAGGTATGGCAGGCCCGATCTACAGACCGTGAGGAGAATTCTTCCAGATATGAAGAAAGAGAGATTGTGAGGCACTTGTTCAGGCTTTTGTTTCTGGATTTTGTGTCAACGATGGGCGTGGAATGTCGGGGAGGCCTCATGGGCCATGGACGAGTCTTCCGCTCTGTGGATTTGGCCCGATTCCAATTGTTTTGGGTCAAACTGTGGGATGGGAGGAGTCCTTTCAGTTTTGTTACCTCAGGTGTCCCACCAAAAGAGGGATTCCAAAGCCGAGCCCTGGGGAGGGGAGACTGGACAACCAGAAATCTGGTTAAAAATTGGGGCCTAGGGGCATGACAAGCCCAATATGCTGTCTTTTGGTCCAGCCACTGAGAGGCCTTACTTGAGAACTGGGCTCACGTTGAGGGTCAGAATGCATGTTTGTGAACGACTTGGTCCTCAAGCATCTGCAGGGCCTCATGGGCCACACTGGTTTCAACTACATTTTACGTTGGACAACATGCCAACCACAAGGTTTCTTGCCATGGGGAAGGAGTTCTGATTCCTGCATCATGTTCAACCCTGGGTGGTGACTGGAGATAAGGTTTAGGTTCTGAAGCCTGAAAACCGAGGTTGGAAAGAGAAGATGACCTAAGGCCATGGCGGGTCTGATGTGCTCAGTGTGTGGCTAGCTGGGTGGGTGCGAGCGAGGAGGTTCAGTCTCAGGCTGTGCCAGAAAGGGCAGTAGTGCCCAGGGCAGCCTGTATAATTGGGGTCCAGTCAAGTGGCATGCAGGTTGATCCTCATTTGGGGAATCTGAGTAGCCCCAGAGGGCAATGTTTTTCTTCCGGAAAGCAGGCAGAGTGCTGCCTTGTAGTTCTGGAATTGCAAAACTGGAGGGCTTGTGGGCCAGGAATGTGAGGATGGAAGTTGAGAACACAAATTAGACTTACGTTTCTGGGCAAGGGCACGGCAGACACACTCTGCAGAGATGAATCAAGATGTCCTGCATCTGAAGTCAGGGCGAGGATCAGACGATCGCTCAGGTTGGAGCTTCTGTCCCTGATGGCCCCTTCATGAAGCACAGGGGGCGAAATCACGAGGCCATGGAGGTTTGCCCACGATGGGAGTTGTGAGATGCTCCAAACAGTAAAGATTCTTCTGCGGGACTATTGAGACCTGTTGGTTGGCTCCAGGACTTCCCATACAGCATAATTCTGAGAATGGTTCTAAGTATGGATGTCTGGGAAGCCTGCCTCTCATTCCAATCATCTCCTAGCGACAAGACGGGTTAGATCTGCTGGATCAGGGGGAGCAACTGAGGGGGCTGAGTTGAAATGGACTCTCCTGTGGATGGGTCCTAATGTGGGTGTGTCTCCATGGAGACCTTGGAATGAGGCGCTGGCACCGGGAACCTGAAATGTCCTTCTAACCAGAGGCTTTGAGAGAGCTCCAACATGCAAGTTTCCCATGTGTAGACGAGATTTGTTCTGATGGGTGCCTCAGGAGAAGCCCTCAGCTGGTATTGGAAACCAGGCTTTTGAGGAGACATGCCTGTAAACCAAAGCTATGGATCCCATTATGGCCTGGGGTCCTGTCTGGTCAATCTTCTTCTCTGGGGACATCCATCTATGGTATGAGTGGAGGTAGATGCTCAGCTGGTGTCAGACGGCCCTTTTTTGTCCCGGACAACCTACACCATTGGTATGGCCTCAGGGAATTTGGAGGTTTCTCCTAATTTGTACGGTTTTGGATAATGGAATGGGCAGAATTCCCATGGATTGGTTAGGCACAGTCCTAATGTGTGGTTCCAGGGGCCCAGCCTGGAGGGTGTGTGGCCCAGGACTTTGAGGACAGAACTCAAAAAACACAAACTCAGCTTAGGTTTGGGAACGTAGGTATGGCACGGCCGAACTACAAATCATGAGAAGAACTCTTAGGATATGAAGAAAGAGCGAGTCTGAGGCGCTTGGTTAGGCTTTTGTCTCTGGATTTTGTATCAGCGATGGCCGTGGAATGTCGGGGAGGCCTCATGGGCCATGGACGAATCTTCCTCTCTGTGGATTTGGCCCTATCCCAATTCTTTTTCGTGAATCTGTGGGATGGGAGGACTCCTTTAAGGTTTGTTACCTGAGGTGTCCCACCAAAAGAGGAATTCCAAAGCAGAGCCCTGGGCAAGAGTGAAGGGACAACCCGAAATATGGGTTAAAAATTAGGGTCTAGGGGCATGGCAAGCCCAATATGCTGTTTCTTCATGCAGCCACTGAGAGGCCTTGCCTGAGGACCGGGCTCAGGCTGAGGGTCACAATGTGTGTTTGAGACCAATGTGGCCCTCAAGCATGGGCTGGGTCTCATGTGCCACACTGGTTTCAACTACACTGAAAGTTGGACAACATGCCAACCACGAGGTTTCATGCCAAGGGAACGAGTTAGGATTTCTGCAACATTTTCAAACCTGGGCAGTGATTGGAGATAAGGTCAAGGTTCTGAAGCCTGAAAACCGAGGTTGGGTAGAGATGACGACCTAAGGCCATGGCGGGTCCGATGTGCCAGGAGTTCCAGGCTCAGGCTGTGTCAGAATGGGCAATTGTGCCCACTTCAGCCTATATATTTGGTGTACAGCCAAATGGCGTGCAGGTTGATCCTCATTTGGGGTTTCTGGGTAGCCCCAGAGGGCAATGTTCTTCTTCCAGGGAGCAGGCAGAGTGCCGCATTGTACTTCTGGATTGCCAAACTGGAGGGCTTGTGGGCCAGTAGTCTGAGGACTGAAGTCTGAGAACACAAGCTAGGCTTAGTTTTTATGGGTGAGGACATGGCAGGCACAATCTACAGACCTGAATCGAGATCTCGTGCATCTGAAGTCAGGGTGAGGATCAGACGATCTTCAGGTTGGACTTTCTGTCCCTGATGGCCCCTTCATGAAGGGGGGGAATCACGAGGCCATGGGGGTTTTCGCACGATGGGAGTTGTGAGAAGCTCCAAACTACAAAGATTCTTCTCCAGGACAATTGAGACCTGTTAGTTGGCGCCAGTCCAAGGATTCCAAGCATGGTTCTGAGGATGGATGGCTAGGTACCACACCTGGCATTCCAATTTTCTCCTAGCTACAAGAAAGGTTAGATCTGCTGGATCTGGGGGAGCAACTGAGGAGGCTGAGTTGAAATTGACTCTCCTGTGGATGTGTCCTAATATGTTTTTGTGTCTATGGAGACCTTGGAATGAAGCGGTGGCACTGGGTCCCTTATGGGTTCTTCTAAACAGAGACTTTGACACAGCTCCACCGTGCAAGTTTCCCATATGTAGATGAGATTTGTTCTGATGGGTGAGTCAAGAAACAGCCATATGCTGGTATTGAAATCCAGGCCTCTGAGGAGACATGCCTGGAAACCATAGCAATGGATCCGATTAGTGCCCAGTGGTCTGTTCATTCCTTTTTTCCTCTGGGGACATCAGTCTATGGGTCTGAGTGCAGGTAGGTGCTCTGATGTGCTCAGATTGCTCCTGTTTGTCCTGGGAAGCCACCACTATTGGGATGGCCTCAGGAACTTTGGAGGTTTATCCTATTAGTAGGATTGTGGCCATTGGAATGGGTACACACAATTCCCTTGGAGAGGGCAAGTACAATCCTCAGGTTTGGCTCCAAGGGCCTGAGCCTTTGGGGTGTGTAGGCCAGGGCTGTTTGGACAGTTGTCTGAAAAAACAACCTCGGCTTGTTTCGGGTCATAGGTATGGCAGGACTGATCTACAGAACATGAGAAGAACTCTTCGGGATATGAAAAAAGGGCGAGTGTGAGGCTCTTGCTCAAGTTTATCTCTGGATATCGTGTGACTCATGGTCGTGAAATTTCCGGGTGACTTCATGGGAAATGGATGAGTCTTACTCTTTAGAAGGTTGGCCTCGTCCAAAGAGTTTGGTGTGTTTATGCCCTCGTCGCACTTGAGAATGGGCTGGGCCTCAGGGTGAATGCTGGTTTCTCCTACACTGAACGTTGGACAACATGCCAACCACAAGGTTTCTTGCCATGGGTAAGGAGGAGTTCTGATTTCTACATACCATCACCCCTGGGCAGTGATTGGAGAAAAGGTAGGTTCTGAAGCCTGAAAACTGAGGTATGGAAGAGATGATGTCCGAGGGCCATGGCTGGTCTGTTGTGCTCAGTGTGTGGTCAGCTGTCTGTGTGTTAGTCAGGAGGTCCGGGCTCAGGTGTGTCAGACCGTGCATTAGTGCACAGCTTAGAGTATATAATTTACGTACAGTCAAGTGGCGTGTAGGTTTATCCTCATATGATGTGCCTGGGCAGCTCATGAGGCAATATTTTTTTTCTAGAGGGCAGGCAGAGTGCTGCACAGTGGGTTCGGAATTGCCAAACTTGAGGTCTTCTGGGCCAGGAGTGTGAGGACGGAAGTCTGAGAACACAAACTAGACTTGGGTTTCAGGTCGAGGGCACGACAGGTACCTCGGCAGATCTGAACCAATATCTCATGCATCTGAATACAGGGCGAGGATCAGACATTGGCTCTGGTTGGAGTTTCTGTACATGACGGCCCATTCATGAAGGGAGTGGAATCTCTTGTCCATGGAGGTTTCCCCACGTTGGGAGTTGTGAGATGGCCCATCAAAGATTCCTTCTGCGGGACAATTGAGACCTGTTGGACAGCTCCAGGACATCACATATGGAATGACTCGAGAGCACCATTCGAGGATGAATGCCTGGGAAGCCCGCCTCGCATTCCAATTTTCTTCTAGCAACAAGACAGTATAGATCTGATGGCTCAGCAGGTGTTACCGGGGTGGCTGAGTTGAAATGGACTTTCCGGAGGATGGGTCCTAATGTTTGTTTGTGTCCCTGAGGGCCTTGGAATGGGGCGGTGGCACCGGCACCCTGAAATATTCTCCTAAGCCTTTGACATAGCTCCCATGCACAAGTTTCCTTGTGGAGACGAGATTTGTTCTGATGGGTGCCTCAGGAGAAGCCCTATGCTGGTATTGGAATCCAGGCTTTTGAGGAGACATGCCTGTAAACCAAAGCTATGGATCCCATTATGTCCTAGGGTCCTGCCTGGTTCAATCTTCTTCTCTGGGGACATCCATCTATGGTATGAGTGGAGGTTGATGCTCAGCTGGTGTCAGACGGCCCTTGTTTGTCCGGGACAAACTACACCATTGGGATGGCCTTAGGGACTATGGAGGGTTCTCCTAATTTGAACGGTTTGAGACAATGGCATGGGCAGAATTCCCATGGATTGGGTAGGCACAGTACTAATGTGTGGCTCCAGGGGCTCAGTCTGGAGGGTATGTTGCCCAGGAATTTGAGGACAGAAAACAAAAAACACAAACTCATTTTAGGTTTGGGAACGTAGGTATGGCAAGCCCGACCTACAAACCAGGAGAAGAACTCTTCAGGATATGAAGAAAGAGCGAGTCTGAGGCGCTTGCTCAGGCTTTTGTCTCTGGATTTTGTATCAGCGATGGCCGAGGAATGTCGGGGAGGCCTCCTGGGCCATGGACGAATCTTCCTCTCTGTGGATCTGGTCCGATCCCAATTCTTTTTCATGAATCTGTGGGATGGGAGGACTCCTTTAAGGTTTGTAACCTGAGGTGTCCCACCAAAAGAGGAATTCCAAAGCAGAGCCCTGGGCAAGAGTGAAGGGACAACCCGAACTATGGTTAAAAATTGGGGTCTAGGGGCATGGCAAGCCCAATATGCTGTTTCTTCATGCAGCCACTGAGAGGCCTTGCCTGAGGACCGGGCTCAGGCTGAGGGTCACAATGTGTGTTTGAGACCAATGTAGCCCTCAAGCATGGGCTGGGTCTCTGTGCCACACTGGTTTCAACTACACTGAACGTTGGACACCATGCCAACCACGAGGTTTCTTGCCAAGGGAACGAGTTCTGATTTCTGCAACATTTTCAAACCTGGGCAGTGATTAGAGATAAGGTCTAGGTACTGAAGCCTGAAAACTGAGGTTGGGAAGAGATGACAAACTAAGGCCATGGCGGTTCCAATGTGCCTAGTGTGCGGCCAGCTGTCTGGGTGGGGCCAGGAGGTCCAGCTCAGGCTGTGTCAGAGAAGGCAATGATGCCCAGATCAGCCTATATATTTGGTGTACAGCCAAATGGCGTGCAGGTTGATCTTCATTTGGGGTTTCTAGGTAGCCCCAGAGGGCAATGTTTCTCTTGGAGGGCCCACAGAGTGCTGCATTGTACTTCCGGATTGCCAAACTGGAGGGCTTGTGGGCCGGTAGTCTGAGGACGGAACCTTGAAAACACAAGCTAGGCTTAGGTTTTATGGTGAGGACATGGCAGGCACAATCTACAGACCTGAATCGAGATCTGGTGCACCTGAAGTCAGGTTGAGCATCAGACGATGCCTCAGTTTTGACTTTCTGTCCCTGATGGCCCCTTCATAAAGGGGGGGAATCACGAGGCCGTGGGGGTTTTCCCACCATGGGAGTTGTGAGAAGCTCCAAACTGCAAAGATTCTACTGTGGGACAATTGAGACCAGTTGGTTGGCTCCAGGCCAACGATTCTGAGCAGGGTTCTAAGGATGGATGGCTGGGTAGCCCACCTCGCATTCCAATATTCTCCTAGCTACAAGATAGGCTAGATCTGTTGGATCTCGGGGAGCAACCGAGGAGGCTGAGTTTAAATGGACTCTCCTGTGGATGGGTCCTAATATGTTTTTGTGTCTATGGAGACTGTGGCATTAAGCGGTGGCACTAGGGCCCTGAAGGCTTCTCCCAAACAGAGGTTTGACACAGCTCCACCATGCAAGTTTCCCATATGTAGAGGAGATTTGTTCTGATGGGTGACTCAAGAAACAGCCATATTCTGGTATTGAAATCCAGGCCTCTCAGGAGAGATGCCTGGAAACCAAAGCAATGAATCCGATTAGTGCCTAGGGGGCTGTTGGTTTCTTTTTACCTCGGGCGACATCTATCTATGGGTCAGAGTGCAGGTAGGTGCTCAGATGAACTCAGATTGCCCGTGTTTGTCCTTGGAAGCCAACACTATGGGATGGCCTCAGGGAATTTAAAGGTTTATACTTTTAGTTGCGTTGTCGCCATTGGAATGGGCTCACACAATTCCCTTGCGAGGGCAAGAACAGTCCTCAGGTTTGGCTTCATGGGCCTGAGCCTATAGGGTGTGTAAGCCAGGGCTGTTTGGACAGTTGTCTGAAAACACAAACTCGACTTCTGTTTCGGGTCATAGGTAGGGCAGGACTGATCTACAGACCATGAGGAGAACATTTCGGTATATGAAAAAAAAGCGAGTGTGAGGCTATTGCTCATGTTTTTGTCTCTGCATATCATGTCACTCATGGTCGTGAAATTTCCGGGTGACTTCATGGGAAATGGACGAGTCTTACTCTCTGGGGATTTGGCCCCTTCCAAAGAGGTTGGGGTCATTCTGTGGGATGGAAGAAGTCGTTTTTTTTGTTGTTGTTGCTTTGTTTTGTTTCATTTTTTAACCTCCGTTGTCCCACCACATGAGGAATTCCAGAGTAGAGCTCTGGGGAGGGGTGACTGGACAACCAGAAATCTGGTTAAAAATTGGGGCCTAGGGCTATGTCAAGCCCATTATGACATCTAGTGATCCAGGCTCTGAGAGGAATTACTAGAGGACAGGACTCACACTGAGGGTCACAATGCATATTTATGCCCTCGTCGCACTCAAGAATAGGCGGGCCTCAGGGTGAATGCTAGTTTCTCCTACAATGAACGTTGGACAACATGCCAACCACAAGGTTTCTTGCCATGTGTAAGGAGAAGTTCTGATTTCTGCATCACACTCACCCCTAGGCAGTGATTGGAGATAAAGTCTAGTTTCTGAGGCCTGAAAACTGAGGTAGGGAAGAGATGATGACCTAAGGCCATGGCAGGTCTGATGTGCTCAGTGTGCGGTCAGCTGTCTGGGTGTTGGTCAGGAAGTCCGGGCTCAGGTTGTGTCAGACAGTGCATTAGTGCCCAGGTTAGACTATATAATTCGGGCAAAGTCGAGTACCGTGTAGGTTTATCTTCATATAAGGTGCCTTGGCAGCTCTTTAGGCAATATTTTTTTTCCAGAAAGCAGGCCATGTGCTGCATTGTGGGACCGAATTTACCAATCATGAGGGCTTTGAGGCCAGGAGAGTGAGGTCGGAATTCTGAGAACAAAAGCTATACTTGGGCTCAGGGCAAGGGCACGGCAGGTACCCTCTGAGAATCTGAACCAATATCTCATCCATTTCAATTCAGGGAGAGAATTAGACTTTGGCTTAGGTTGGAGTTTCTGTGCCTGACGGCCCCTTCATGAAGGGAGCGGGAATCTCGTGTCCATGGAGTTTTTCCCACGTGGGAGTTGTGGGTTGCCCCCTTCAAGAATTCCTTCTGCGGCACAATTGAGACCTTTGGGCAGCTCCAGGACATCCCATATGGAATGACTCCAGAGCAACGTTCGAGGGAGGATGACTGGGAAGCCAGCCTCGCATTCCAATTGTCTCCTAGCAACAAGCCAATTTAGATCTGATGGCTCTGCGGGAGCAACCGGGGTGGCTGACTTGATATGGACTTTCCTGAGGATGGGTCCTAATGTGTGTTTGTGTCCATGGGGCCTTGGAATGGGGCCGTGGCACCAGGACCCTGAAGTATTCTCCTAAGCTTTTGACATAGCTCGATGCACATGTTTCCTTGTGGAGACGAGATTTGTTCTGATTGCTGCCTCAGGAAAACCCCTATGCTGGTATTGGAATCCAGGCTTTTGAGGAGACATGCCTGTAACCAAAGCAATGGATCCGATATGGCCAGGGTCCTGTCTGGTTCAATCTTCTTCTCTGGGGACATCCATCTATGGTATGAGTGGAGGTTGATGCTCAGCTGCTATCAGACCGCGCTTGTTTGTCACGGGCGACCTGCACTATTGGGATGGCCACAGGGATTTGGAGGGTTCTCCTAATTTTACGGTTTTGGACAATGGAATGGGCAGAGTTCCCATGGATTGGGTAGGCACAGTCCTTATGTTTGGCTCCAGGGACCGCAGCGTGGAGGGTGTGTGGCCCAGGACTTTGAGGACAGAAGTCTGAAAACATAAACTCAGCTTAGGTTTGGAGACATAGGTATGGCAGGCCCGATCTATAAACCATGAGAAGAACTCTTCAGGATATGAGGAAAGAGCGAGTCTGAGGTGCTTGTTCAGTCTTTTGTCTCTAGATTCGGTATCAGCGATGGCCGTGGATTGTCTGGGAAACCTCATGGGCCATGGACGAATCTTCCTCTCTGTGGAATTGGCCCGATCCCAATTCTTTTTCGTCAATCTGTGGAATGGGAGGTCTCCTTTCAGGTTGGTTACCTTAGGTGTCCCGCCAAAAGAGGAATTCCAAAGAAGAGCCCTGTGGAAAAGCGAAGGGACAACCCGAACTATGGGTAAAATTTGGGGCCTAGGGGCATGGCAAGCCCAATATGCTGTCTCTTCATCCAGCCACTGAGAGGCCTTACCTGAGGACTGGGATCAGGCTGAGGGTCACAATGTGTGTTTGTGACCAATGTGGCCCATAAACATGGGCGGGGCCTCATGGGCCACACTGGTTTCAACTACACTGAACATTGGAAAACATGCCAACCACATGGTTTCTAGCCAAGGGGAAGGAGTTGTGATTTCTGCATCACTTACAAGCCTGGGCAGTGTTTGGAGATAAGGTCTAGGTTCTGAAACTTGAGAATCGAGGTTGGGAAGAGATGACGACCTAAGGACATGGCTCGTCCGGCGTGCTCAGTGTTCGACCAGCTTTCTGGGTGGGGCCAGGAAGTCCAGGCTCAGGCTGTGTAGAAAGGGCAATAGTGCCCAGGTCAGCCTATATATTTGGGGTACAGTCGAATGGCGTGCAGGGTGATCCTCATTTGGAGTTTCTGGGTAGCCCCACAGGGCAATGTTTTTCTTCCTGAAGGCTGGAAGAGTGCTCCATTATAGTTCTGGTTTGCAAACTGGAGGCTTGTGGGCCAGTAGTCTGAAGACGGAAATCTGAGAACACAAGCTAGGCTTAGGTTTCTGGGTGAGGACAAGGCAGGAACAATCTACAGACCTGAATCGAGATCTCGTGCTTCTGAAGTCAGGGCGAGGATCAGAAGATCGCTCAGGTTGGTGTTTCTGTCCCTGATGGCCCCTTCATGAAGGGGCGGGGGGGTCAAGAGGCCGTGGGGGTTTTTCCACGATGTTAGTTGTGAGAAGCTCCAAACTGCAAAGATTCTTGTGCAGGACAATTGAGACATGTTGGTTGGCTCCAGGCCAACGATTCCGAGCAGGGTTCTAAGGATGGATGCCTGGGTAGCCCACCTTGCATTCCAATTGTGTCCTAGCAACAAGACAGGTTATATCTGCTGGATCTGGGCGAGCAATCTGGATCTGAGTTGAAATGGACTCTCCTGTGGATGGATCCTAATATGTTTTTGTGTCTATGGAGACCTTGGAATGAAGCGGTGGCACTGGGGTCCTGAAGGGTTTTTTCAAACAGAGGCTTTGACACAGCTCCAACGTGCAAGTTTCCCATATGTAGATGAGATTTTTTATGACAGATGAGTCAGGAAACAGCCATATGCTGGTATTGAAATCCAGGCCTCTGAGGAGAGATGATTGGATACCACAACAATGAATCCGAATAGTGCCTAGGGGCCTATTCGTTCCTTTTTACCTCTGGGAACATCAGTCTATGCGTCTGAGTGCATGTAGGTTCTCAGATGGGCTCAGATTGCCCGAGTTTGTCCTGGAAAGCCACCACTATTGGGATGGCCTCAGGGAGTTTGCAGGTTTATCCTATTAGTAGGGTTGTGGCCATTGGAATGGGCACATACAATTCCCTTGGAGAGGGCAAGTACAGTCCTCAGGTTTGGCTCCAGGGGCCTGAGCCTGTAGGGTGTGTAGGCAGAGCTGTTTGGATAGTCGTCTGAAAACACAAACGCGGCTTATGTTTCAGGTCATAGGTATGGCAGGATTGATCTACAGACCATGAGGAGAACTCTTCGGGATATGAATAAGGGGCGAGTGTGAGGCTCGTGCTCAAGTTTTTGTCTCTGGATATCGTGACACTCATGGTCGTGAAATTCCCTGGTGACTTCATGGGAAATGGACGAGTCTTACACTCTGGGGGTTTCGCCCCGTCCAAAGAGTTTGGGGTCATTCTGTGGGATGGAAGAAGTCCGTTTTGTTGTTGTTGTTGATTTGCCATGTTTTGTTTTTTAACCTCAGGTGTCCCACCAAATGAGGGATTCCAGAGTAGAGCCCTGGGGAGGGCCGAACGGACAACCAGAAATCTGGTTAAAAATTGCGGCCTAGGCACATGTAAAGCCCATTATGACATCTAATGGTCGAGCCACTGAGAGGACTTACTAGAGGACTGGACTCACGCTGAGGCTCACAATGCCTGTTTATGCCCACTTCGCAAACAAGAATGGGCAGGGCCTCATGGTGAATCCTGGTTTCTCCTACACTGAACGTTGGACAACATGCCAACCACAAGGTTTCTTGCCATGGGTAAGGAAGAGTTCTGATTACTGCATCACAGGCACCCCTGGGCAGTGATTGGAGATAAGGTCTAGGTACTGAAGCCTAAAAACTGAGGTAGGGAAGAGATGATGACCTAAGGCCATGGCGGTTCTGATGTGCTCAGTGTGCGGTCAGCTGTCGGGTGTTGGTCAGGAGGTCCGAGCTCAGGTTGTGTCAGACAGTGCATTAGTGCCCAGGTTAGACTATATAATTTGGGTACAGTCGAGTGCCATGTAGATTTATCCTCATATAAGTTGTCTGGGCAGCTCATTAGGCAAAATTTGTTTTCTAGAGGGCAGGCAGAGTGCTTCATTGTCAGTCCGGAATTGCTAAACTTGAGGGCTTCGTGTAGAGGAGTGTGAGGACGGAAGTCTGAGAACACAAGCTAGACTTGGGTTTCAGGGCGAGGACACGGCAGGTACCACTGTAGATCTGAACCAATATCTCATGCATCTGAAGTCAGGGCGAGGATCAGACGTTGGCTCAGGTTGGAGTTTCTGTGCATGACGGACCCTTCATGAAGGAAGCGGAATCTCAAGGCCATGGATTTTTTCCCTCGTTGGGAGTTGTGGGATGCCCCCATCAAGGATTCCTTCTGCGGGACAATTGAGACCTGTTGGGCAGCTTCAGGACATCCCATATGGAATGACTCCAGGGCACTGTTCGAGGATGGATGCCTGGGAAGCCGGCCTCGCATTCCAAATGTCTCCCAGCAACAAGACAGTTTAGATCTGATGGTTCTGCGGGAGCAACCGGGGTGGCTGACTTGAAATGGACTTTCCTGAGGATGGGTCCTAATGTGTGTTTGTGTCCATGAGGGCCTTAAAAAGGGGCGGTGGCACCGGGACCCTGAAGTATTCTCCTAAGCTTTTGACATAGCTCGATGCACAAGGTTCCTTGTGGAGACGAGATTTGTTTTGATGGGTGCCTCAGGAAAACTTCTATGCTGGTATTGGAATCCAGGCTTTTGAGGAGACATGCCTGTAATCCAAAGCAATGTATCCGATTATGGCCTAGGGTCCTGTCTGGTTCAATCTTCTTCTCAGGGGACATCCATCTATGGTATGAGTGGAGGTAGATGCTCAGCAGGTATCAGACTGCCCTTGTTTGTCCCGGGCGACCTGCACTATTGGGATGGCCTCAGGGATTTGTAGGGTTCTCCAAATTTTACTGTTTTGGACAATGGCATCGGCAGAATTCCCATGGATTGGGTTGGCACAGTCCTAATGTGTGACTCCAGGGGCACCAGCCTGGAGGGTGTGTGGCCCAGGACTTTGAGGACAGAAGTCTGAAAACACAAACTCAGCTTAGGTTTGGGGAGGTAGGTATGGCAGGCCCGATCTATAAATCATGAGAAGAACTCTTCCGGATATGAAGAGAGAGCGAGTCTGAGGCGCTTGCTCAGGCTTTTGTCTCTGGATTTTGTATCAGAGATGGCCGTGGAATGTCGGGGAGGCCTCATGGGCCATGGACGAATTTTCCTCTCTGTGGATTTGGCCCGATCCCAATTGTTTTTCGTCAATCTGTGGAATGGGAGGACTCCTTTCAGGTTTGTTACCTCAGGTGTCCCGCCAAAAGAGTAATTCAAAAGAAGAGCCCTGGGGAAAAGTGAAGGGAGAACCCGAACTATGGGTAAAATTTGGGGCCTAGGGGCATGGCAAGCACAATATGCTGTCTCTTCATCCAGCCACTGAGAGGCCTTACCTGAGGCCTGGGATCAGGCTGAGGGACACAATGTGTGTTTGTGACCAATGTGGCCCATAAACATGAACGGGGCCTCATGGGCCACACTGGTTTCAACTACACTGAACGTTGGAAAACATGCCAACCACTAGGTTTCTTTCCAAGGCGAAGGAGAAGTTCTGATTCTTGCATCATGTTTACTCCTGAACAGTGAGTGGTGATAAGGTCTAGGTTCTGAAGGTGAAAACTGAGGTTGGGTAGAGATGATGGCCTAAAGCCATTGTGGGTGTGATATGCTCTGTGTACGGCCAGCTGTCTGGGTGTTGGACTGGAGGTCTGCCCTCAGGCTGTGTCAGACAGGGCTTTAGTGCACAGGCTAGACTGTATAATTGGGGTATGGTCGAGTGGCATGCAAGTTGTTACTCATTTGGCGTTTCTGGTTAGCCCTATAGGGCAACATTTTTCTTCTGGAGGGCAGGCAGAGTGCTGCATTGTGTCTCCAGAATTGCCAAACTGGAGGGGTGTGGCCAGGATTGTGAGGAAGGAAGTCTGAAAACACAAGCTAGCACGAGTTTTGGGGCCAAGAGCATGGCAGGCCCACTCTGCAGAGGCTGAATCGAGATCTCCTGCACGTGAGGTCAGGGCGAGTATCAGATGTAGCCTCAAGCTGCAGATTGTGTCCATGACGGCCCTTACATGAAGGGGGTGGGGGCGTCATGAGGCCAGGGAGGTTTCCCTACGCTGGGAGTTGTGAGCTGCTCCAAACTTCAAAGTTTCCTTCTTCAGGACAGTCGAGTACTATTGGATGGTCCCTTGATGCCCCATACAGAAAGACTCGAGAGCAGGGGCCTAAGCATGGATGCCGAGAAACGCCAACTCACCTTCCCATTGCCTGGTCGAGACAAGGCACGCTCAATCTGCGGGCTCTTGGGTGAGCTACCCAGAAGGCTGAGTTTAAATGGACTATCCTGAGGATGAGTCATAATGTGGGTTGGTGGCCATGGAGACCTTGGAATGTGGCAGTAGTTAAGGGACTCTGCAGCATTCTCCAACCCGAAGGGCTTGACACAACTCCAACAAGGAAGCTTCCCATGTGGAGATGAGAGGTCTTCTGTCTGGTGCCTCAGGAAAGCCCCGTATGCTGGTCTTCGAACCCAGGCCTCTGAGGAGTGATACCTGGACACCAAAGCAAGAGTTCATAATAGGGCCTAGGGGCCTGTCTCGTTCAATCTTCTGTCTCTGCGGATATCTGTCTGTGTGTCTGCATGGAGGTAGTAGTTGCTCAGCTTGTGTCATAATGCCCCTATTTGTCCAGTGCGGCTTGCGGTAGTGGGATGTCCTTGGGGACCTTGAGGTTTCTACTATTTTGTAGAGTTGTGGCCAATGGAATGGGCAGTTTCTTAGGAGAGAGCAGGCACAGTTCTGTGGTGTGGCTCCAGAGACCCCAGCCTGGAGGCTGTGTGGGCCATGGCCGTGCAGACAGACATCCAAAAACCCTAACTCAGCTCAGGTTTGGGGCCGAGGTTACGGCAGGCCTGATCTACAGTCCATGAGGGGAGCTCCTCTGGATATGAAAGAAGGGTGAGAGGGAGGCAGTCGCTCAGGCTTTTGTCTCTGGATGTTTTGTCCACAATGTCCGTTTAATGTAGGAGTTGCCTCATGGGTCGTAGAAGTCTCCCTCTCTGGTAGTTTGTCCAGCCCCCAAGAGTTTGGGGTCATTCTGTGGGAAGGGAAGTGTCCTGTTTTTTGCTTCATGTGTCCCCCCAGTAGAGGGATTCAAGAGCATAGCAGTGGGTACTGACAACTGGAATACTCGCCCTCTGGTTAAGCCTGGGGGCCTATGGATATGACAAGCCCCATATGCAGGATCTTGGTCCAGCCACTGAGAGGCGTTACTTTAATACGGGACTCACGCTGCAGGTCACAATGCATGTCTGTGCCCTAGGCGGCCCTCAAGCACTGGCGTGGCCTTTCGGACAATGCAGGTTTTCCCACATTGAACGTTGGACAACATGCCAACCACAAGGTTTCTGGCCATGGGGAAGAAGGAATTCTAATTTCTGCATCACGTTCACCCCTGGGCAGTGATTGGAGATAAGGTCTAGGTTCTGAAGCCTGAAAACCGAGGTTGGGAAGAGATGACGACCTACAGCCATAGCGGGTCCTATGTGTCCAGGTTGGGGCCAGCTGTCTGGGTGTCGTTTGGGATGTCTTGTCTCAGGCTGTGCCAGACAGGGCATTAGTATACAGGGTGGGCTGTATAATTGCTTTACCATCGAGTGGCATGCATTAGAAAATCATTTGGGGTTTCTTATTAGCAGCATAGGGCAAAGTTTTTCTTCTGGAGGGCAGGCAGAGTGCTGCATTGTGGCTTCGGAATTCCCAAACTGGAGGGCTTGTGGGCCAGGAGAGTGAGGACGGAAGTCTGAGAACACAAGCTAGGCTTAGGTTTCGGGGCAAGGACATGGCAGGCACACTCTGCAGAGCTGAATTGAGATCTCATGCGTCTGAAGTCAGGTCGAGGTTCAGACTTTGGCTCAGGTTTGAGTTTCTGTCCATGTGGGCCCCTTCAGGAAGGGGGGGCATTATGAGGCCATGGGGGTTTTCCCACTATTGGAGTTGTGAGATGCTCCAAACCGCAAGGATTCCTTCTGTGGGACAATTAAGATTTGCTGGATGGCTCCAGGACGTCTTATAAGGTATTTTTCCAGAACAGGGTTCTAAGTATGGATGCCTGGGCAGCCAGCCTCACATTCCAATTGTCTCCTAGCAACAAGAAACGTTGGATCTGCTGGCTTGGGGTAGCAACAGAGGGGGCTGAGTTGAAATGGACTTTCCTGAGGATGGTCTTAATGTTGGTTTGAGTCCATGGAGAACTTGGTATGGGGCAGTGGCAACAGGGCCCTGAAGGATTCTCCTAACCAGAGGTTATGACAAAGCTCCAATGAGCAAGTTTCCATGGGGAGACGAGATTTTTTCTTATTGGTGCCTCAGGAAACCACCATATGCTGGTATTGGAAACGAGGCCTCTGAGGAGAGATGCCTGGAAACCAAAGCAATGGATCTGTTTAGGGCCTAGGGGCCTGTCCGGTTCAGTATTCTTCTCTGGGGACATCTGTTGTCTGAGTGGAGGTAGTTGCTCAGCTGGTTTGAGATCACCCCTGTTTGTCATGGGCGGCCTACACTATTGGGATGGCCTCGGTGACTTTGGAGGTTTTTCCTAATTTGCAAGGTTGTGGCCAATGGAATGGGAAGAATTCCCTTGAAAGGGAAGCACAGTCCTGAGGTGTGGCTCCAGGGACCCAAGTGTGGAGCGTGTGTGGTCCAGGGCTATTTGGACAAAAGTCTGAAAACACAAACTCCCCTTAGGTTGTGGGATGTAGGTATGGCCGGCCCGATCTATAGACCGTGAGGAGACCTCTTCGGGATATGAACAAAGGGCGAATGTGATGTGCATGCTCATGCTTTTTTTTTTTTTTTTTCTGGAAATGAGTCACCGATTGCCATGGAATGTCGGGGTGTCCTCATGGGCCATTGATGAGGCTCCCTTTCTGGGGATTTGACCCGATCCCAAGAGTTTGGGGTCATTCTGTGGGAAGGGAGGAGGCCTTTCTTGTTTTTTTGTTTATTTTTTTTATTATTATTATTATTTTTTACCTAAGGTGGATCACCAAAAGAGGGATTCCAGAGCAGACCTGGGGAGGGGCGACTGGACAACCAGACCTCTGGTTAACATTGGGACCTAAGAACATGGCAAGCCCCATATGTGGGCTCTTGGTCCAGACACTGAGAGGCCTTCCTTGAGGATATGTCTCACACTGAGTTTCACAATGTGTTTTTGTGCCCAAGGAGCCCCTCAAGTCAGGGCGTGACCTAATGTACCATGCTGGTTTCTCCTACACTGAACGTTGCACAATATGGAAAACACAAGTTTTCTGGCCATGGGGAAGAAGGAGTTCTAATTTCTGCAACACTTTCACTCCTGGACTGTGTTTGGATTTAAGGTTTAGGTTCTGAAGCCTGAAAACTGAGGTTGGGAAGAGATGAAGACCTAAGGCCATGGTGTGTCTGATGTGCTCAGTGTTCGGCCAGCTGTTGAGTGCGGGTTGGGAGGTGCAGGCTCAGGCTGTGGAAGACATGGAATTAGTGCCCAGGCTAGACTGTATCATTGGGGTGCAGTCGGGTTTCGTGCAGGATGGTACTCATTTGTGGTTACTGCGTAGCCCCAGAGGGCAACGTTTTTCTTCTGGAGGGAAGACACAGTGCCACATAGTGGCTGCAGAATTCCCAAACTGGAAGGCTTGTGGGCCAGGAGTGTGAGGAAAAAATTCTGAGAACACAAGCCAGACTTAGATTTCGGGGTGAGGGGACGGCAGGCACCCTCTGCAGAGATGATTCGAGATCCCGTATACCTGAAGACAGAGCTAGGATCAGACGTTGGCTTACGTCGGAGTTTCTGTCCTTGAAGACCCCTTCATGAAGGGGAGGGTGTCACGAGGACATGGAGGTTTTCCCACGATGGGAATTGTGAGATGCTCCAAACCGCAATGATTCCTTCTGTGGGACAGTCGAGACCTGTTGGATGGCTCCAGGACATCCCATAAGGAAGTTATCCAGAGCAGGGTTCTAAGGATGGATGCCTGGGCAGCCTGCCTCCCATTCCAGGTGTCTCATAGAGCCAAGGCAAGTTCGATCTGCTGGATCTAGGGGAGCAACCGAGGCGGGTGTGTTGAAATGGGTGAGTTGAGGATGGGTCATAATGTGCATTTGTGTCCATGTAGACCTTGGAATGGGGTGCGTGATCCGGGCCCTTGGGGATGTTCATAACCGGAGGTTTTGATGGGCTCTAAAGAGTATGTTTCCTATGTAGAGAAGAGAATTGTTTTGATGAGTGCCTAAGGAATCTCCCATATGCTGGTATTGGAAACCAGGCCTCTGAGGAGAGATGACTGGAAACAAAAGCAATGAATATGATTAGGGCCTAGGTGCCTGTCCGGTTCAATCTCTTTCCTGAGGATACGTTTCTACGGATCTGAGGGGATTTAGTTGCTCAGCTTGTGTCAGATCGCCCCTGTTTGTCCTGGGCAACCTATAATATTGGGATGGCCTCGGGACTTTGGAGTTTCTCCTAATCTATAGGGTTGTGGCCAATGGAATGGGCAGAAATCGCCTGGAGAGGGCAGGCACAGTTCTGAGTTTGGCTCTAGGGGCCCAGCCTTGAGGCTGTGTGGGCCAGGCCTGTGGGGACAAAAGTCTGAAAACACAAACTCTGCTTAGGAATGGGGACATAGGTATGGCACGCCCAATCTACAGACCGTGATAACACTTCGGGATATGAAAAAGGGTGTGTTTGAGGTGCTTGCTCAGGTTTTGTCTCTGGATTTGTGTCAACAATTTGGGTGGAATGCTGGCGTGGCCTCATGGGTTGTGGACGGCTTTCCTTCTCTGAGGATTTGACCCGATCCCAAGAGTTTGGGTACATTCTGTGGGAGGGGAGGAGTCCTTTCTGTTTTTTATTTTATTTTATTTTATTTTAATTTATTTATTTTATTTTATTTTATATTTTATTTTATGTACCTCAAGTGTCCCAATAAAAGAGGGATTCCAGAGCAGAGTCCTTGGGAGGGACAACTGGATAACCCCACCTCTGTTTAAGTTTGGGGGCCTAGGGGCATGGCAAGTCCAATATGTGGGCTCTTGATTCAGACACTGGGAGGCCTTCCTTGAGGACAGGGCTCATGCTGAGGGTCACAATGCCTATCTGTGCCCAACAAGGCCCTCAAGCATGGGAAGTGCCTCATGGGCCACGCTGGATTCTCCTACACTGAACGTTGGAGAATATGCCAACCACAAGATTTCCAGCCATGGCGAAGGAAGAGTTGTGATTTCTGCATCACGTTCACCCCTGGACAGTGATTGGAGTTTAGGTCTTGGTTCTGAAACCTGAAAACTGAGGTTGGGAAGAGATGAAGACCTAAGGACCTGATGGGTCCAATGAGCTCATTGTGCGGCCAGCTGTTGAGCATAGGTCTGGAGGTGTGGGCTCATGCTGTGTCAGACAAGGCATTAGACAGGGTAGACTGTATATTTGGGGTGCAGTCGAGTGGCGTTCAGTTGATCCTCATTCGGGTTTCTAGGTAGCTCCATAAGGCAACGTTTTTCTTCTGGAGGGCAGGCAGAGTGCTGCATTGTGGCCCCAGTATTGCCAAACTGTAGGGCTTTGGGGCCAGGGGTGTGAGGACGGTAGTCTGAGAACACAAGCTAGGCTTAGTTTTTGGGGTGAGGGCACAGAAGGCACACTCTGCAGAGCTGAATCAAGATCTCATGCACCTGAAGTCAGGGTGAATATCAGACGTTTGCTCAGGTTGGAGTTTCTGTCCAAGATGGCCCCTTTATAACGTGGAGCGTCTCAAGAGGCCATGTAGATTTTACCACAATGGGAGTTGTGAGATGCTCCAGACTGCAAAGATTCCTTCTGTGGGACACTTGAGACCTGTTGGATGGCTCTAGGATGTCCCATGTTGAACGACTCCAGAGTAGGGTTCTAAGGATGGATGCCTGGGCAGGCCGCCTCCCATTCTAGTTGTCTCCTAGCAACAAGGCAGGTTTGATCTGCAGGCCCTGAGGGAGAAACCAAGGGGGTTGAGTTGACATGGACTCTCCCGAGGATAGATCATAATGTGGGTTTAAGTCCATGGAGACCTTGGAATGGGGCGCTTGATCCGGGGCCCTGAAAGATTCTCCTAAACAGAGGTTTTTATAGAGCTCCAAAGAGTACATTTCCTATGTGGAGACGAGATTTTTCTGATGAGTGCCTCAGTAATCCCCCGTATGCTGGTATTCGAAACCGGGCCACTGAGGAGAGATGCCTGGAAACAAAAGCAATGGATCTGATTAGGGCCTAAGTGCCTGTCCAGTTCAATCTCATTCTATGGGGATATCTTTCCCTGGGTCTGAGGGGAGGTAGTTTCCTAACTTGTGAAAGATCATCCCTGTTTGTCCTGGGCAGCCAAAACTATTGGGATGGCCTCGGGGAGTTTGGAGGATTCTCCTAATCTATAGCGTTGTGGCCAAAGGAAATGGCAGAATTCCCCTGGAGAGGGAAGCCACAGTCCTGAGGTGTGGCTCCAGGGGCCCCAGCTTGGATGGTGTGTGTGCCAGGACTGTGGGGACAGAAGTCGGTAAACACAAACTCAGCTTAGGTTTGGGGATGTATGTATGAAGGCTCGATCTACAGACCGTGAGAATTTTCCGGGCTATGAACAAAGGGCGAGTATGTGGCGCTTGCTCAGGCTTTTGTCTCTGGATTTTGTGTCAATGGTGGCCGTGGAATGTCGGGGTGTCCTCAAGGGCCATGGACAATTCTTTCTCTGGTGATTTGGCCTGATCCCAAGTGTTTGGGATCATTCTGTGGATGGGAAGAGTCCTTTCTGTATTTTTTTTTTTTTTACCTCAGGTGTTCCACCAAAGAGGGATTCCAGAGTAGAGCCCTGAGTAGGGATGACTAGACATATCAAACTCTGGTTGAGATTGGGGGACTAGGGGCTTGGCTAGCCCCATATGTGGGCTGTTGTTCCTGTCACTAAGAGGCTTTACATGAGGATAGGGCTCACGCTGAGGGTCACAATGTGTGTTTGTGCAAATTGTGGTCCTCAGGGATAGGTGGGGCCTCATAGTCCATGCTGCTTTCTCCTACAATGAACATTGGACAACATGCCAACCACTAGGTTTCTTGCCAAGGCGAAGGAGAAGTTCTGATTCTTGCATCACGTTCACTCCTGAGCAGTGAGTGGAGATAAGGTCTAGGTTCTGAAGGTGAAAACTGAGGTTGGGTAGAGATGATAGCCTAAAGCCATAGTGGGTGTGATATGCTCTGTGTACGGCCAGCTGTCTGGGTGTTGGACTGGAGGTCTGCCCTCAGGCTGTGTCAGACAGGGCTTTAGTGCACAGGCTAGACTGTATAATTGGGGTATGGTCGAGTGGCATGCAGGTTGTTACTCATTTGGCGTTTCTGGTTAGCCCTATAGGGCAACATTTTTCTTCTGGAGGGCAGGCAGAGTGCTGCATTGTGTCTCCAGAATTGCCAAACTGGAGGGGTGTGGCCAGGATTGTGAGGAAGGAAGTCTGAAAACACAAGCTAGCACGAGTTTTGGGGCCAAGAGCATGGCAGGCCCACTCTGCAGAGGCTGAATCGAGATCTCCTGCAGGTGAGGTCAGGGCGATTATCAGATGTTGCCTCAAGCTGCAGTTTGTGTCCATGACGGCCCCTTCCTGAAGGGGGTGGGGGCGTCATGAGTCCAGGGAAGTTTCTCTACGCTGGGAGTTGTGAGCTGCTCCAAACTTCAAAGTTTCCTTCTTCAGGACAGTCGAGTACTATTGGATGGTTCCAGGATGCCCCATACAGAAAGACTCGAGAGCAGGGCCCTAAGCATGGATGCCGAGAAACGCCAACTCACCTTCCCATTGCCTGGTGGAGACAAGGCACGCTCAATCTGCGGGCTCTTGGGTGAGCTACCCAGAAGGCTGAGTTTAAATGGACTCTGCCGAGGATGAGTCATAATGTGGGTTGGTGGCCATGGAGACCTTGGAATGTGGCAGTAGCTAAGGGACTCTGCAGGATTCTCCAACCCGAAGGGCTTGACACAACTCCAACAAGGAAGCTTCCCATGTGGAGATGAGAGGTCTTCTGTCTGGTGCCTCAGGAAAGCCCCGTATGCTGGTCGTCGAACCCAGGCCTCTGAGGAGTGATACGTGGACACCAAAGCAAGAGTTCATAATAGGGCCTAGGGGCCTGTCTGGTTCAATCTTCTGTCTCTGCGGATATCTGTCTGTGTGTCTGCATGGAGGTAGTAGTTGCTCAGCTTGTGTCATAATGCCCCTATTTGTCCAGTGCGGCTTGCGGTAGTGGGATGTCCTTGGGGACCTTGAGGTTTCTACTATTTTGTAGAGTTGTGGCCAATGGAATGGGCAGTTTCTTAGGAGAGAGCAGGCACAGTTCTGTGGTGTGGCTCCAGAGAACCCAGCCTGGAGGCTGTGTGGGCCATGGCTGTGCAGACAAACATCCAAAAACCCTAACTCAGCTCAGGTTTGGGGCCGACGTTACGGCAGGCCTGATCTACAGTCCATGAGGGGAGCTCCTCTGGATATGAAAGAAGGGTGAGAGGGAGGCAGTCGCTCAGGCTTTTGTCTCTGGATGTTTTGTCCACAATGGCCGTTTAATGTAGGAGTTGCCTCATGGGTCGTAGAAGTCTCCCTCTCTGGTAGTTTGTCCAGCCCCCAAGAGTTTGGGGTCATTCTGTGGGAAGGGAAGTGTCCTGTTTTCTGCTTCATGTGTCCCCCCAGTAGAGGGATTCTAGAGCATAGCAGTGGGTATTGACAACTGGAATACTCGCCCTCTGGTTAAGCCTGGGGGCCTATGGATATGACAAGCCCCATATGCAGGATCTTGGTCCAGCCACTGAGAGGCGTTACTTTAATATGGGACTCACGCTGCAGGTCACAATGCATGTCTGTGCCCTAGGCGGCCCTCAAGCACTGGCGTGGCCTTTCGGACAATGCAGGTTTTCCCACATTGAACGTTGGACAACATGCCAACCACAAGGTTTCTGGCCATGGGGAAGGAGGAATTCTAATTTCTGCATCACGTTCACCCCTGGGCAGTGATTGGAGATAAGGTCTAGGTTCTGAAGCCTGAAAACCGAGGTTGGGAAGAGATGACGACCTACAGCCAAAACGGGTCCTATGTGTCCAGGTTGGGGCCAGCTGTCTGGGTGTCGTTTGGGATGTCTTGTCTCAGGCTGTGCCAGACAGGGCATTAGTATACAGGGTGGCTGTATAATTGCTTTACAATCGAGTGGCATGCATTAGAAAATCATTTGGGGTTTCTTATTAGCAGCATAGGGCAAAGTTTTTCTTCTGGAGGGCAGGCAGAGTGCTGCATTGTGGCTTCGGAATTCCCAAACTGGAGGGCTTGTGGGCCAGGAGAGTGAGGACGGAAGTCTGAGAACACAAGCTAGGCTTAGGTTCGGGGCAAGGACATGGCAGGCACACTCTGCAGAGCTGAATTGAGATCTCATGCGTCTGAAGTCAGGTCGAGGTTCAGACTTTGGCTCAGGTTTGAGTTTCTGTCCATGTGGGCCCCTTCAGGAAGGGGGGGCATTATGAAGCCATGGGGGTTTTCCCACTATTGGAGTTGTGAGATGCTCCAAACCGCAAGGATTCCTTCTGTGGGACAATTAAGATTTGTTGGATGGCTCCAGGACGTCTTATAAGGTATTTTTCCAGAACAGGGTTCTAAGTATGGATGCCTGGGCAGCCAGCCTCACATTCCAATTGTCTCCTAGCAACAAGAAACGTTTGATCTGCTGGCTTGGGGTAGCAACAGAGGGGGCTGAGTTGAAATGGACTTTCCTGAGGATGGTCTTAATGTTGGTTTGAGTCCATGGAGAACTTGGTATGGGGCAGTGGCACCAGGGCCCTGAAGGATTCTCCTAACCAGAGGTTATGACAAAGCTCCAATGAGCAAGTTTTCCATGGGGAGACGAGATTTGTTCTTATTGGTGCCTCAGGAAACCACCATATGCTGGTATTGGAAACGAGGCCTCTGAGGACAGATGCCTGGAAACCAAAGCAATGGATCTGATTAGGGCCTAGGGGCCTGTCCGGTTCAATATTCTTCTCTGGGGATATCTGTTGTCTGAGTGGAGGTAGTTGCTCAGCTGGTTTGAGATCTCCCCTGTTTGTTCTGGGCGGCCTACACTATTGGGATGGCCTCGGTGACTTTGGAGGTTTTTCCTAATTTGCAAGGTTGTGGCCAATGGAATGGGAAGAATTCCCTTGGAAGGGAAGCACAGTCCTGAGCTGTGGCTCCAGGGACCCAAGTGTGGAGTGTGTGTGGTCCAGGCCTGTGGGGACAGAAGTCTGAAAACACAAACTCAGCTTAGGTTTGGGGATGTATGTATGAAGGCTCGATCTACAGACCGTGAGAATTTTCCGGGCTATGAACAAAGGGCGAGTATGTGGCGCTTGCTCAGGGTTTTGTCTCTGGATTTTGTGTCAATGGTGGCCGTGGAATGTCGGGGTGTCCTCAAGGGCCATGGACAATTCTTTCTCTGGTGATTTGGCCTGATCCCAAGTGGTTGGCATCATTCTGTGGATGGGAAGAGTCCTTTCTGTATTTTTTTTTTTTTACCTCAAGTGTCCCACCAAAGAGGGATTCCCGAGTAGAGCCCTGAGTAGGGGTGACTAGACATCTCGAACTCTGGTTGAGTTTGGGGGACTAGGGGCTTGGCAAGCCCCATATGGGGGCTGTTGTTCCAGTCACTAAGAGGCTTTACATGAGGATATGGCTCACGCTGAAGGTCACAATGTGTGTTTGTGCACATTGTGGCCCTCAGGGATAGGTGGGGCCTCATAGTCCATGCTGCTTTCTCCTACAATGAACATTGGACAACATGCCAACCACTAGGTTTCTTGCCAAGGCGAAGGAGAAGTTCTGATTCTTGCATCACGTTCACTCCTGAGCAGTGAGTGGAGATAAGGTCTAGGTTCTGAAGGTGAAAACTGAGGTTGGGTAGAGATGATGGCCTAAAGCCATAGTGGGTGTGATATGCTCTGTGTACGGCCAGCTGTCTGGGTGTTGGACTGGAGGTCTGCCCTCAGGCTGTGTCAGACAGGGCTTTAGTGCACAGGCTAGACTGTATAATTGGGGTATGGTCGAGTGGCATGCAGGTTGTTACTCATTTGGCGTTTCTGGTTAGCCCTATAGGGCAACATTTTTCTTCTGGAGGGCAGGCAGAGTGCTGCATTGTGTCTCCAGAATTGCCAAACTGGAGGGGTGTGGCCAGGATTGTGAGGAAGGAAGTCTGAAAACACAAGCTAGCACGAGTTTTGGGGCCAAGAGCATGGCAGGCCCACTCAGCAGAGGCTGAATCGAGATCTCCTGCACGTGAGGTCCGGGCGATTATCAGATGTTGCCTCAAGCTGGAGTTTATGTCCATGACGGCCCCTTCCTGAAGGGGGTGGGGGCGTCATGAGGCCAGGGAGGTTTCCCTACGCTGGGAGTTGTGAGCTGCTCCATACTTCAAAGTTTCCTTCTTCAGGACAGTCGAGTACTATTGGATGGTTCCAGGATGCCCCATACAGAAAGACTCGAGAGCAGGGCCCTAAGCATGGATGCCGAGAAACGCCAACTCACCTTCCCATTGCCTGGTGGAGACAAGGCACGCTCAATCTGCGGGCTCTTGGGTGAGCTACCCAGAAGCCTGAGTTTAAATGGACTCTGCCGAGGATGAGTCATAATGTGGGTTGGTGGCCATGGAGACCTTGGAATGTGGCAGTAGCTAAGGGACTCTGCAGGATTCTCCAACCCGAAGGGCTTGACACAACTCCAACAAGGAAGCTTCCCATGTGGAGATGAGAGGTCTTCTGTCTGGTGCCTCAGGAAAGCCCCGTATGCTGGTCTTCGAACCCAGGCCTCTGAGGAGTGATACCTGGACACCAAAGCAAGAGTTCATAATAGGGCCTAGGGGCCTGTCTGGTTCAATCTTCTGTCTCTGCGGATATCTGTCTATGTGTCTGCATGGAGGTAGTAGTTGCTCAGCTTGTGTCATAATGCCCCTATTTGTCCAGGGCGGCTTGCGGTAGTAGGATGTCCTTGGGGACCTTGAGGTTTCTACTATTTTGTAGAGTTGTGGCCAATGGAATGGGCAGTTTCTTAGGAGAGAGCAGGCACAGTTCTGTGGTGTGGCTCCAGAGAACCCAGCCTGGAGGCTGTGTGGGCCATGGCCGTGCAGACAGACATCCAAAAACCCTAACTCAGCTCAGGTTTGGGGCCGAGGTTACGGCAGGCCTGATCTACAGTCCATGAGGGGAGCTCCTCTGGATATGAAAGAAGGGTGAGAGGGAGGCAGTCGCTCAGGCTTTTGTCTCTGGATGTTTTGTCCACAATGGCCGTTTAATGTAGGAGTTGCCTCATGGGTCGTAGAAGTCTCCCTCTCTGGTAGTTTGTCCAGCCCCCAAGAGTTTGGGGTCATTCTGTGGGAAGGGAAGTGTCCTGTTTTCTGCTTCATGTGTCCCCCCAGTAGAGGGATTCTAGAGCATAGCAGTGGGTACTGACAACTGGAATACTCGCCCTCTGGTTAAGCCTGGGGGCCTATGGATATGACAAGCTCCATATGCAGGATCTTGGTCCAGCCACTGAGAGGCGTTACTTTAATACGGGACTCACGCTGCAGGTCACAATGCATGTCTGTGTCCTAGGCGGCCCTCAAGCACTGGCGTGGCCTTTCGGACAATGCAGGTTTTCCCACATTGAACGTTGGACAACATGCCAACCACAAGGTTTCTGGCCATGGGGAAGGAGGAATTCTAATTTCTGCATCACGTTCACCCCTGGGCAGTGATTGGAGATAAGGTCTAGGTTCTGAAGCCTGAAAACCGAGGTTGGGAAGAGATGACGACCTACAGCCATAGCGGGTCCTATGTGTCCAGGTTGGGGCCAGCTGTCTGGGTGTCGTTTGGGATGTCTTGTCTCAGGCTGTGCCAGACAGGGCATTAGTATACAGGGTGGCCTGTATAATTGCTTTACAATCGAGTGGCATGCATTAGAAAATCATTTGGGGTTTCTTATTAGCAGCATAGGGCAAAGTTTTTCTTCTGGAGGGCAGGCAGAGTGCTGCATTGTGGCTTCGGAATTCCCAAACTGGAGGGCTTGTGGGCCAGGAGAGTGAGGACGGAAGTCTGAGAACACAAGCTAGGCTTAGGTTTCGGGGCAAGGACATGGCAGGCACACTCTGCAGAGCTGAATTGAGATCTCATGCGTCTGAAGTCAGGTCGAGGTTCAGACTTTGGCTCAGGTTTGAGTTTCTGTCCATGTGGGCCCCTTCAGGAAGGGGGGGCATTATGAGGCCATGGGGGTTTTCCCACTATTGGAGTTGTGAGATGCTCCAAACCGCAAGGATTCCTTCTGTGGGACAATTAAGATTTGTTGGATGGCTCCAGGACGTCTTATAAGGTATTTTTCCAGAACAGGGTTCTAAGTATGGATGCCTGGGCAGCCAGCCTCACATTCCAATTGTCTCCTAGCAACAAGAAACGTTTGATCTGCTGACTTTGGGTAGCAACAGAGGGGGCTGAGTTGAAATGGACTTTCCTGAGGATGGTCTTAATGTTGGTTTGAGTCCATGGAGACCTTGGTATGGGGCAGTGGCACCAGGGCCCTGAAGGATTCTCCTAACCAGAGGTTATGACAAAGCTCCAATGAGCAAGTTTTCCATGGGGAGACGAGATTTGTTCTTATTGGTGCCTCAGGAAACCACCATATGCTGGTATTGGAAACGAGGCCTCTGAGGACAGATGCCTGGAAACCAAAGCAATGGATCTGATTAGGGCCTAGGGGCCTGTCCGGTTCAATATTCTTCTCTGGGGACATCTGTTGTCTGAGTGGAGGTAGTTGCTCAGCTGGTTTGAGATCACCCCTGTTTGTCCTGGGCGGCCTACACTTTTGGGATGGCCTCGGTGACTTTGGAGGTTTTTCCCAATTTGCAAGGTTGTGGCCAATGGAATGGGAAGAATTCCCTTGAAAGGGAAGCACAGTCCTGAGGTGTGGCTCCAGGGACCCAAATGTGGAGCGTGTGTGGTCCAGGGCTATTTGGACAAAAGTCTGAAAACACAAACTCCACTTAGGTAGGGGGATGTAGGTATGGCCGGCCCGATCTATAGACCGTGAGGAGACCTCTTCGGGATATGAACAAAGGGCGAATGTGAGGTGCTTGCTCATGCTTTTTTTTTTTTTTTTCTGGAAATGTGTCACCGATTGCCATGGAATGTCGGGGTGTCCTCATGGGCCATCGATGAGGCTCCCTTTCTGGGGATTTGACCCGATCCTAAAAGTTTGGGGTCATTCTGTGGGAAGGGAGGAGGCCTTTCTGGTTTTTTTTGTTTACTTTTTTTTTGTTTTCTTTTTGTTTTTTATTTACCTCAGGTGGACCACCAAAAGAGGGATTCCAGAGCAGAGTCGTGGGTGGGGGCAACTGGACAACCAGACCTCTGGTTAACATTGGGACCTAAGAACATGGCAAGCCCCATATGTGGGCTCTTGGTCCAGACACTGAGAGGCCTTCCTTGAGGATAGGTCTCACACTGATTTTCACAATGTGGTTTTGTGCCCAAGGATCCTTTCAAGTCAGGGCGTGGCCTAAAGTACCATGCTGGTGCCTCCTACACTGAACGTTGCACAGTATGGGAACCACAAGTTTTCTGGCCATGGGGAAGATGGAGTTCTAATTTCTGCAACACTTTCACTCCTGGACTGTGATTGGATTTAAGGTTTAGGTTCTGAAGCCTGAAAACTGAGCTTGGGAAGAGATGAAGCCCTAAGGCCATGGTGTGTCCGATGTGCTCAGTGTTCGGCCAGCTGTTGAGTGTGGGTTGGGAGGTGCAGGCTCAGGCTGTGGCAGACATGGAATTAGTGCCCAGGCTAGACTGTATCATTGGGGTGCAGTCGAGTTTCGTGCAGGATGGTACTCATTTGTGGTTACTGGGTAGCCCCAGAGGGCAACGTTTTTCTTCTGGAGGGAAGACACAGTGCCACATAGTGGTTCCAGCATTCCCAAACTGGAAGGCTTGTGGGCTAGGAGTGTGAGGAAAAAATTCTGAGAACACAAGCCAGACTTAGATTTCGGGGTGAGGGGACGGCAGGCACCCTCTGCAGAGATGATTCGAGATCCCGTATACCTGAAGACAGAGCTAGGATCAGACGTTGGCTTAGGTCGAAGTTTCTGTCCATGACGGCCCCTTCATGAAGGGGAGGGTGTCACGAGGACATGGAGGTTTTCCGACGATGGGAATTGTGAGATGCTCCAAACCACAATGATTTCTTCTGTGGGACAGTCGAGACCTGTTGGATGGCTTCAGGACATCCCATAAGGAAGTTATCCAGAGCAGGGTTCTAAGGATGGATGCCTGGGCAGCCTGCCTCCCATTCCAGGTGTCTCATAGAGCCAAGGCAAGTTCGATCTGCTGGATCTAGGGGAGCAACCGAGGCGGGTGTGTTGAAATGGGTGAGTTGAGGATTGGTCATAATGTGCATTTGTGTCCATGTAGACCTTGGAATGGGGTGCTTGATCCGGGGCCTTGAGGGATGTTCATAACCGGAGGTTTTGATGGAGCTCTAAAGAGTATGTTTCCTATGTAGAGAAGAGAATTGTTTTGATGAGTGCCTAAGGAATCTCCCATATGCTGGTATTGGAAACCAGGCCTCTGAGGAGAGATGAATGGAATTAAAAGCAATGGATCTGATTAGGGCCTAAGTGCCCTTCCAGTTCAATCTTATTCTATGGGGATATCTGTCTCTAGGTCTGAGTGGAGTTGGTTTCCTAACTTGTGAAAGATCATCCCTGTTTGTCCTGGGCAGCCAACACAATTCAGATGGCCTGTGGGAGTTTGGAGGATTCTCCTAATCTATAGGGTTGTGGCCAATGGAAATGGCAGAATTCCCCTGGAGAGGGAAGCCACAGTCCTGAGGTGTGGCTCCAGGGGCCCCAGCTTGGATGTTGTGTGGGCCAGGACTGTGGGGACAGAAGTCTGAAAACACAAACTCAGCTTAGGTTTGGGGATGTATGTATGAAGGCTCGATCTACAGACCGTGAGAATTTTCCGGGCTATGAACAAAGGGCGAGTATGTGGCGCTTGCTCAGGGTTTTGTCTCTGGATTTTGTGTCAATGGTGGCCGTGGAATGTCGGGGTGTCCTCAAGGACCATGGACAATTCTTTCTCTGGTGATTTGGCCTGATCCCAAGTGGTTGGGATCATTCTGTGAATGGGAAGAGTCCTTTCTGTATTTTTTTTTTTTTTACCTCAGGTGTCCCACCAAAGAGGGATTCCAGAGTAGAGCCCTGAGTAGGGGTGACTAGGCATCTCGAACTCTGGTTGAGATTGGGGGACTAGGGGCTTGGCAAGCCCCATATGTGGGCTGTTGTTCCAGTCACTAAGAGGCTTTACATGAGGATAGGGCTCACGCTGAGTGTCAAAATGTGTGTTTGTGCAAATTGTGGCCCTCAGGGATAGGTGGGGCCTCATAGTCCATGCTGCTTTCTCCTACAATGAACATTGGACAACATGCCAACCACTAGGTTTCTTGCCAAGGCGAAGGAGAAGTTCTGATTCTTGCATCACGTTCACTCCTGAGCAGTGAGTGGAGATAAGGTCTAGGTTCTGAAGGTGAAAATTGAGGTTGGGTAGAGATGATGGCCTAAAGCCATTGTGGGTTTGATATGCTCAGTGTACGGCCAACTGTCTGGGTGTTGGACTGGAGGTCTGCCCTCAGGCTGTGTCAGACAGGGCTTTAGTGCACAGGCTAGACTGTATAATTGGGGTATGGTCGAGTGGCATGCAGGTTGTTACTCATTTGGCGTTTCTGGTTAGCCCTATAGGGCAACATTTTTCTTCTGGAGGCCAGGCAGTGTGCTGCATTGTGTCTCCAGAATTTCCAAACTGGAGGGGTGTGGCCAGGATTCTGAGGTCGGAAGTCTGGGAACACAAGTTAGGCTAGGTTTCAGGGTGAGGGCCCAGCAGGCACACTCTCAAGTGCTGAATCGAGATCTTATGCTACTGAATTCAGGGCGAGGATCAGACTTTGCCTAGGATGGAGTTTCTGTTCGTGATGGCCCATTATGAAGGTGTGGGGCATCATGAGGAAATGGAGGTTTTCTCAGAGTGTTATTGTGTGATGCTTCAAACCAAAAGGATTCATTCTGCGAGACAGTCAAGACAGGTTGGTTGGATTCAAGACGTCCCATAAAGAAGTTCTCCAGAGCAGGGTTCTAAGGATGGATGCCTGGGAAGCCCGCCTCCCATTCTAACTGTCTCCTAGTGACAAGGAAGGTTTGATCTGCTGGCTCTGGGTGAGCAGCCGAGGGGGCTGATTTGAAATGGACTCTCCTGAGAATGGATCATAATGTAAGTTTGTGTCCTTGGAGACCTTGGGATTGGGCCATGGTGCCAGCGCCCTGAAGGATCCTCCTAACCTGAGGTATTGACACAGCTCCAAAGAGCAAGTTTCCCATGTGGAGATGAGATCTGTTCTGATTGTTTCCTTAGGAAACCCCCATATTCTGATATTGGAAACCAGGCCTCTGAGGAGAGATACCTAGAAACCAAAGCAATGCATCAGAAGTTGGCTCAGGTTGGAGTTTCTGTCCATGATGGCCCCTTTATAAAGGGGAGCATCTCATGAGGCCATGTAGGTTTTCCCACGATAGGAGTTGTGAGATGCTCCAATCTGCAAGGATTCCTTCTGTGGGACAGTCAAGACCTGTTGGAAGGCTCCAGGACATCCCATATGGAAGGGCGCCAGAGCAGGATGCCAAGGATGGATGCCTAGAGAGTCTGCTTTGCATTCCAGTTGTCTCCTAGCGACAAGGCAGGTTTGATATTCTGCCTCTGGGGGAGTAATCGACGGGGCTGAGTTGAAATGTACTCTCCTGCCGAATGGTCATAATGAGGGTATGTGTCCATGGAGACCTTGGAATAGGACGGTTGCTCCGGCTACCTGAAGGTTTCTCCTAACTGGAGGCCTTTACAGAGCTCCAAAGGATAAGTTTCCCATGTGAAGACAAGATTTGTTCTGATTGGTATCTCTGGAATCCCCCATATGCTGGTATTGGAAAACAGGCCTCTGAGGAGAGATGCTTAGAAAAAAAAGCAATGGAACCAATTACATTCTAGGGGCCAGTCCAGTTTAATCTTCTTCTCTTGGGTTATCTGTCTATGGGTGAGTTGACGTCGTTGCTCAGCTTGTGAGAGATCGCCCCTCTTTGTCCTGGGTGGCCTACACTATTGGAATGGCCTCTGAGACTTTGGAGGTTTCTCCTTATCTGTAGGGTTGTGGCCAATGGAATGGGAAGAATTTCCTTGGAGAGGGCAGGCACAGTCCTGAGGTGTGGCTCCAGGGGCCTCAGTCTGAAGGGTGTGTGGGACAGGGATGTCAGGATAGAAGTCTGAAAACACAAACTCGGCTTAGGTTTGGGGACGTAGATATGGCAGGCCCAATCTACAGACTATGAGGAGAATTTTTGGGGCTATGACCTAAGGGTGAGTGTGAACGCTTGCTGAAGCTTATGTCTCTGGATTTTGTGTCAATAGTGGCCGTGGAATGTCGGGCTGGCCTCATGGGCCATGGACGAGTCTTTCTCTCTGGACCCCAATCACTTGGGATGGCCCAATCCCAAGTGATTGGGGTCATTCTGTGAGTGGGAGGAGTCCTTTCTGTGTTTATTTACCTCAAATGTCCCACCAAAGAGGGATTCCAGAGCAGAGCCCTGAGTAGGGGTGACTAGATGTCTCTACCTCTGGTTAAGATTGGGTGACTTGGGGCATGGCAGGCCCCATATGCGGGCTCATGGTCCAGCCACTGAGAGGCTTTACTTGAGGACAGGGCTCAAACTGAGGGTCCCAATGTGTGTTTGAGCCCCCCGCAGCTCTTAAGCATAGGCAGGGCCTCAGGGACCCTACACTACCCTCAGGGTCCCTACTACTACCCCTGTAGGCCCTACAGGGGTCCTACACTGAACGTTGGACAAGATGCCAACCACAAGATTCTGGCGAGAGGGAAGGAGGAGTTCTGATTTCTGCATCACGTTCACCCATGGGAAGTGAGTAGAGATAAGGTCTAGGATTCTGTAGCCTGAAAACCGAAGTTGGAAAGAGATGGCGACCTAAGGCCATGGCGGTTCAGATGTTCTCAGTGTACTGCAAGCTGTCTGGGTGTCAGTTGGGAATTCAGGCCTCAGGTTCTGTCAGCCAGGGCATTAGTGCACAGGCTAGACTATATAATTGGTGTACAGTTGAGTGACGTGCAGGTTTATCCTCATTTGAGGTTTCTGGGTAGACCCATAGGGCAATATTTTTCTTCTAGAGGGCAGGCAGAGTGCAGCACTGTGTCATCGGAAATCCCAAAATAGAGGGCGTGTGGTCCAGGAGAGTGAGGACGGAAGTCGGAGAACCCTAGCTACGCTTAGGTTTTGGGGTGAGGGCACAGCAGGTACACTCTGAAGAGCTGAATCAAGATCTCGTGCATCTGAAGTCAAGGCGAAGATCAGCTGTTGGCTCAGGTTGGAGTTTCTTTCCATGATCTGCCTTCATGAAGATTGGGGGCATCATGTGACCTTGGAAGCTTTCCATGATATGAGTTGTTAGGTGGTCCATGCACAAGGACTCCTGTGGGACAGTCGAGACCTGTTGGATGGCTCAAGGATGTCCCATAAGGAACGACGCAAGAGCAGGGTTCTAAGGATGGATGCCTGAAGAGCCCAACTCGCATTTCAATTGTCTCCTAGCGACAAGGCAGGTTCAATCTGCTGGCTCTGGAGTAGCAACCGAGGGGGTTTAGTTGAAATGGACTCTCCTGAGGATGGGTCATAATTTGGGATTGTGTCCATGGAGATATTCAAATGGGGCAGTGGCTCCAGTGACCTGAAGTTTTCTCCTAACTGGAGGTTATGACACAGCTCCATAGAGCAAGATTCCCATGTGGAGACGAGATTTTTTCTGATAGGTAGCTCTGGAAACCCCCTTATGCTGGTATTGGAATCCAGGCCTCTGAGGAGAGATGCCTGAAAACAAAAGCAATGGATCCAATTAGGGCCTAGGTGCCTGTCTTGTTCAATATTCTTTTCTATGGATATCTGTCTAAGGTTCTGATTGGAGGTAGTGGCTCAGCTTGTGCCAGAGGGTCCCTGTATGTCCAGGACATCCTACACTATTGGGATGGCCTCAGAGATTTTGGATGATTCTCCTAATCTGTCAGGTTGTGCCACATGAATGAGCAGAATTCCCTTGGAGAGGGCAGGCACAGTCCTGAGGTGTGGCTCCATGGGGCCCAGCCTTTAGAATGTGTGGGTGAGGACAATGGAGACAGAAGTCTGAAAACACAAACTCGGCTTAGGTTTGGGGACATAGGTATGGCAGGCCCGATCTACAGACCTTGAGAATTTTGGGGGCTCTGAACAAAGGGCAAGTGTGTGGCGCTTTTTCAGGTTTTTGTCTCCGGATTTTGTGTCAATGGTGGCCGTGGAATGTCAGGCTGGCCTCATCGACCATGGACGAGTATTTCTCTCTGTGAATTTGGCCAGATTCCAAGTGTTTGGGGTCATTCTTTGGATGGTAGGAGTCCTTACTTTTTTTTTTTCTTTATCTTGGTTTTTTTTTTTTTTTTTACCTTATGTGTCCCACCAAAGAGGGATTCCAGAAAAGAGCTCTGAATAAGGATGACTAGACTTCTCAAGCTCTGGCTAGGATTGGGGGAGTAGGGGCATGGCAAGTCCCATATGCAGGCTCTTGGTCCAGCCCCGGAGAGACTTTACTTGAGGCCAGGGTTCATGCTTAGGGTCCTAATGTGTGTTTGTGCCCATCGCAGCCCCCAAGCATGTCTGAGGCCTCATTGGCCATGCTGGGTTCTCATATACTGAACGTTGGACAACATGCCAACCACAAGGTTTCTGGTCATGGGGAAGGTGAAGTTCTGATTTCTGCATCACGTACATCACTTAGTTGTGAGTGGAGATAATGTCTAGGTTCTGAAGCCTGAAGACCAAGGTTGGGAAGAGATGATGACCTAAGGCCATGGCATGCTCGATGTGTTCAGTGTGAGGCCAGGTGTCTGGGTGTCGGTCACGAGGTCTGGGGTCAGGCTGTGTCAGACAGGGCATTAGTGCCCAGGCTAGACTGTATAATTGGGGTACAGTCTAGAGAATTGCAGGTTGATCCTCATTTGATGTTTCTGGGTAGACCCCTAGGGCAAAGTCTCTCTTCTGGAGGGCAGGCAGAGTGCTGCATTTTGTCTCCAGAATTCCCAAAGTGGAAGGCTTGTGGGCCAGGAGTGTGAGCTGGCTTAGGTTTTGGGGCGAGGGCAAGGCAGGCACACTCTGCAGAGCTGAATTGAGATCTCATGCATCTGAGGTCAGGGCGAGGATCAGACGGGAGTTTCTGTCCATGATGTCCTCTACCTGAAGGTGGAGGCATCACGAGGCCATGGAGGTTTTCCCACGGTGCGAGTGTGTGTTGCTGCAAACCACAAGGATTCCTTCTGCAGGACAGTTGAGACCTGTTGAATGGATCAAGGACACCCCATTAGGAATTTCTCCAGAGCAGAGTTCTAACATGGATACCTGGGCAACGAACTCGCATTCCAATTGTCTCCTAGTGACAAAGCAGGTTTGATCTGCTGGCACTGGGTGAGCAACCGCCAGGTTTGTGTTGAAATGGACTCTCCTGAGGATGGGTCATAATGTGGGATTGTGTCCATTGAGACATTGGAATGGGGCGGTGGCTCCAGTGACGTGAAATTTTCTCCTAACTGGAGGTTTTGACACAGTTCCATATAGCATGATTCCCATGTGGCATGCGATTTGTTCTGATTGGTAGCTCCAGAAACACCCATGTGCTGGTATTGGAATCCAGGCCTCTGAGGAGAGATACATGAAAACAAAAGCAATGAATTCGTTTAGGGCCTAGGTGCCTGTCCTCTTCAATATTCTTTTCTATGGATATCTATCTACAGGTCTGATTGGAGGTAGTGGCTCAGCTTGTGGCAGATGGTCCCTGTTTGTCCCGGACATCCTACAATATTGGGGTGGCCTCGGGGACTTCGGATGTTTCTCCTAATCTGTCAGGTTGTGCCAAAGGAATGAGCAGAATTCCCATGGAGAGGGCAGGCACAGTCCTGAGGTGTGGCTCCATGGGGCCAAGCCTTGAGGGTGTGTGGGCCAGGACAATGGAGACAGAAGTCTGAAAACACAAACTTGGCTTAGGTTTGGGGACATAGGTATGGCAGGCCCGATCTACAGACCGTGAGAATTTTTCAGGCTTTGAACAAAGGGCGAGTGTGTGGCGCTTTTTCAGGCTTTTGTCTCCGGATTTTGTGTCAATGGTGGCCGTGGAATGTCAGGATGGCCTCATCAGCCATGGACGAGTATTTCTCTCTGTGAATTTGGCCCAATTCCAAGTGTTTGCGGTCATTCTTTGGACGGTAGGAGTCCTTTCTCTATTTTTTTTTTAACCTCATGTGTCCCACCAAGGAGGGATTCTAGAGAAGAGATCTGAGTAGGGGTGACTAGACTTCTCAAGCACTGGTTAAGGTTTGGGGAGTAGGGGCATGGTAATCTCCATATGTGGACTCTTGGTCCAGCCCCGGAGAGGCTTTACTTGAGGCCAGGGTTCATGCTTAGGGTCCTAATGTGTGTTTGTGCCCATCGCAGCCCTCAAGCCTGTCTGAGGCCTCATGGGCCATGCTGGTTTCTCCCACACTGCACGTTGGACAACATGCCAACCACAGGGTTTCTGGTCATGGGGAAGGAGGAGTTCTGATTTCTGCATCACGTACACGGCATGGCAGTGGGTAGAGATAAGGTCTAGATTCTGAAGCCTGAAAACCGAGGTTGGTAAGAGATGACGACCTAAGGCCATGGTGGGTCCGATGCACTTAGTGTGCGGCCAGATGTCTGTGTCCATCATGAGGTCTGGGCTCAGTCTGTGTCAGGCAGGGCATTAGTCCCCAGGCTAGACTGTATAATTGGGGTACAGTCGAGTGATGTGAAGGTTGGTCCTCATTTGGGGTTTCTGGTTGGCCCCATAGGGCAAAGATTTTCTTCTGGAGGGCAGGCAGAGTGCTGCATTCTGGCTCCAGAATTGCCAACTTCAGGGCTTGTGGGCCAGGTGTTTTAGGACAGAAGTCTGAGAACACAAGTTCAGCTTAGAATTCGCAGCGGTGACATGGCAGGCACACTCTACAGACCTGAAATGAGATCGTGCATCTGAAGTCAGGGCGAGGATCAGATGTTGGCTTAGGTTGGAGTTTCTGTACATGATGTCCCCTTCATGAAGGTGGGGGGGCATCAGGAAACCATGAAAGATTTCCAACTTTGTGAGTGTGTGATGCTCCAAACCACAAGGATTCCGTCAGCGGGACAGTCACGACCTTTTGGATGGATCAAGGACGTCCCATAAGAAATGCTCCAAAGCACAGTTCTAATGATGGATGCCTGGGCAGTCCAACTTGCATTCCAGTTGTGTCCTAGTGAAAAGGAGGATTCGATCTGCTGTCACTGGGGGAACAACCGAGGGGGCTGAATTGAAATGGACTCTCATGAGGATCAGTCATGATGTGGATTTGTGTCCATGGATCCCTTGGAATGGGGCAGTGGCTCTGTTGCCCTGAAGAATTCTCCTAACCTGAGGTTTTGATGCAGCTCCAAAGAGCAAGTTTCCCATGTAGAGACGAGATTTGTTCTGAAACCCCCACAACCTGGTATTGGAAACCAAGCATCTGGGGAACAATGCCTGGAATCCAAAGCAATGGATCTGATTACGGTCTAGGGGCCTGTCCTTTTCAATATTCTCCTCTGAGTGTCTCTGTCTAAGATTCAGAATGGAGGTCACTGCTCAGCTTGTGTCAGATCACCCATGTTTGTTGGGGGAGGCCAACACTATTGGGCTGGTCTTGGGAATTGGAGGTTTCTCCTAATCTGTAAGGTTGTGGCAAATGAAACGGGCAGAGTTCCCTTGGAGAGCACTGGCACAGTCCTTAGGTGTGACACCACCTTTCTGGGTGTCATCCAGGAGGTCCAGGCTCAGGCTGTGTCAGACAGGGCATTAGTGCCAAGCTTAGACTGTATAATTGGAGTAAAGTTGAGTGGCATGCAGGTTGATCCTCATTTGGCGTTTCTGGGTAGCCCCAGGGGCAACGTTTTTCTTCTGGAGGGAAGGAAGAGTGCTGCATTGTGGCGACGGAATTCTCACACTGGAGGGCTTGTGGGCCAGAATTGTGAGGAAGGAAGTGAGAGAACACAAGCTAGGCTTAGGTTTTGGGTCAAGATCATGGCAGGCACACTCTGTAGAGCTAAATCTAAATCTCATGCATCTGAAGTCAGGGCGGGGATCAGACGTAGGCTCAGGTTGAAGTTTCTGTTCAGGATGGCCCCTTCATGATGGTGGGGGGCATCATGGGGCTATGGAGACTTTCCCACGATTGGCATTGTAAGTTGCTCCAATCGGCAAGGATTCCTTCTACGGGACAGTCGAGACCGGTCAGATTGCTCCAGGACGTCCCATGCGGAACCACGGCAGTGCAGGGTTCTAAGGATGGATTCCTGGAGTGCCCGCCTCACATTCCTATTGTCTCCTAGTGACAAGGCAGGTTCGATCTGCTTCTTTTGGGGAGCAACCAAAGGGGATGTGTTGAAATGGACTCGCCTGCGGATGGGTCATAATGTGGGTTTGTGTCCATGGAGACCTTGGAATGGGGTGTTGGCTGCTGGGACCTGAAGGTTTCCCTTAACTGGAGGTTGTGACACAGCTCCAAAATGCATGTTTCCCATGTGGAAATGAGATTTGTTCAGACTGGTACCTCTTGAAGAACACATATGCTGGTACTGGAAACCAGGCCTCTGAGGAGAGATGCCTGGAATCAAAAGCAATGGATCTGATTAGGGCCTAGGTGCCTGTCCGGTTCAATCTTCTTCTCTGGGGTTATCTGTCTATGGATCTGAGTTGAGGTAGTTGCTCATCTTGGGACAGATCACCCTGTTTGCCCTGAGTGGCCAACACTATTGGGATGGCCTCAGGGACGTTGGAGTGTTCTCCTAATCTTTAGGGTTGTGGCCAATGGAATGGGCAGAATTTGCTTGGAGAAGGCAGGCACAGTCCTGAGGCATGGCTCCAGGGGCCCCAGCCTGGAGGGTGTGTGGGCCAGGACAGTGGGGACAGAAACCTGAAAACCCAAACTCAGCTTAGATTTGGGGACGTAGGTATGACATGCCTGATCTATAGACCGTGAGAAGAATTTATCAGGCTATGAACAAAGGGCAAGTGTGAGGCATATCTCCAGGCTTTTGTCTCTAGATTTTGTGTCAATGGTGGCCATGGAATGACGGGATGGCCTCTTTGGCCATGGATGATTCTTTCTATTTTAAGATTTGGTCAGATCCCAAGTTTTGGGGCTCATTCAGGGGATGGAGGAGACCCTTCAATATTTTTTTTCCTCAGGGGTTCCAGAGCAGATACCTGAATAGGGGTGATTAGAACTCTCAACCTCTCATTAATATTGGGGGACTAGGGATGGCAATGCGGGTTCTTGGTCCAGCCCCTGAGAGGCTTTACTTGAGGACAGGGCTCACACTGAGGGTCCCAATGTGTTTGTGCCCATTGCGGTTCTCAAGCATGGGCGGGGACTCATGGGCTACACTGGATTCTCCTACACTGAACGTTGGAAAACATGCCAACCACAAGGTTTCTTGCCTTGAGGAAGAAGGAGTTTCATTTCTGCATCACGTTCACCCCTGGGTAGTGAGTATATATAAGGTCTAGGTTCTGAAGCCTGAAAACCAAGGTTGAAAAGAGATGATGACCTAAAGCCATGGCGGGTCTGATGTGCTCAGTGTACAGCCAGCTGTCTGGGTGTCGGTTGAAAATTCAGACCTCAGGCTGTGCAAGACAGGGCATTAACGCCGAAGCGAAACTGTATAATTGGGGTAGAGTCAAGTGGCATGCAGGTTGATCCTCATTTGGTGTTTCTGGTTAGCCACATAGGACAACGTTTCTCTTCTGGAGGGCAGTCAGAGTGCTGCATTGTGTCTCTCCAGAATTCCCTAACTGGAGGGCTGGTGGGTTCGGAGTGTGAGGACGAAGTCTGAGAACAATAGCTAGGTTTTGCTTCGGGGCGGGGTTTCGGCAGGCACACTCTGCAGAGTTGAATCAAGATTTCGTGCATCTGAAGTCAGGGCGAGGATTAGACGTTGGCTCAGGTTGGAGTTTCTGTCCAAGATGGCTCTTTCATGAAGGGGACAGTGCACCACGAGGCCACAGAGCTTTTCCCATGATGGGAGTTGTGAGGTGCTCCAAAGCGCAAGGATTCCTTCTGCAGGACAGCTGTGACCTGTTGGATGGCTCCAGGATGTCCCATATGGAATTACTTCAGAGTAGTTTTCTACAGATGGATGCCTAGCCAGTCCGCCTCACATTCCAATTGTCTCCTAGTGACAAGATAGGTTCGATCTGCTGGCTCTAGGGGAGCACCCAAGGGCACTGAGTTGAAAAGGACTCTCCTGCAGATGGGTCCTAATGTGGGATTGTGTCCATGGAGACCTTGGAATGAGGTGGTGGCACCGGGGCACTGAAGGATTTTCCTAGCCGGAGGTTTTGACACAGCTTGAAAGAGCACGTTTCCCATGTGGAGAAGACATTTGTTCTGACTGATGCCTCAGGAAACCCCCATATGGTGGTATTGAAAACCAGGCCTCTGAGGTTCTGACATAGCTCCTCGAGCAAGTTTCCAATGTGCAGACAAGACTTGCTCTGAAGGAGCCTATGGAAACCCCATAGGCTGGTATTGGAAACCAGGCCTCTGAGAAGAGATGCCTGGAAACCAAAGCAATGGATTTGATTAGGGCCTAGGGGCCTGTCCAGTTCAATGTTCTTCTCTGGGGACATCTGTCTCCGAGTCTGTGTGGAGCTAGTTGCTCAGCTAGTGTCAGATCACCCCTGTTTGTTCCGAGCAGCCTACAATATTGGGATGGTCCCAGGGACATTGGAGATTTCTCCTGATTTATATGGTTGTGGCCAATGGAATATGAAGAATTCCCTTTGAGAGGTCAGGAAAAATCCTGATGTGTGGTTCCAGGGGCCCTAGCATGGAGGGTGTGTGTTTTCACACAACTGTCCAAACAGCCCTGGCCTACACAACCTACAAGCTCAGGCCCCTGGAGCCAAACCTGAGGACTGTTCTTGTCCTCTCAGAGGGAATTGTGTGTGCCCATTCCAAAGGCCACTACCCTTCGAATAGGATAAACCTCCAAAGTCCCTGATCCATCTCAATAGTGGTGGCTTCCCAGGAAAAACAGGGGTAATCTGAGCCCAACTGAGCACCTACCTGCACTCAGACCCATAGACAGATGTCCCCAGAGGTATGAAGGAAAGAACAGGCGCCTAGGCACTAATCAGATCCATTGCTTTGGTTTCCAGGCATCTCTCCTCAGAGGCCTGGATTTCAAAAGCAGCATATAGCTGTTTCTTGACTCACCCATCAGAAAACATCTCATCTACAAATGGGAATCTTGCACGTGGGGGTGTGTCAAAGCCTCTGTTTAGGAGAACCCTTTAGGGCCCCAGTGCCACCGCTTCATTCCAAGGTCTCCATAGACACAAAAGCACATTAGGACCCATCCCCAGGGGTGTCCATTTCAACTCAGCGTCCACGGTTGCTCCCCACAGATCCAGGAGATCTAACCTGTCTTGTTGCTAGGAAACAATTGAAATGCGAGGTGGGCTACCCATCCATCCATCCTTAGAACCCTGCTCAGAATCATTGGCCTGGAGCCAAACAACAGGTCTCAATTGTCCTGCAGAAGACTCTCGGCAGTTTGGAGCTTCTCACAACTCCCATCGTGGGAAAACACCCATGGCCCCGTGATGCCCCCCCCATTCATGAAGGGGCCATCAGGGACAGAAACTCCAACCTGAGCGATCGTCTGATCCTCGCCCTGACTTCAGATGCATGAGATCTCGATTCAGGTCTGTAGATTGTGCCTGCCATGGCCTCACCCAGAAACCTAAGCGTAGCTTGTGTTCTCAGACTTTTGTCGTCAGACTACCGGCCCACAATCCCTCCAGTTTGGCAATCCAGAACTACAATGCAGCACTCTGCCGGCCCTCCAGAAGAAAAACATTGTCCTCTGGGGCTACCCAGTAACCCCAAATGAGGATCAACCTGCACCGACATTGGCTGTACCCCACATACATAGGCTGACCAGGGCACTTATGCCCTTTCTGACACAGCCTGAGCCTGGACCCCCTGGACCCTCCCAGACAGCTGGCCGCACACTGAGCACATCGAGCCGCCATGGCCTTAGGTCGTCATCTCTTCCCAACCTCGGTTTTCAGGTTTCAGAACCTAGACCTTATCTCCAATCACTGCCCAGGGTTGAAGGTGAAGCAGAAATCAGAACTCCTTCCCCATGGCAAGAAACCTTGTGGTTGGCATGTTGTCCAACGTTCAGTGTAGTTGAAACCAGTGTGGCCCATGAGGCCCCGCCCATGCTCGCGGGCCACATTGGTCACAAACACACATTGTGACGCTCAGGCTGAGCCCAGTCCTCAAGTAAGGCCACTCAGTGGCTGGATGAAGAGATAGCATATTGGACTTGCCATGCCCCTAGGCCCCAATTTTTAACCATAGTTCGGGTTGTCCCTTCAGTCTTCCCCACGGCTTGGCTTTGGAATTCATCTTTTGGTGGGACACCTGAGGTAACAAAACTGAAATGAGTCCTTCCATCCCACAGATTGACGAAAAGCAATTGGGAATCGGGCCAAATCCTCAGAGAGGAAGATTCGTCCATGGCCCATGAGGCCTCCCCGACATTCCACGACCATCGTTGATACAAAATCTAGAGACAAAAGCCTGAGCAAGCACCTCAGACTCGCACTTTCTTCATATCCTGAAGAGTTATTCTCATGGTTTGTCGATCGGGCCTGCCATACCTACGTCCCCAAAACTAAGCTGAGTTTGTGTTTTCAGACTTCTGTCCTCAAAGTCTTGGGCACAACACACTCCAGGCTGGGCCCCTGGAGCCACACATTAGGACTGTGCCTACCAATCCATGGGAATTCTGCCCATTCCATGGTCCAAAATCGTACAAATTAGGAGAAACCTCCAAAGTCCCTGAGGCCATCCCAATAGATTTGGTCGCCCGGAACAAACAAGGGCTGTCTAACGCCAGCTGATAATCGACCTCCACTCATACCATAGATGGATGTCCCCAGTGAAGAAGATTGAACCAGACAGGACCCTAGGCCATAATAGGATCCATTGCTTTGGGTTACAGGCATGTGTCCTCAAAAGCCTGATTCCAATACGAGCATAGGGGTTTTCCTGAGGCACCCATCAGAACTCATCTCGTCTCCACAAGGAAACCTGTGCATGGAAGCCATGTCCAAAGCTTAGGAGAGTACTTCAGGGTCCCGGTGCCACCGCCCCATTCCAAGGCCCTCATGGACACAAAAACACATTAGGACCCATCCTCAGGAAAGTCCATTTCAAGTCAGCCACTCCGGTTGCTCAGGCAGAGCCATCAGATCTAAACTGTCTTGTTGCTAGGAGACAATTGGAATGCGAGGCGGGCTTCCCAGGCATCCATCCGCGAACGGTGCTCTGGAGTCATTCCATATGGGATGTCCTGGAGCTGTCCAACAGGTCTCAATTGTCCCGCAGAAGGAATCCTTGAAGGGGGCATCCCACAACTCCCAACGTGGGAAAACCTCAATGGCCTCGAGATTCTGCTCCCTTCATGAAGCGGCCGTCATGCTCAGAAACTCCCACCTGAGCCAACGTCTGATCCTCGCCCTGACTTCACATGGATGAGATATTGGTTCAGATATGCAGGGGGTACCTGCCATGCCCCCCCGAAACCCAAGTCTAGCTTGTCTTCTCAGACTTCCGTCCTCACACTCCTGGCTCCGAAGCCCTCAAGTTTGGCCATTCCGGACCCACAATGCAGCACTCTGCCTGCCCTCTAGAAAAAAAATTGCCTCATGAGCTGCCCAGGCACCTTAAATGAGGGTAAACCTACACAGCACTCGACTTTACCCAAATTATATAGTCTAACCTGGGCACTAATGCACTGTCGGACACAACCTGGGCCCGGACCTCCTGACCAACACCCAGAAAGCTGACCGCACACTGAGCACATAAAACCCGCCATGGCCTTAGGTCATCATCTCTTCCCTACCTCAGTTTTCAGGCTTCAGAACGAGACCTTATCTCCAATCACTGCCCAGGGGTGAGTGTGATGCAGAAATCAGACTCCTCTTTACCCATGGCAAGAACCCTTGTGGTTGGCACGTTGTTCAACGTTCAGTGTAGGAGAAACCAGCATTCACCCTGAGGCCCCACCCATTCTTGAGTGTTACGAGGGCATACACACGCATTGTGACCCTCAGCATAAGTCCTGTCCTCTAGTAAGTCCTCTCAGTGGCTGGACCATTAGATGTCATAATGGTCTTGACATGTCCCTAGGCCCCAATTTTTAACCAGATTTCTTATTGTCCAGTCGCCCCTCCCCAGGGCTCTATTCTGGAATCCCTCATTTGTGGGACACCTGAGGTTAAAAAAGGAAACAACAACAACAACAACAAAAACGGACTTCTTCCAGCCCACAGAATGAACCCAAACTCTTTGGACGGGACCAAACCACCAGAGAGTAAGACTCGTCCATTTCCCATGAAGTCACCCAGAAATTGCACGACCATGAGTGACACGATATCCAGAGACAAAAACTTGAGCAGGAGCCTCACACTCGCCCTTCTTTCAAATCCCGAAGGGTTCTCCTCATGGTCTGTAGACCAGTCCTGCCATACCTATGACCCGAAACATAAGCCGAGTTTGTGTTTTCAGACAACTGTCCAAACAGCCCTGGCCTACACAACCTACAGGCTCAGGCCCCTGGAGCCTAACCTGAGGACTGTACTTGCCCTCTCCAAGGGAATTGTGTGTGCCCATTCCAATGGCCACAGCCCTTCTAATAGGATAAACCTCCAAAGTCCCTGATCCATCTCAATAGTGGTGGCTTCCCAGGAAAAACAATGGCAATCTGAGCCCTACTGAGCACCTACCTGCACTCATACCCATAGACAGATGTCCCCAGAGGTAAAAAGGAAAGAACAGGCCCCTAGGCACTAATCAGATCCATTGCTTTTGTTTCCAGGCATCTCTCCTCAGATTCCTGGATTTCAAAAGCAGCATCTAGCTGTTTCTTGACTCACCCATCAGAAAACATCTCATCTACACATGGGAAACTTGCACGTTGGAGCTGTGTCAAAGCCTCTGTTTAGGAGAACCCTTTAGGGCCCCAGTGCCACCGCTTCATTCCAAAGTCTCCATAGACACAAAAGAACGTTAGGACCCATCCCCAGGGGTGTCCATTTCAACTCAGCGTCCTCGGTTGCTCCCCACAGATCCAGGAGATCTAACCTGTCTTGTTGCTAGGAGACAATTGGAATGCGAGGTGGGATACCCAGCCATCCATCCTTAGAACCCTGCTCAGAATCATTGGCCTGGAGCCAAACAACAGGTCTCAATTGTCCTGCAGAAGACTCTCTGCAGTTTGGAGCTTCTCACAACTCCCATCGTGGGAAAACACCCATGTCCTCGTGATGCCCCCCCCATTCATGAAGGGGCCATCAGGGACAGATATTCCAACCTGAGCGATCGTCTGATCCTCGCCCTGACTTCAGATGCACGAGATCTCGATTCAGGTCTGTAGATTGTGCCTGCCATGGCCTCACCCAGAAACCTAAGCCTAGCATGTGTTCTCAGACTTTTGTCGTCAGACTACTGGCCCACAAACCCTCCAGTTTGGCAATCCAGAACTACAATGCAGCACTCTGCCGGCCCTCCAGAAGAAAAACATTGTCCTCTGGGGCTACCCAGTAACCCCAAATGAGGATCAACCTGCACCGACCTTGGCTGTACCCCAAATACTTTGGCTGACCAGGGCACTAATGCCCTTTCTGACACAGCCTGAGCCTGGACCCCGTGGACCCTCCCAGACAGCTGGCCGCACACTGAGCACATCGAGCCGCCATGGCCTTAGGTCGTCATCTCTTCCCAACCTCGGTTTTCAGATTTCAGAACCTAGACCTTATCTCCAATCACTGCCCAGGGTTGAAGGTGATGCAGAAATCAGAACTCCTTCCCCCCATGGCAAAAAACCTTGTGGTTGGCATGTTGTCCAACGTTCAGTGTAGTTGAAACCAGTGTGGCCCATGAGGCCCCGCCCATGCTGGCGGGCCACATTGGTCACAAACACACATTGTGACGCTCAGGCTGAGCCCAGTCCTCAAGTAAGGTCACTCAGTGGCTGAATGAAGAGATAGCATATTGGGCTTGCCATGCCCCTAGGCCCCAATTTTTAACCATAGTTCGGGTTGTCCCTTCAGTCTTCCCCACGGCTTTGCTTTGGAATTCCTCTTTTGGTGGGACATCTGAGGTAACAAAACAGAAATGAGTCTTCCCATCCCACAGATTGACGAAAAGAAATTGGGAATCGGGCCAAATCCTCAGAGAGGAAGATTCGTCCATGGCCCATGAGGCCTCCCCGACATTCCACGGCCATCGCTGATACAAAATCCAGAGACAAAAGCCTGAGCAAGCGCCTCAGACTCGCACTTTCTTCATATCCTGAAGAGTTCTTCTCATGGTTTGTAGATCGGGCCTGCCATACCTACGTCCCCAAACCTAAGCTGAGTTTGTGTTTTCAGACTTCTGTCCTCAACGTCTTGGGCCACACACCCTCCAGGCTGGGCCCCTGGAACCACACATTAGGACTGTGCCTTCCTATCCATGGGAATTTTTCCCATTCCACGGTCCAGAATCGTACAAATTAGGAGCAACCTCCAAAGTCCCTGAGGCCATCCCAATAATGTGGGTCGCCCGGAACAAACAAGGGCTGTCTGACACCAGCTGATAATCGACCTCCACTCATACCATAGATGGATGTCCCCAGAGAAGAAGATTTAACCAGACAGGACCCTAGGCCATAATAGGATCCATTGCTTTGGGTTACAGGCATGTGTCCTCAAAAGCCTGATTCCAATACGAGCATAGGGGTTTTCCTGAGGCACCCATCAGAACTCATCTCGTCTCCACAAGGAAACCTGTGCATGGAAGCCATGTCCAAAGCTTAGGAGAGTACTTCAGGGTCCCGGTGCCACCGCCCCATTCCAAGGCCCTCATGGACACAAAAACACATTAGGACCCATCCTCAGGAAAGTCCATTTCAAGTCAGCCACTCCGGTTGCTCAGGCAGAGCCATCAGATCTAAACTGTCTTGTTGCTAGGAGACAATTGGAATGCGAGGCGGGCTTCCCAGGCATCCATCCGCGAACGGTGCTCTGGAGTCATTCCATATGGGATGTCCTGGAGCTGTCCAACAGGTCTCAATTGTCCCGCAGAAGGAATCCTTGAAGGGGGCATCCCACAACTCCCAACGTGGGAAAACCTCAATGGCCTCGAGATTCTGCTCCCTTCATGAAGCGGCCGTCATGCTCAGAAACTCCCACCTGAGCCAACGTCTGATCCTCGCCCTGACTTCACATGGATGAGATATTGGTTCAGATATGCAGGGGGTACCTGCCATGCCCCCCCGAAACCCAAGTCTAGCTTGTCTTCTCAGACTTCCGTCCTCACACTCCTGGCTCCGAAGCCCTCAAGTTTGGCCATTCCGGACCCACAATGCAGCACTCTGCCTGCCCTCTAGAAAAAAAATTGCCTCATGAGCTGCCCAGGCACCTTAAATGAGGGTAAACCTACACAGCACTCGACTTTACCCAAATTATATAGTCTAACCTGGGCACTAATGCACTGTCGGACACAACCTGAGAACGGACCTCCTGACCAACACCCAGAAAGCTGACCGCACACTGAGCACATAAAACCCGCCATGGCCTTAGGTCATCATCTCTTCCCTACCTCAGTTTTCAGGCTTCAGAACGAGACCTTATCTCCAATCACTGCCCAGGGGTGAGTGTGATGCAGAAATCAGACTCCTCTTTACCCATGGCAAGAACCCTTGTGGTTGGCACGTTGTTCAACGTTCAGTTTTGGAGAAACCAGCATTCACCCTGAGGCCCCACCCATTCTTGAGTGTTACGAGGGCATACACACGCATTGTGACCCTCAGCATAAGTCCTGTCCTCTAGTAAGTCCTCTCAGTGGCTGGACCATTAGATGTCATAATGGTCTTGACATGTCCCTAGGCCCCAATTTTTAACCAGATTTCTTATTGTCCAGTCGCCCCTCCCCAGGGCTCTACTCTGGAATCCCTCATTTGTGGGACACCTGAGGTTAAAAAAGGAAACAACAACAACAACAACAAAAACGGACTTCTTCCAGCCCACAGAATGAACCCAAACTCTTTGGACGGGACCAAACCACCAGAGACTAAGACTCGTCCATTTCCCATGAAGTCACCCAGAAATTGCACGACCATGAGTGACACGATATCCAGAGACAAAAACTTGAGCAGGAGCCTCACACTCGCCCTTCTTTCAAATCCCGAAGGGTTCTCCTCATGGTCTGTAGATCAGTCCTGCCATACCTATGACCCGAAACATAAGCCGAGTTTGTGTTTTCAGACAACTGTCCAAACAGCCCTGGCCTACACAACCTACAGGCTCAGGCCCCTGGAGCCTAACCTGAGGACTGTACTTGCCCTCTCCAAGGGAATTGTGTGTGCCCATTCCAATGGCCACAGCCCTTCTAATAGGATAAACCTCCAAAGTCCCTGATCCATCTCAATAGTGGTGGCTTCCCAGGAAAAACAATGGCAATCTGAGCCCTACTGAGCACCTACCTGCACTCATACCCATAGACAGATGTCCCCAGAGGTAAAAAGGAAAGAACAGGACCCTAGGCACTAATCAGATCCATTGCTTTGGTTTCCAGGCATCTCTCCTCAGATTCCTGGATTTCAAAAGCAGCATCTAGCTGTTTCTTGACTCACCCATCAGAAAACATCTCATCTACACATGGGAAACTTGCACGTTGGAGCTGTGTCAAAGCCTCTGTTTAGGAGAACCCTTTAGGGCCCCAGTGCCACCGCTTCATTCCAAAGTCTCCATAGACACAAAAGAACGTTAGGACCCATCCCCAGGGGTGTCCATTTCAACTCAGCGTCCTCGGTTGCTCCCCACAGATCCAGGAGATCTAACCTGTCTTGTTGCTAGGAGACAATTGGAATGCGAGGTGGGATACCCAGCCATCCATCCTTAGAACCCTGCTCAGAATCATTGGCCTGGAGCCAAACAACAGGTCTCAATTGTCCTGCAGAAGACTCTCTGCAGTTTGGAGCTTCTCACAACTCCCATCGTGGGAAAACACCCATGTCCTCGTGATGCCCCCCCCATTCATGAAGGGGCCATCAGGGACAGATATTCCAACCTGAGCGATCGTCTGATCCTCGCCCTGACTTCAGATGCACGAGATCTCGATTCAGGTCTGTAGATTGTGCCTGCCATGGCCTCACCCAGAAACCTAAGCCTAGCATGTGTTCTCAGACTTTTGTCGTCAGACTACTGGCCCACAAACCCTCCAGTTTGGCAATCCAGAACTACAATGCAGCACTCTGCCGGCCCTCCAGAAGAAAAACATTGTCCTCTGGGGCTACCCAGTAACCCCAAATGAGGATCAACCTGCACCGACCTTGGCTGTACCCCAAATACTTTGGCTGACCAGGGCACTAATGCCCTTTCTGACACAGCCTGAGCCTGGACCCCGTGGACCCTCCCAGACAGCTGGCCGCACACTGAGCACATCGAGCCGCCATGGCCTTAGGTCGTCATCTCTTCCCAACATCGGTTTTCAGATTTCAGAACCTAGACCTTATCTCCAATCACTGCCCAGGGTTGAAGGTGATGCAGAAATCAGAACTCCTTCCCCCCATGGCAAAAAACCTTGTGGTTGGCATGTTGTCCAACGTTCAGTGTAGTTGAAACCAGTGTGGCCCATGAGGCCCCGCCCATGCTGGCGGGCCACATTGGTCACAAACACACATTGTGACGCTCAGGCTGAGCCCAGTCCTCAAGTAAGGTCACTCAGTGGCTGAATGAAGAGATAGCATATTGGGCTTGCCATGCCCCTAGGCCCCAATTTTTAACCATAGTTCGGGTTGTCCCTTCAGTCTTCCCCACGGCTTTGCTTTGGAATTCCTCTTTTGGTGGGACATCTGAGGTAACAAAACTGAAATGAGTCCTCCCATCCCACAGATTGACGAAAAGAAATTGGGAATCGGGCCAAATCCTCAGAGAGGAAGATTCGTCCATGGCCCATGAGGCCTCCCCGACATTCCACGGCCATCGCTGATACAAAATCCAGAGACAAAAGCCTGAGCAAGCGCCTCAGACTCGCACTTTCTTCATATCCTGAAGAGTTCTTCTCATGGTTTGTAGATCGGGCCTGCCATACCTACGTCCCCAAACCTAAGCTGAGTTTGTGTTTTCAGACTTCTGTCCTCAACGTCTTGGGCCACACACCCTCCAGGCTGGGCCCCTGGAACCACACATTAGGACTGTGCCTTCCAATCCATGGGAATTTTTCCCATTCCACGGTCCAGAATCGTACAAATTAGGAGCAACCTCCAAAGTCCCTGAGGCCATCCCAATAATGTGGGTCGCCCGGAACAAACAAGGGCTGTCTGACACCAGCTGATAATCGACCTCCACTCATACCATAGATGGATGTCCCCAGAGAAGAAGATTTAACCAGACAGGACCCTTGGCCATAATAGGATCCATTGCTTTGGGTTACAGGCATGTGTCCTCAAAAGCCTGACCAATACGAGCATAGGGGTTTTCCTGAGGCACCCATCAGAACTCATCTCGTCTCCACAAGGAAACCTGTGCATGGGAGCCATGTCCAAAGCTTAGGAGACTACTTCAGGGTCCCGGTGCCACCGCCCCATTCCAAGGCCCTCATGGACACAAAAACACATTAGGACCCATCCTCAGGAAAGTCCATTTCAACTCAGCCACCCCGGTTGCTCCAGCAGAGCCATCAGATCTAAACTGTCTTGTTGCTAGGAGACAATTGGATTGCGAGGCGGGCTTCCCAGGCATCCATCCGCGAACGGTGCTCTGGAGTCATTCCATATGGGATGTCCTGGAGCTGTCCAACAGGTCTCAATTGTCCCGCAGAAGGAATCCTTGAAGGGGGCATCCCACAACTCCCAACGTGGGAAAACCTCAATGGCCTCGAGATTCCGCTCCCTTCATGAAGCGGCGGTCATGCTCAGAAACTCCCACCTGAGCCAACGTCTGATCCTCGCCCTGACTTCAGATGCATGAGATATTGGTTCAGATCTGCAGGGGGTACCTGCCGTGCCCTCGCCCTGAATCCCAAATCTAGCTTGTCTTCTCGGACTTCCGTCCTCACACTCCTGGCCCCGAAGCCCTCAAGTTTGGCAATTCCGAACCCACAATGCAGCACTCTGCCTGCCCTCTTTAAAAAAAATTATTGCCTCATGAGCTGCCCAGGCACCTTAAATGAGGGAAAACCTACACAGTATTCGACTTTACCCAAATTATATAGTCTAACCTGGGCACTAATGCACTGTCAAACACAACCTGAGCCCGGACCTCCTGACCAACACCCAGAAAGCTGACCGCACACTGAGCACATAAAACCCGCCATGGCCTTAGGTCATCATCTCTTCCCTACCTCAGTTTTCAGGCTTCAGAACCGAGACCTTATCTCCAATCACTGCCCAGGGGTGAGTCTGATGCTGAAATCAGAACTCCTCCTTACCCATGGCAAGAACCCTTGTGGTTGGCACGTTGTCAAACGTTCAGTGTAGGAGAAACCAGCATTCACCCTGAGGCCCCGCCCATTCTTGAGTGTTACGAGTGCATACACACGCATTGTGACCCTCAGCATGAGTCCTGTCCTCTAGTAAGTCCTCTCAGTGGCTGGAAAATTAGATGTCATAATGGGCTTGACATGTCCCTAGGCCCCAATTTTTAACCAGATTTCTGATTGTCCAGTCGTCCCTCCCCAGGGCTCTACTCTGGACTCCATCATTTGGTGGGACACCTGAGTTTAAAAAAGAAAAAAACAAAAAACAAAACAAAACAAAAAAAAAAAACGGACTTCTTCCAGGCAACAGAATGACCCCAAACTCTTTGGACGGGGCCAAACCACCAGAGAGTAAGACTCATCCATTTCGCATGAAGTCACCCAGAAATTCCACGACCATGAGTGACACGATATCCGGAGACAAAAACGTGAGCAGGAGCCTCACACTCGCCCTTCTTTCAAATCCTGAAGAGTTCTCCTCATGGTCTGTAGATCAGTCCTGCCATACCTATGACCCGAAACATAAGCCGAGTTTGTGTTTTCAGACAACTGACCAAACAGCCCTGGCCTACACAACCTACAGGCTCAGGCCCCTGGAGCCAAACCTGAGGACTGTACTTGCCCTCTCCAAGGGAAATGTGTGTGCCCATTCCAATGGCCACAACCCTTCTAATAGGATAAACCTCCAAAGTCCCTGATCCATCTCAATAGTGGTGGCTTCCCAGGAAAGACAGGGGCAATATGAGCCCAACTGAGCACCTACCTGCACTCAGACCCATAGACAGATGTCACAAGAGGTAAAAAGGAAAGAACAGGCCCCTAGGCACTCATCAGATCCATTGCTTTGGTTTCCAGGCATCTCTCCTCAGAGGCCTGGATTTCAAAAGCAGCATATTCTGTTTCTTGACTCACCCATCAGGAAACATCTCATCTACACATGGGAAACTTGCACGTTGGAGCTGTGTCAAAGCCTCTGTTTAGGATAACCCTTTAGGGCCCCAGTGCCATCGCTTCATTCCAAGGTCTCCATAGACACAAAAGTACGTTAGGACCCTTCCCCAGGGGTGTCCATTTCAACTCAGCGTCCTCGGTTGCTCCCCACAGATCCAGGAGATCTAAACTGTCTTATTCCTAGGAGACAATTGGAATGCAGGTTCGGCTTCCCAGCCATCCATCCTTAGAACTCTGCTCAGAATCATTGGCGTGGAGCCAAACAACAGGTCTCAATTGTCCTGCAAAAGACTCTCTGCTGTTTGGAGCTTCTCACAACTCCCATCGTGGGATAACAACCATGGCCTCGTGATGCCCCCCCCCCATTCATGAAGGGGCCATCAGGGACAGAAACTCCAACCTGAGCGATAGTCTGATCCTTGTCCTGACTTCAGATGCACGAGATCTCGATTCACGTCTGTAGATTGTGCCTGCCATGGCCTCACCCAGAAACCTAAGCCTAGCTTGTGTTCTCAGACATTTGTCGTCAGACCACTGGCTCACATGCCCCCCAGTTTGGCAATCCAGAACTACAATGCAGCACTCTGCCGGCCCTCCAGAAAAAAACATTGTCCTCTGGGGCTTCCCAGTAACCCCAAATGAGGATCAACCTACACCGACCTTGGCTGTACCCCAAATACATAGGCTGACCAGTGCACTAATGCCCTTTCTGACACAGCCTGAGCCTGGACCCCCTGGACCCTCCCAGACAGCTGGCCGCACACTGAGCACATCGAGCACATGGCCTTTGGTCGTCATCTCTTCCCTACCTCAGTTTTCAGGCTTCAGAACGAGACCTTATCTCCAATCACTGCCCAGGGGTGAGTGTGATGCAGAAATCAGACTCCTCTTTACCCATGGCAAGAACCCTTGTGGTTGGCACGTTGTTCAACGTTCAGTTTTGGAGAAACCAGCATTCACCCTGAGGCCCCACCCATTCTTGAGTGTTACGAGGGCATACACACGCATTGTGACCCTCAGCATAAGTCCTGTCCTCTAGTAAGTCCTCTCAGTGGCTGGACCATTAGATGTCATAATGGTCTTGACATGTCCCTAGGCCCCAATTTTTAACCAGATTTCTTATGGTCCAGTCGCCCCTCCCCAGGGCTCTACTCTGGAATCCCTCATTTGTGGGACACCTGAGGTTAAAAAAGGAAACAACAACAACAACAACAAAAACGGACTTCTTCCAGCCCACAGAATGAACCCAAACTCTTTGGACGGGACCAAACCACCAGAGACTAAGACTCGTCCATTTCCCATGAAGTCACCCAGAAATTGCACGACCATGAGTGACACGATATCCAGAGACAAAAACTTGAGCAGGAGCCTCACACTCGCCCTTCTTTCAAATCCCGAAGGGTTCTCCTCATGGTCTGTAGATCAGTCCTGCCATACCTATGACCCGAAACATAAGCCGAGTTTGTGTTTTCAGACAACTGTCCAAAGAGCCCTGGCCTACACAACCTACAGGCTCAGGCCCCTGGAGCCTAACCTGAGGACTGTACTTGCCCTCTCCAAGGGAATTGTGTGTGCCCATTCCAATGGCCACAGCCCTTCTAATAGGATAAACCTCCAAAGTCCCTGATCCATCTCAATAGTGGTGGCTTCCCAGGAAAAACAATGGCAATCTGAGCCCTACTGAGCACCTACCTGCACTCATACCCATAGACAGATGTCCCCAGAGGTAAAAAGGAAAGAACAGGCCCCTAGGCACTAATCAGATCCATTGCTTTGGTTTCCAGGCATCTCTCCTCAGATTCCTGGATTTCAAAAGCAGCATCTAGCTGTTTCTTGACTCACCCATCAGAAAACATCTCATCTACACATGGGAAACTTGCACGTTGGAGCTGTGTCAAAGCCTCTGTTTAGGAGAACCCTTTAGGGCCCCAGTGCCACCGCTTCATTCCAAAGTCTCCATAGACACAAAAGAACGTTAGGACCCATCCCCAGGGGTGTCCATTTCAACTCAGCGTCCTCGGTTGCTCCCCACAGATCCAGGAGATCTAACCTGTCTTGTTGCTAGGAGACAATTGGAATGCGAGGTGGGATACCCAGCCATCCATCCTTAGAACCCTGCTCAGAATCATTGGCGTGGAGCCAAACAACAGGTCTCAATTGTCCTGCAGAAGACTCTCTGCAGTTTGGAGCTTCTCACAACTCCCATCGTGGGAAAACACCCATGTCCTCGTGATGCCCCCCCCATTCATGAAGGGGCCATCAGGGACAGATATTCCAACCTGAGCGATCGTCTGATCCTCGCCCTGACTTCAGATGCACGAGATCTCGATTCAGGTCTGTAGATTGTGCCTGCCATGGCCTCACCCAGAAACCTAAGCCTAGCATGTGTTCTCAGACTTTTGTCGTCAGACTACTGGCCCACAAACCCTCCAGTTTGGCAATCCAGAACTACAATGCAGCACTCTGCCGGCCCTCCAGAAGAAAAACATTGTCCTCTGGGGCTACCCAGTAACCCCAAATGAGGATCAACCTGCACCGACCTTGGCTGTACCCCAAATACTTTGGCTGACCAGGGCACTAATGCCCTTTCTGACACAGCCTGAGCCTGGACCCCGTGGACCCTCCCAGACAGCTGGCCGCACACTGAGCACATCGAGCCGCCATGGCCTTAGGTCGTCATCTCTTCCCAACATCGGTTTTCAGATTTCAGAACCTAGACCTTATCTCCAATCACTGCCCAGGGTTGAAGGTGATGCAGAAATCAGAACTCCTTCCCCCCATGGCAAAAAACCTTGTGGTTGGCATGTTGTCCAACGTTCAGTGTAGTTGAAACCAGTGTGGCCCATGAGGCCCCGCCCATGCTGGCGGGCCACATTGGTCACAAACACACATTGTGACGCTCAGGCTGAGCCCAGTCCTCAAGTAAGGTCACTCAGTGGCTGAATGAAGAGATAGCATATTGGGCTTGCCATGCCCCTAGGCCCCAATTTTTAACCATAGTTCGGGTTGTCCCTTCAGTCTTCCCCACGGCTTTGCTTTGGAATTCCTCTTTTGGTGGGACATCTGAGGTAACAAAACTGAAATGAGTCCTCCCATCCCACAGATTGACGAAAAGAAATTGGGAATCGGGCCAAATCCTCAGAGAGGAAGATTCGTCCATGGCCCATGAGGCCTCCCCGACATTCCACGGCCATCGCTGATACAAAATCCAGAGACAAAAGCCTGAGCAAGCGCCTCAGACTCGCACTTTCTTCATATCCTGAAGAGTTCTTCTCATGGTTTGTAGATCGGGCCTGCCATACCTACGTCCCCAAACCTAAGCTGAGTTTGTGTTTTCAGACTTCTGTCCTCAACGTCTTGGGCCACACACCCTCCAGGCTGGGCCCCTGGAACCACACATTAGGACTGTGCCTTCCAATCCATGGGAATTTTTCCCATTCCACGGTCCAGAATCGTACAAATTAGGAGCAACCTCCAAAGTCCCTGAGGCCATCCCAATAATGTGGGTCGCCAGGAACAAACAAGGGCTGTCTGACACCAGCTGATAATCGACCTCCACTCATACCATAGATGGATGTCCCCAGAGAAGAAGATTTAACCAGACAGGACCCTTGGCCATAATAGGATCCATTGCTTTGGGTTACAGGCATGTGTCCTCAAAAGCCTGACCAATACGAGCATAGGGGTTTTCCTGAGGCACCCATCAGAACTCATCTCGTCTCCACAAGGAAACCTGTGCATGGGAGCCATGTCCAAAGCTTAGGAGAGTACTTCAGGGTCCCGGTGCCACCGCCCCATTCCAAGGCCCTCATGGACACAAAAACACATTAGGACCCATCCTCAGGAAAGTCCATTTCAACTCAGCCACCCCGGTTGCTCCAGCAGAGCCATCAGATCTAAACTGTCTTGTTGCTAGGAGACAATTGGATTGCGAGGCGGGCTTCCCAGGCATCCATCCGCGAACGGTGCTCTGGAGTCATTCCATATGGGATGTCCTGGAGCTGTCCAACAGGTCTCAATTGTCCCGCAGAAGGAATCCTTGAAGGGGGCATCCCACAACTCCCAACGTGGGAAAACCTCAATGGCCTCGAGATTCCGCTCCCTTCATGAAGCGGCGGTCATGCTCAGAAACTCCCACCTGAGCCAACGTCTGATCCTCGCCCTGACTTCAGATGCATGAGATATTGGTTCAGATCTGCAGGGGGTACCTGCCGTGCCCTCGCCCTGAATCCCAAGTCTAGCTTGTCTTCTCGGACTTCCGTCCTCACACTCCTGGTCCCGAAGCCCTCAAGTTTGGCAATTCCGAACCCACAATGCAGCACTCTGCCTGCCCTCTTTAAAAAAAATTATTGCCTCATGAGCTGCCCAGGCACCTTAAATGAGGGAAAACCTACACAGTATTCGACTTTACCCAAATTATATAGTCTAACCTGGGCACTAATGCACTGTCAAACACAACCTGAGCCCGGACCTCCTGACCAACACCCAGAAAGCTGACCGCACACTGAGCACATAAAACCCGCCATGGCCTTAGGTCATCATCTCTTCCCTACCTCAGTTTTCAGGCTTCAGAACCGAGACCTTATCTCCAATCACTGCCCAGGGGTGAGTCTGATGCTGAAATCAGAACTCCTCCTTACCCATGGCAAGAACCCTTGTGGTTGGCACGTTGTCAAACGTTCAGTGTAGGAGAAACCAGCATTCACCCTGAGGCCCCGCCCATTCTTGAGTGTTACGAGTGCATACACACGCATTGTGACCCTCAGCATGAGTCCTGTCCTCTAGTAAGTCCTCTCAGTGGCTGGAAAATTAGATGTCATAATGGGCTTGACATGTCCCTAGGCCCCAATTTTTAACCAGATTTCTGATTGTCCAGTCGTCCCTCCCCAGGGCTCTACTCTGGACTCCATCATTTGGTGGGACACCTGAGTTTAAAAAAGAAAAAAACAAAAAACAAAACAAAACAAAAAAAAAAAAATCGGACTTCTTCCAGGCAACAGAATGACCCCAAACTCTTTGGACGGGGCCAAACCACCAGAGAGTAAGACTCATCCATTTCGCATGAAGTCACCCAGAAATTCCACGACCATGAGTGACACGATATCCGGAGACAAAAACGTGAGCAGGAGCCTCACACTCGCCCTTCTTTCAAATCCTGAAGAGTTCTCCTCATGGTCTGTAGATCAGTCCTGCCATACCTATGACCCGAAACATAAGCCGAGTTTGTGTTTTCAGACAACTGACCAAACAGCCCTGGCCTACACAACCTACAGGCTCAGGCCCCTGGAGCCAAACCTGAGGACTGTACTTGCCCTCTCCAAGGGAAATGTGTGTGCCCATTCCAATGGCCACAACCCTTCTAATAGGATAAACCTCCAAAGTCCCTGATCCATCTCAATAGTGGTGGCTTCCCAGGAAAGACAGGGGCAATATGAGCCCAACTGAGCACCTACCTGCACTCAGACCCATAGACAGATGTCCTCAGAGGTAAAAAGGAAAGAACAGGCCCGTAGGCACTAATCAGATCCATTGCTTTGGTTTCCAGGCATCTCTCCTCAGAGGCCTGGATTTCAAAAGCAGCATATTCTGTTTCTTGACTCACCCATCAGGAAACATCTCATCTACACATGGGAAACTTGCACGTTGGAGCTGTGTCAAAGCCTCTGTTTAGGATAACCCTTTAGGGCCCCAGTGCCATCGCTTCATTCCAAGGTCTGCATAGACACAAAAGTACGTTAGGACCCTTCCCCAGGGGTGTCCATTTCAACACAGCGTCCTTGGTTGCTCCCCACAGATCCAGGAGATCTAAACTGTCTTATTGCTAGGAGACAATTGGAATGCAGGTTGGGCTACCCAGCCATCCATCCTTAGAACCCTGCTCAGAATCATTGGCGTGGAGCCAAACAACAGGTCTCAATTGTCCTGCAGAAGACTCTCTGCTGTTTGGAGCTTCTCACAACTCCCATCGTGGGATAACAACCATGGCCTCGTGATGCCCCCCCCCCATTCATGAAGGGGCCATCAGGGACAGAAACTCCAACCTGAGCGATCGTCTGATCCTTGTCCTGACTTCAGATGCACGAGATCTCGATTCACGTCTGTAGATTGTGCCTGCCATGGCCTCACCCAGAAACCTAAGCCTAGCTTGTGTTCTCAGACATTTGTCGTCAGACCACTGGCTCACATGCCCCCCAGTTTGGCAATCCAGAACTACAATGCAGCACTCTGCCGGCCCTCCAGAAGAAAAACATTGTCCTCTGGGGCTTCCCAGTAACCCCAAATGAGGATCAACCTACACCGACCTTGGCTGTACCCCAAATACATAGGCTGACCAGTGCACTAATGCCCTTTCTGACACAGCCTGAGCCTGGACCCCCTGGACCCTCCCAGACAGCTGGCCGCACACTGAGCACATCGAGCACATGGCCTTAGGTCGTCATCTCTTCCCTACCTCAGTTTTCAGGCTTCAGAACGAGACCTTATCTCCAATCACTGCCCAGGGGTGAGTGTGATGCAGAAATCAGACTCCTCTTTACCCATGGCAAGAACCCTTGTGGTTGGCACGTTGTTCAACGTTCAGTTTTGGAGAAACCAGCATTCACCCTGAGGCCCCACCCATTCTTGAGTGTTACGAGGGCATACACACGCATTGTGACCCTCAGCATAAGTCCTGTCCTCTAGTAAGTCCTCTCAGTGGCTGGACCATTAGATGTCATAATGGTCTTGACATGTCCCTAGGCCCCAATTTTTAACCAGATTTCTTATTGTCCAGTCGCCCCTCCCCAGGGCTCTACTCTGGAATCCCTCATTTGTGGGACACCTGAGGTTAAAAAAGGAAACAACAACAACAACAACAAAAACGGACTTCTTCCAGCCCACAGAATGAACCCAAACTCTTTGGACGGGACCAAACCACCAGAGACTAAGACTCGTCCATTTCCCATGAAGTCACCCAGAAATTGCACGACCATGAGTGACACGATATCCAGAGACAAAAACTTGAGCAGGAGCCTCACACTCGCCCTTCTTTCAAATCCCGAAGGGTTCTCCTCATGGTCTGTAGATCAGTCCTGCCATACCTATGACCCGAAACATAAGCCGAGTTTGTGTTTTCAGACAACTGTCCAAACAGCCCTGGCCTACACAACCTACAGGCTCAGGCCCCTGGAGCCTAACCTGAGGACTGTACTTGCCCTCTCCAAGGGAATTGTGTGTGCCCATTCCAATGGCCACAGCCCTTCTAATAGGATAAACCTCCAAAGTCCCTGATCCATCTCAATAGTGGTGGCTTCCCAGGAAAAACAATGGCAATCTGAGCCCTACTGAGCACCTACCTGCACTCATACCCATAGACAGATGTCCCCAGAGGTAAAAAGGAAAGAACAGGCCCCTAGGCACTAATCAGATCCATTGCTTTGGTTTCCAGGCATCTCTCCTCAGATTCCTGGATTTCAAAAGCAGCATCTAGCTGTTTCTTGACTCACCCATCAGAAAACATCTCATCTACACATGGGAAACTTGCACGTTGGAGCTGTGTCAAAGCCTCTGTTTAGGAGAACCCTTTAGGGCCCCAGTGCCACCGCTTCATTCCAAAGTCTCCATAGACACAAAAGAACGTTAGGACCCATCCCCAGGGGTGTCCATTTCAACTCAGCGTCCTCGGTTGCTCCCCACAGATCCAGGAGATCTAACCTGTCTTGTTGCTAGGAGACAATTGGAATGCGAGGTGGGATACCCAGCCATCCATCCTTAGAACCCTGCTCAGAATCATTGGCCTGGAGCCAAACAACAGGTCTCAATTGTCCTGCAGAAGACTCTCTGCAGTTTGGAGCTTCTCACAACTCCCATCGTGGGAAAACACCCATGTCCTCGTGATGCCCCCCCCATTCATGAAGGGGCCATCAGGGACAGATATTCCAACCTGAGCGATCGTCTGATCCTCGCCCTGACTTCAGATGCACGAGATCTCGATTCAGGTCTGTAGATTGTGCCTGCCATGGCCTCACCCAGAAACCTAAGCCTAGCATGTGTTCTCAGACTTTTGTCGTCAGACTACTGGCCCACAAACCCTCCAGTTTGGCAATCCAGAACTACAATGCAGCACTCTGCCGGCCCTCCAGAAGAAAAACATTGTCCTCTGGGGCTACCCAGTAACCCCAAATGAGGATCAACCTGCACCGACCTTGGCTGTACCCCAAATACTTTGGCTGACCAGGGCACTAATGCCCTTTCTGACACAGCCTGAGCCTGGACCCCGTGGACCCTCCCAGACAGCTGGCCGCACACTGAGCACATCGAGCCGCCATGGCCTTAGGTCGTCATCTCTTCCCAACCTCGGTTTTCAGATTTCAGAACCTAGACCTTATCTCCAATCACTGCCCAGGGTTGAAGGTGATGCAGAAATCAGAACTCCTTCCCCCCATGGCAAAAAACCTTGTGGTTGGCATGTTGTCCAACGTTCAGTGTAGTTGAAACCAGTGTGGCCCATGAGGCCCCGCCCATGCTGGCGGGCCACATTGGTCACAAACACACATTGTGACGCTCAGGCTGAGCCCAGTCCTCAAGTAAGGTCACTCAGTGGCTGAATGAAGAGATAGCATATTGGGCTTGCCATGCCCCTAGGCCCCAATTTTTAACCATAGTTCGGGTTGTCCCTTCAGTCTTCCCCACGGCTTTGCTTTGGAATTCCTCTTTTGGTGGGACATCTGAGGTAACAAAACTGAAATGAGTCCTCCCATCCCACAGATTGACGAAAAGAAATTGGGAATCGGGCCAAATCCTCAGAGAGGAAGATTCGTCCATGGCCCATGAGGCCTCCCCGACATTCCACGGCCATCGCTGATACAAAATCCAGAGACAAAAGCCTGAGCAAGCGCCTCAGACTCGCACTTTCTTCATATCCTGAAGAGTTCTTCTCATGGTTTGTAGATCGGGCCTGCCATACCTACGTCCCCAAACCTAAGCTGAGTTTGTGTTTTCAGACTTCTGTCCTCAACGTCTTGGGCCACACACCCTCCAGGCTGGGCCCCTGGAACCACACATTAGGACTGTGCCTTCCAATCCATGGGAATTTTTCCCATTCCACGGTCCAGAATCGTACAAATTAGGAGCAACCTCCAAAGTCCCTGAGGCCATCCCAATAATGTGGGTCGCCCGGAACAAACAAGGGCTGTCTGACACCAGCTGATAATCGACCTCCACTCATACCATAGATGGATGTCCCCAGAGAAGAAGATTTAACCAGACAGGACCCTTGGCCATAATAGGATCCATTGCTTTGGGTTACAGGCATGTGTCCTCAAAAGCCTGACCAATACGAGCATAGGGGTTTTCCTGAGGCACCCATCAGAACTCATCTCGTCTCCACAAGGAAACCTGTGCATGGGAGCCATGTCCAAAGCTTAGGAGAGTACTTCAGGGTCCCGGTGCCACCGCCCCATTCCAAGGCCCTCATGGACACAAAAACACATTAGGACCCATCCTCAGGAAAGTCCATTTCAACTCAGCCACCCCGGTTGCTCCAGCAGAGCCATCAGATCTAAACTGTCTTGTTGCTAGGAGACAATTGGATTGCGAGGCGGGCTTCCCAGGCATCCATCCGCGAACGGTGCTCTGGAGTCATTCCATATGGGATGTCCTGGAGCTGTCCAACAGGTCTCAATTGTCCCGCAGAAGGAATCCTTGAAGGGGGCATCCCACAACTCCCAACGTGGGAAAACCTCAATGGCCTCAAGATTCCGCTCCCTTCATGAAGCGGCGGTCATGCTCAGAAACTCCCACCTGAGCCAACGTCTGATCCTCGCCCTGACTTCAGATGCATGAGATATTGGTTCAGATCTGCAGGGGGTACCTGCCGTGCCCTCGCCCTGAATCCCAAGTCTAGCTTGTCTTCTCGGACTTCCGTCCTCACACTCCTGGCCCCGAAGCCCTCAAGTTTGGCAATTCCGAACCCACAATGCAGCACTCTGCCTGCCCTCTTTAAAAAAAATTATTGCCTCATGAGCTGCCCAGGCACCTTAAATGAGGGAAAACCTACACAGTATTCGACTTTACCCAAATTATATAGTCTAACCTGGGCACTAATGCACTGTCAAACACAACCTGAGCCCGGACCTCCTGACCAACACCCAGAAAGCTGACCGCACACTGAGCACATAAAACCCGCCATGGCCTTAGGTCATCATCTCTTCCCTACCTCAGTTTTCAGGCTTCAGAACCGAGACCTTATCTCCAATCACTGCCCAGGGGTGAGTCTGATGCTGAAATCAGAACTCCTCCTTACCCATGGCAAGAACCCTTGTGGTTGGCACGTTGTCAAACGTTCAGTGTAGGAGAAACCAGCATTCACCCTGAGGCCCCGCCCATTCTTGAGTGTTACGAGTGCATACACACGCATTGTGACCCTCAGCATGAGTCCTGTCCTCTAGTAAGTCCTCTCAGTGGCTGGAAAATTAGATGTCATAATGGGCTTGACATGTCCCTAGGCCCCAATTTTTAACCAGATTTCTGATTGTCCAGTCGTCCCTCCCCAGGGCTCTACTCTGGACTCCATCATTTGGTGGGACACCTGAGTTTAAAAAAGAAAAAAACAAAAAACAAAACAAAACAAAACAAAAAAACGGACTTCTTCCAGGCAACAGAATGACCCCAAACTCTTTGGACGGGGCCAAACCACCAGAGAGTAAGACTCATCCATTTCGCATGAAGTCACCCAGAAATTCCACGACCATGAGTGACACGATATCCGGAGACAAAAACGTGAGCAGGAGCCTCACACTCGCCCTTCTTTCAAATCCTGAAGAGTTCTCCTCATGGTCTGTAGATCAGTCCTGCCATACCTATGACCCGAAACATAAGCCGAGTTTGTGTTTTCAGACAACTGACCAAACAGCCCTGGCCTACACAACCTACAGGCTCAGGCCCCTGGAGCCAAACCTGAGGACTGTACTTGCCCTCTCCAAGGGAAATGTGTGTGCCCATTCCAATGGCCACAACCCTTCTCATAGGATAAACCTCCAAAGTCCCTGATCCATCTCAATAGTGGTGGCTTCCCAGGAAAGACAGGGGCAATATGAGCCCAACTGAGCACCTACCTGCACTCAGACCCATAAACAGATGTCACAAGAGGTAAAAAGGAAAGAACAGGCCCCTAGGCACTCATCAGATCCATTGCTTTGGTTTCCAGGCATCTCTCCTCAGATTCCTGGATTTCAAAAGCAGCATATTCTGTTTCTTGACTCACCCATCAGGAAACATCTCATCTACACATGGGAAACTTGCACGTTGGAGCTGTGTCAAAGCCTCTGTTTAGGATAACCCTTTAGGGCCCCAGTGCCATCGCTTCATTCCAAGGTCTCCATAGACACAAAAGTACGTTAGGACCCTTCCCCAGGGGTGTCCATTTCAACTCAGCGTCCTCGGTTGCTCCCCACAGATCCAGGAGATCTAAACTGTCTTATTGCTAGGAGACAATTGGAATGCAGGTTGGGCTACCCAGCCATCCATCCTTAGAACCCTGCTCAGAATCATTGGCGTGGAGCCAAACAACAGGTCTCAATTGTCCTGCAGAAGACTCTCTGCTGTTTGGAGCTTCTCACAACTCCCATCGTGGGATAACAACCATGGCCTCGTGATGCCCCCCCCTCATTCATGAAGGGGCCATCAGAGACAGAAACTCCAACCTGAGCGATCGTCTGATCCTTGTCCTGACTTCAGATGCACGAGATCTCGATTCACGTCTGTAGATTGTGCCTGCCATGGCCTCACCCAGAAACCTAAGCCTAGCTTGTGTTCTCAGACATTTGTCGTCAGACCACTGGCTCACATGCCCCCCAGTTTGGCAATCCAGAACTACAATGCAGCACTCTGCCGGCCCTCCAGAAGAAAAACATTGTCCTCTGGGGCTTCCCAGTAACCCCAAATGAGGATCAACCTACACCGACCTTGGCTGTACCCCAAATACATAGGCTGACCAGTGCACTAATGCCCTTTCTGACACAGCCTGAGCCTGGACCCCCTGGACCCTCCCAGACAGCTGGCCGCACACTGAGCACATCGAGCACATGGCCTTAGGTCGTCATCTCTTCCCTACCTCAGTTTTCAGGCTTCAGAACGAGACCTTATCTCCAATCACTGCCCAGGGGTGAGTGTGATGCAGAAATCAGACTCCTCTTTACCCATGGCAAGAACCCTTGTGGTTGGCACGTTGTTCAACGTTCAGTTTTGGAGAAACCAGCATTCACCCTGAGGCCCCACCCATTCTTGAGTGTTACGAGGGCATACACACGCATTGTGACCCTCAGCATAAGTCCTGTCCTCTAGTAAGTCCTCTCAGTGGCTGGACCATTAGATGTCATAATGGTCTTGACATGTCCCTAGGCCCCAATTTTTAACCAGATTTCTTATTGTCCAGTCGCCCCTCCCCAGGGCTCTACTCTGGAATCCCTCATTTGTGGGACACCTGAGGTTAAAAAAGGAAACAACAACAACAACAACAAAAACGGACTTCTTCCAGCCCACAGAATGAACCCAAACTCTTTGGACGGGACCAAACCACCAGAGACTAAGACTCGTCCATTTCCCATGAAGTCACCCAGAAATTGCACGACCATGAGTGACACGATATCCAGAGACAAAAACTTGAGCAGGAGCCTCACACTCGCCCTTCTTTCAAATCCCGAAGGGTTCTCCTCATGGTCTGTAGATCAGTCCTGCCATACCTATGACCCGAAACATAAGCCGAGTTTGTGTTTTCAGACAACTGTCCAAACAGCCCTGGCCTACACAACCTACAGGCTCAGGCCCCTGGAGCCTAACCTGAGGACTGTACTTGCCCTCTCCAAGGGAATTGTGTGTGCCCATTCCAATGGCCACAGCCCTTCTAATAGGATAAACCTCCAAAGTCCCTGATCCATCTCAATAGTGGTGGCTTCCCAGGAAAAACAATGGCAATCTGAGCCCTACTGAGCACCTACCTGCACTCATACCCATAGACAGATGTCCCCAGAGGTAAAAAGGAAAGAACAGGACCCTAGGCACTCATCAGATCCATTGCTTTGGTTTCCAGGCATCTCTCCTCAGATTCCTGGATTTCAAAAGCAGCATCTAGCTGTTTCTTGACTCACCCATCAGAAAACATCTCATCTACACATGGGAAACTTGCACGTTGGAGCTGTGTCAAAGCCTCTGTTTAGGAGAACCCTTTAGGGCCCCAGTGCCACCGCTTCATTCCAAAGTCTCCATAGACACAAAAGAACGTTAGGACCCATCCCCAGGGGTGTCCATTTCAACTCAGCGTCCTCGGTTGCTCCCCACAGATCCAGGAGATCTAACCTGTCTTGTTGCTAGGAGACAATTGGAATGCGAGGTGGGATACCCAGCCATCCATCCTTAGAACCCTGCTCAGAATCATTGGCGTGGAGCCAAACAACAGGTCTCAATTGTCCTGCAGAAGACTCTCTGCAGTTTGGAGCTTCTCACAACTCCCATCGTGGGAAAACACCCATGTCCTCGTGATGCCCCCCCCATTCATGAAGGGGCCATCAGGGACAGATATTCCAACCTGAGCGATCGTCTGATCCTCGCCCTGACTTCAGATGCACGAGATCTCGATTCAGGTCTGTAGATTGTGCCTGCCATGGCCTCACCCAGAAACCTAAGCCTAGCATGTGTTCTCAGACTTTTGTCGTCAGACTACTGGCCCACAAACCCTCCAGTTTGGCAATCCAGAACTACAATGCAGCACTCTGCCGGCCCTCCAGAAGAAAAACATTGTCCTCTGGGGCTACCCAGTAACCCCAAATGAGGATCAACCTGCACCGACCTTGGCTGTACCCCAAATACTTTGGCTGACCAGGGCACTAATGCCCTTTCTGACACAGCCTGAGCCTGGACCCCGTGGACCCTCCCAGACAGCTGGCCGCACACTGAGCACATCGAGCCGCCATGGCCTTAGGTCGTCATCTCTTCCCAACATCGGTTTTCAGATTTCAGAACCTAGACCTTATCTCCAATCACTGCCCAGGGTTGAAGGTGATGCAGAAATCAGAACTCCTTCCCCCCATGGCAAAATCCTTGTGGTTGGCATGTTGTCCAACGTTCAGTGTAGTTGAAACCAGTGTGGCCCATGAGGCCCCGCCCATGCTGGCGGGCCACATTGGTCACAAACACACATTGTGACGCTCAGGCTGAGCCCAGTCCTCAAGTAAGGTCACTCAGTGGCTGAATGAAGAGATAGCATATTGGGCTTGCCATGCCCCTAGGCCCCAATTTTTAACCATAGTTCGGGTTGTCCCTTCAGTCTTCCCCACGGCTTTGCTTTGGAATTCCTCTTTTGGTGGGACATCTGAGGTAACAAAACTGAAATGAGTCCTCCCATCCCACAGATTGACGAAAAGAAATTGGGAATCGGGCCAAATCCTCAGAGAGGAAGATTCGTCCATGGCCCATGAGGCCTCCCCGACATTCCACGGCCATCGCTGATACAAAATCCAGAGACAAAAGCCTGAGCAAGCGCCTCAGACTCGCACTTTCTTCATATCCTGAAGAGTTCTTCTCATGGTTTGTAGATCGGGCCTGCCATACCTACGTCCCCAAACCTAAGCTGAGTTTGTGTTTTCAGACTTCTGTCCTCAACGTCTTGGGCCACACACCCTCCAGGCTGGGCCCCTGGAACCACACATTAGGACTGTGCCTTCCAATCCATGGGAATTTTTCCCATTCCACGGTCCAGAATCGTACAAATTAGGAGCAACCTCCAAAGTCCCTGAGGCCATCCCAATAATGTGGGTCGCCCGGAACAAACAAGGGCTGTCTGACACCAGCTGATAATCGACCTCCACTCATACCATAGATGGATGTCCCCAGAGAAGAAGATTTAACCAGACAGGACCCTTGGCCATAATAGGATCCATTGCTTTGGGTTACAGGCATGTGTCCTCAAAAGCCTGACCAATACGAGCATAGGGGTTTTCCTGAGGCACCCATCAGAACTCATCTCGTCTCCACAAGGAAACCTGTGCATGGGAGCCATGTCCAAAGCTTAGGAGAGTACTTCAGGGTCCCGGTGCCACCGCCCCATTCCAAGGCCCTCATGGACACAAAAACACATTAGGACCCATCCTCAGGAAAGTCCATTTCAACTCAGCCACCCCGGTTGCTCCAGCAGAGCCATCAGATCTAAACTGTCTTGTTGCTAGGAGACAATTGGATTGCGAGGCGGGCTTCCCAGGCATCCATCCGCGAACGGTGCTCTGGAGTCATTCCATATGGGATGTCCTGGAGCTGTCCAACAGGTCTCAATTGTCCCGCAGAAGGAATCCTTGAAGGGGGCATCCCACAACTCCCAACGTGGGAAAACCTCAATGGCCTCGAGATTCCGCTCCCTTCATGAAGCGGCGGTCATGCTCAGAAACTCCCACCTGAGCCAACGTCTGATCCTCGCCCTGACTTCAGATGCATGAGATATTGGTTCAGATCTGCAGGGGGTACCTGCCGTGCCCTCGCCCTGAATCCCAAGTCTAGCTTGTCTTCTCGGACTTCCGTCCTCACACTCCTGGCCCCGAAGCCCTCAAGTTTGGCAATTCCGAACCCACAATGCAGCACTCTGCCTGCCCTCTTTAAAAAAAATTATTGCCTCATGAGCTGCCCAGGCACCTTAAATGAGGGAAAACCTACACAGTATTCGACTTTACCCAAATTATATAGTCTAACCTGGGCACTAATGCACTGTCAAACACAACCTGAGCCCGGACCTCCTGACCAACACCCAGAAAGCTGACCGCACACTGAGCACATAAAACCCGCCATGGCCTTAGGTCATCATCTCTTCCCTACCTCAGTTTTCAGGCTTCAGAACCGAGACCTTATCTCCAATCACTGCCCAGGGGTGAGTCTGATGCTGAAATCAGAACTCCTCCTTACCCATGGCAAGAACCCTTGTGGTTGGCACGTTGTCAAACGTTCAGTGTAGGAGAAACCAGCATTCACCCTGAGGCCCCGCCCATTCTTGAGTGTTACGAGTGCATACACACGCATTGTGACCCTCAGCATGAGTCCTGTCCTCTAGTAAGTCCTCTCAGTGGCTGGAAAATTAGATGTCATAATGGGCTTGACATGTCCCTAGGCCCCAATTTTTAACCAGATTTCTGATTGTCCAGTCGTCCCTCCCCAGGGCTCTACTCTGGACTCCATCATTTGGTGGGACACCTGAGTTTAAAAAAGAAAAAAACAAAAAACAAAACAAAACAAAACAAAAAAACGGACTTCTTCCAGGCAACAGAATGACCCCAAACTCTTTGGACGGGGCCAAACCACCAGAGAGTAAGACTCATCCATTTCGCATGAAGTCACCCAGAAATTCCACGACCATGAGTGACACGATATCCGGAGACAAAAACGTGAGCAGGAGCCTCACACTCGCCCTTCTTTCAAATCCTGAAGAGTTCTCCTCATGGTCTGTAGATCAGTCCTGCCATACCTATGACCCGAAACATAAGCCGAGTTTGTGTTTTCAGACAACTGACCAAACAGCCCTGGCCTACACAACCTACAGGCTCAGGCCCCTGGAGCCAAACCTGAGGACTGTACTTGCCCTCTCCAAGGGAAATGTGTGTGCCCATTCCAATGGCCACAACCCTTCTCATAGGATAAACCTCCAAAGTCCCTGATCCATCTCAATAGTGGTGGCTTCCCAGGAAAGACAGGGGCAATATGAGCCCAACTGAGCACCTACCTGCACTCAGACCCATAAACAGATGTCACAAGAGGTAAAAAGGAAAGAACAGGCCCCTAGGCACTCATCAGATCCATTGCTTTGGTTTCCAGGCATCTCTCCTCAGAGGCCTGGATTTCAAAAGCAGCATATTCTGTTTCTTGACTCACCCATCAGGAAACATCTCATCTACACATGGGAAACTTGCACGTTGGAGCTGTGTCAAAGCCTCTGTTTAGGATAACCCTTTAGGGCCCCAGTGCCATCGCTTCAATCCAAGGTCTCCATAGACACAAAAGTACGTTAGGACCCTTCCCCAGGGGTGTCCATTTCAACTCAGCGTCCTCGGTTGCTCCCCACAGATCCAGGAGATCTAAACTGTCTTATTGCTAGGAGACAATTGGAATGCAGGTTGGGATACCCAGCCATCCATCCTTAGAACCCTGCTCAGAATCATTGGCGTGGAGCCAAACAACAGGTCTCAATTGTCCTGCAGAAGACTCTCTGCTGTTTGGAGCTTCTCACAACTCCCATCGTGGGATAACAACCATGGCCTCGTGATGCCCCCCCCTCATTCATGAAGGGGCCATCAGGGACAGAAACTCCAACCTGAGCGATCGTCTGATCCTTGTCCTGACTTCAGATGCACGAGATCTCGATTCACGTCTGTAGATTGTGCCTGCCATGGCCTCACCCAGAAACCTAAGCCTAGCTTGTGTTCTCAGACATTTGTCGTCAGACCACTGGCTCACATGCCCCCCAGTTTGGCAATCCAGAACTACAATGCAGCACTCTGCCGGCCCTCCAGAAGAAAAACATTGTCCTCTGGGGCTTCCCAGTAACCCCAAATGAGGATCAACCTACACCGACCTTGGCTGTACCCCAAATACATAGGCTGACCAGTGCACTAATGCCCTTTCTGACACAGCCTGAGCCTGGACCCCCTGGACCCTCCCAGACAGCTGGCCGCACACTGAGCACATCGAGCACATGGCCTTTGGTCGTCATCTCTTCCCTACCTCAGTTTTCAGGCTTCAGAACGAGACCTTATCTCCAATCACTGCCCAGGGGTGAGTGTGATGCAGAAATCAGACTCCTCTTTACCCATGGCAAGAACCCTTGTGGTTGGCACGTTGTTCAACGTTCAGTTTTGGAGAAACCAGCATTCACCCTGAGGCCCCACCCATTCTTGAGTGTTACGAGGGCATACACACGCATTGTGACCCTCAGCATAAGTCCTGTCCTCTAGTAAGTCCTCTCAGTGGCTGGACCATTAGATGTCATAATGGTCTTGACATGTCCCTAGGCCCCAATTTTTAACCAGATTTCTTATTGTCCAGTCGCCCCTCCCCAGGGCTCTACTCTGGAATCCCTCATTTGTGGGACACCTGAGGTTAAAAAAGGAAACAACAACAACAACAACAAAAACGGACTTCTTCCAGCCCACAGAATGAACCCAAACTCTTTGGACGGGACCAAACCACCAGAGACTAAGACTCGTCCATTTCCCATGAAGTCACCCAGAAATTGCACGACCATGAGTGACACGATATCCAGAGACAAAAACTTGAGCAGGAGCCTCACACTCGCCCTTCTTTCAAATCCCGAAGGGTTCTCCTCATGGTCTGTAGATCAGTCCTGCCATACCTATGACCCGAAACATAAGCCGAGTTTGTGTTTTCAGACAACTGTCCAAACAGCCCTGGCCTACACAACCTACAGGCTCAGGCCCCTGGAGCCTAACCTGAGGATTGTACTTGCCCTCTCCAAGGGAATTGTGTGTGCCCATTCCAATGGCCACAGCCCTTCTAATAGGATAAACCTCCAAAGTCCCTGATCCATCTCAATAGTGGTGGCTTCCCAAGAAAAACAATGGCAATCTGAGCCCTACTGAGCACCTACCTGCACTCATACCCATAGACAGATGTCCCCAGAGGTAAAAAGGAAAGAACAGGACCCTAGGCACTCATCAGATCCATTGCTTTGGTTTCCAGGCATCTCTCCTCAGATTCCTGGATTTCAAAAGCAGCATCTAGCTGTTTCTTGACTCACCCATCAGAAAACATCTCATCTACACATGGGAAACTTGCACGTTGGAGCTGTGTCAAAGCCTCTGTTTAGGAGAACCCTTTAGGGCCCCAGTGCCACCGCTTCATTCCAAAGTCTCCATAGACACAAAAGAACGTTAGGACCCATCCCCAGGGGTGTCCATTTCAACTCAGCGTCCTCGGTTGCTCCCCACAGATCCAGGAGATCTAACCTGTCTTGTTGCTAGGAGACAATTGGAATGCGAGGTGGGATACCCAGCCATCCATCCTTAGAACCCTGCTCAGAATCATTGGCCTGGAGCCAAACAACAGGTCTCAATTGTCCTGCAGAAGACTCTCTGCAGTTTGGAGCTTCTCACAACTCCCATCGTGGGAAAACACCCATGTCCTCGTGATGCCCCCCCCATTCATGAAGGGGCCATCAGGGACAGATATTCCAACCTGAGCGATCGTCTGATCCTCGCCCTGACTTCAGATGCACGAGATCTCGATTCAGGTCTGTAGATTGTGCCTGCCATGGCCTCACCCAGAAACCTAAGCCTAGCATGTGTTCTCAGACTTTTGTCGTCAGACTACTGGCCCACAAACCCTCCAGTTTGGCAATCCAGAACTACAATGCAGCACTCTGCCGGCCCTCCAGAAGAAAAACATTGTCCTCTGGGGCTACCCAGTAACCCCAAATGAGGATCAACCTGCACCGACCTTGGCTGTACCCCAAATACTTTGGCTGACCAGGGCACTAATGCCCTTTCTGACACAGCCTGAGCCTGGACCCCGTGGACCCTCCCAGACAGCTGGCCGCACACTGAGCACATCGAGCCGCCATGGCCTTAGGTCGTCATCTCTTCCCAACATCGGTTTTCAGATTTCAGAACCTAGACCTTATCTCCAATCACTGCCCAGGGTTGAAGGTGATGCAGAAATCAGAACTCCTTCCCCCCATGGCAAAAAACCTTGTGGTTGGCATGTTGTCCAACGTTCAGTGTAGTTGAAACCAGTGTGGCCCATGAGGCCCCGCCCATGCTGGCGGGCCACATTGGTCACAAACACACATTGTGACGCTCAGGCTGAGCCCAGTCCTCAAGTAAGGTCACTCAGTGGCTGAATGAAGAGATAGCATATTGGGCTTGCCATGCCCCTAGGCCCCAATTTTTAACCATAGTTCGGGTTGTCCCTTCAGTCTTCCCCACGGCTTTGCTTTGGAATTCCTCTTTTGGTGGGACATCTGAGGTAACAAAACTGAAATGAGTCCTCCCATCCCACAGATTGACGAAAAGAAATTGGGAATCGGGCCAAATCCTCAGAGAGGAAGATTCGTCCATGGCCCATGAGGCCTCCCCGACATTCCACGGCCATCGCTGATACAAAATCCAGAGACAAAAGCCTGAGCAAGCGCCTCAGACTCGCACTTTCTTCATATCCTGAAGAGTTCTTCTCATGGTTTGTAGATCGGGCCTGCCATACCTACGTCCCCAAACCTAAGCTGAGTTTGTGTTTTCAGACTTCTGTCCTCAACGTCTTGGGCCACACACCCTCCAGGCTGGGCCCCTGGAACCACACATTAGGACTGTGCCTTCCAATCCATGGGAATTTTTCCCATTCCACGGTCCAGAATCGTACAAATTAGGAGCAACCTCCAAAGTCCCTGAGGCCATCCCAATAATGTGGGTCGCCCGGAACAAACAAGGGCTGTCTGACACCAGCTGATAATCGACCTCCACTCATACCATAGATGGATGTCCCCAGAGAAGAAGATTTAACCAGACAGGACCCTTGGCCATAATAGGATCCATTGCTTTGGGTTACAGGCATGTGTCCTCAAAAGCCTGACCAATACGAGCATAGGGGTTTTCCTGAGGCACCCATCAGAACTCATCTCGTCTCCACAAGGAAACCTGTGCATGGGAGCCATGTCCAAAGCTTAGGAGAGTACTTCAGGGTCCCGGTGCCACCGCCCCATTCCAAGGCCCTCATGGACACAAAAACACATTAGGACCCATCCTCAGGAAAGTCCATTTCAACTCAGCCACCCCGGTTGCTCCAGCAGAGCCATCAGATCTAAACTGTCTTGTTGCTAGGAGACAATTGGATTGCGAGGCGGGCTTCCCAGGCATCCATCCGCGAACGGTGCTCTGGAGTCATTCCATATGGGATGTCCTGGAGCTGTCCAACAGGTCTCAATTGTCCCGCAGAAGGAATCCTTGAAGGGGGCATCCCACAACTCCCAACGTGGGAAAACCTCAATGGCCTCGAGATTCCGCTCCCTTCATGAAGCGGCGGTCATGCTCAGAAACTCCCACCTGAGCCAACGTCTGATCCTCGCCCTGACTTCAGATGCATGAGATATTGGTTCAGATCTGCAGGGGGTACCTGCCGTGCCCTCGCCCTGAATCCCAAGTCTAGCTTGTCTTCTCGGACTTCCGTCCTCACACTCCTGGCCCCGAAGCCCTCAAGTTTGGCAATTCCGAACCCACAATGCAGCACTCTGCCTGCCCTCTTTAAAAAAAATTATTGCCTCATGAGCTGCCCAGGCACCTTAAATGAGGGAAAACCTACACAGTATTCGACTTTACCCAAATTATATAGTCTAACCTGGGCACTAATGCACTGTCAAACACAACCTGAGCCCGGACCTCCTGACCAACACCCAGAAAGCTGACCGCACACTGAGCACATAAAACCCGCCATGGCCTTAGGTCATCATCTCTTCCCTACCTCAGTTTTCAGGCTTCAGAACCGAGACCTTATCTCCAATCACTGCCCAGGGGTGAGTCTGATGCTGAAATCAGAACTCCTCCTTACCCATGGCAAGAACCCTTGTGGTTGGCACGTTGTCAAACGTTCAGTGTAGGAGAAACCAGCATTCACCCTGAGGCCCCGCCCATTCTTGAGTGTTACGAGTGCATACACACGCATTGTGACCCTCAGCATGAGTCCTGTCCTCTAGTAAGTCCTCTCAGTGGCTGGAAAATTAGATGTCATAATGGGCTTGACATGTCCCTAGGCCCCAATTTTTAACCAGATTTCTGATTGTCCAGTCGTCCCTCCCCAGGGCTCTACTCTGGACTCCATCATTTGGTGGGACACCTGAGTTTAAAAAAGAAAAAAACAAAAAACAAAACAAAACAAAAAAAAAACGGATTTCTTCCAGGCAACAGAATGACCCCAAACTCTTTGGACGGGGCCAAACCACCAGAGAGTAAGACTCATCCATTTCGCATGAAGTCACCCAGAAATTCCACGACCATGATTGACACGATATCCGGAGACAAAAACGTGAGCAGGAGCCTCACACTCGCCCTTCTTTCAAATCCTGAAGAGTTCTCCTCATGGTCTGTAGATCAGTCCTGCCATACCTATGACCCGAAACATAAGCCGAGTTTGTGTTTTCAGACAACTGACCAAACAGCCCTGGCCTACACTACCTACAGGCTCAGGCCCCTGGAGCCAAACCTGAGGACTGTACTTGCCCTCTCCAAGGGAAATGTGTGTGCCCATTCCAATGGCCACAACCCTTCTAATAGGATAAACCTCCAAAGTCCCTGATCCATCTCAATAGTGGTGGCTTCCCAGGAAAGACAGGGGCAATATGAGCCCAACTGAGCACCTACCTGCACTCAGACCCATAGACAGATGCCACAAGAGGTAAAAAGGAAAGAACAGGCCCCTAGGCACTCATCAGATCCATTGCTTTGGTTTCCAGGCATCTCTCCTCAGAGGCCTGGATTTCAAAAGCAGCATATTCTGTTTCTTTACTCACCCATCAGGAAACATCTCATCTACACATGGGAAACTTGCACGTTGGAGCTGTGTCAAAGCCTCTGTTTAGGATAACCCTTTAGGGCCCCAGTGCCATCGCTTCATTCCAAGGTCTGCATAGACACAAAAGTACGTTAGGACCCTTCCCCAGGGGTGTCCATTTCAACTCAGCGTCCTCGGTTGCTCCCCACAGATCCAGGAGATCTAAACTGTCTTATTGCTAGGAGACAATTGGAATGCAGGTTGGGCTACCCAGCCATCCATCCTTAGAACCCTGCTCAGAATCATTGGCGTGGAGCCAATCAACAGGTCTCAATTGTCCTGCAGAAGACTCTCTGCAGTTTGGAGCTTCTCACAACTCCCATCGTGGGATAACAACCATGCCCTCGTGATGCCCCCCCCCATTCATGAAGGGGCCATCAGGGACAGAAACTCCAACCTGAGCGATCGTCTGATCCTTGTCCTGACTTCAGATGCACGAGATCTCGATTCACGTCTGTAGATTGTGCCTGCCATGGCCTCACCCAGAAACCTAAGCCTAGCTTGTGTTCTCAGACATTTGTCGTCAGACTACTGGCTCACATGCCCCCCAGTTTGGCAATCCAGAACTACAATGCAGCACTCTGCCGGCCCTCCAGAAGAAAAACATTGTCCTCTGGGGCTTCCCAGTAACCCCAAATGAGGATCAACCTACACCGACCTTGGCTGTACCCCAAATACATAGGCTGACCAGTGCACTAATGCCCTTTCTGACACAGCCTGAGCCTGGACCCCCTGGACCCTCCCAGACAGCTGGCCGCACACTGAGCACATCGAGCACATGGCCTTAGGTCGTCATCTCTTCCCAACCTCGGTTTTCAGGTTTCAGAACCTAGACCTTATCTCCAATCACTGTCCATGTTGAAGGTGATGCAGAAATCAGAACTCCTTCCCCATGGCAAGAAACCTTGTGGTTGGCATGTTGTCCAACGTTCAGTGTCGTTGAAACCAGTGTGGCCCATGAGGCCCTGCCCATGCTCGCAGGCCAGATTGATCACAAACACACATTGTGAACCTTAGGCTGAGCCCAGTCCTCAAGTAAAGCCACTCAGTGGCTGGATGAAGAGATAGCATATTGGGCTTGCCATGCCCCTAGGCCCCAATTTTTAACCATAGTTTGGGTTGTCTTTTCAGTTTTCCCCACGGCTTGGCTTTGGAATTCCTCTTTTGTTGGGACACCTGAGATAACAAACTTGAAATGAGTCCTCCCATCCCAAAGATTGACGAAAAGCAATTGGGATTCGGGCCAAATCCTCAGAGAGGAATATTTGTCCATGGCCCATGAGGCCTCGCCGACATTCCACGGCCATCGCTGATACAAAATCCAGAGACAAAAGCCTGAGCAAGCGCCTCAGACTCGCACTTTCTTCATATCCTGTAGAGTTCTTCTCATGGTTTGTAGATCGGGCTTGCCATACCTACGTCCCCAAACCTAAGCTGAGTTTGTGTTTTCAGACTTCTGTCCTCAAAGTCTTGGACCACACACCCTCCAGGCTGGGCCCCTGGAGCCACACATTAGGACTGTGCCTACCAATCCATGGGAATTCTGCCCATTCCATGGTCCAAAATCGTACAAATTAGGAGAAACCTCCAAATTCCCTGAGGCCATCCCAATAGTGTAAGTCGCCCGGAACAAACAAGGGTTGTTTGACACCAGCTGATAATCGACCTCCACTCATACCATAAATGGATGTCCCCAGAGAAGAAGATTGAACCAGACAGGACCCTAGGCCATAATAGGATCCATTGCTTTGGGTTACAGGCATGTGTCCTCAAAAGCCTGATTCCAATACGAGCATAGCGGTTTTCCTGAGGCACCCATCAAAACTCATCTCGTCTCCACAAGGAAACCTGTGCATGGGAGCCATGTCCAAAGCTTAGGAGAGTACTTCAGGGTCCCGGTGCCACCGCCCCATTCCAAGGCCCTCATGGACACAAAAACACATTAGGACCCATCCTCAGGAAAGTCCATTTCAACTCAGCCACCCCGGTTGCTCCAGCAGAGCCATCAGATCTAAACTGTCTTGTTGCTAGGAGACAATTGGATTGCGAGGCGGGCTTCCCAGGCATCCATCCGCGAACGGTGCTCTGGAGTCATTCCATATGGGATGTCCTGGAGCTGTCCAACAGGTCTCAATTGTCCCGCAGAAGGAATCCTTGAAGGGGGCATCCCACAACTCCCAACGTGGGAAAACCTCAATGGCCTCGAGATTCCGCTCCCTTCATGAAGCGGCGGTCATGCTCAGAAACTCCCACCTGAGCCAACGTCTGATCCTCGCCCTGACTTCAGATGCATGAGATATTGGTTCAGATCTGCAGGGGGTACCTGCCGTGCCCTCGCCCTGAATCCCAAGTCTAGCTTGTCTTCTCGGACTTCCGTCCTCACACTCCTGGCCCCGAAGCCCTCAAGTTTGGCAATTCCGAACCCACAATGCAGCACTCTGCCTGCCCTCTTTAAAAAAAATTATTGCCTCATGAGCTGCCCAGGCACCTTAAATGAGGGAAAACCTACACAGTATTCGACTTTACCCAAATTATATAGTCTAACCTGGGCACTAATGCACTGTCAAACACAACCTGAGCCCGGACCTCCTGACCAACACCCAGAAAGCTGACCGCACACTGAGCACATAAAACCCGCCATGGCCTTAGGTCATCATCTCTTCCCTACCTCAGTTTTCAGGCTTCAGAACCGAGACCTTATCTCCAATCACTGCCCAGGGGTGAGTCTGATGCTGAAATCAGAACTCCTCCTTACCCATGGCAAGAACCCTTGTGGTTGGCACGTTGTCAAACGTTCAGTGTAGGAGAAACCAGCATTCACCCTGAGGCCCCGCCCATTCTTGAGTGTTACGAGTGCATACACACGCATTGTGACCCTCAGCATGAGTCCTGTCCTCTAGTAAGTCCTCTCAGTGGCTGGAAAATTAGATGTCATAATGGGCTTGACATGTCCCTAGGCCCCAATTTTTAACCAGATTTCTGATTGTCCAGTCGTCCCTCCCCAGGGCTCTACTCTGGACTCCATCATTTGGTGGGACACCTGAGTTTAAAAAAGAAAAAAACAAAAAACAAAACAAAACAAAAAAAAAAAACGGACTTCTTCCAGGCAACAGAATGACCCCAAACTCTTTGGACGGGGCCAAACCACCAGAGAGTAAGACTCATCCATTTCGCATGAAGTCACCCAGAAATTCCACGACCATGAGTGACACGATATCCGGAGACAAAAACGTGAGCAGGAGCCTCACACTCGCCCTTCTTTCAAATCCTGAAGAGTTCTCCTCATGGTCTGTAGATCAGTCCTGCCATACCTATGACCCGAAACATAAGCCGAGTTTGTGTTTTCAGACAACTGACCAAACAGCCCTGGCCTACACAACCTACAGGCTCAGGCCCCTGGAGCCAAACCTGAGGACTGTACTTGCCCTCTCCAAGGGAAATGTGTGTGCCCATTCCAATGGCCACAACCCTTCTAATAGGATAAACCTCCAAAGTCCCTGATCCATCTCAATAGTGGTGGCTTCCCAGGAAAGACAGGGGCAATATGAGCCCAACTGAGCACCTACCTGCACTCAGACCCATAAACAGATGTCACAAGAGGTAAAAAGGAAAGAACAGGCCCCTAGGCACTCATCAGATCCATTGCTTTGGTTTCCAGGCATCTCTCCTCAGATTCCTGGATTTCAAAAGCAGCATATTCTGTTTCTTGACTCACCCATCAGGAAACATCTCATCTACACATGGGAAACTTGCACGTTGGAGCTGTGTCAAAGCCTCTGTTTAGGATAACCCTTTAGGGCCCCAGTGCCATCGCTTCATTCCAAGGTCTCCATAGACACAAAAGTACGTTAGGACCCTTCCCCAGGGGTGTCCATTTCAACTCAGCGTCCTCGGTTGCTCCCCACAGATCCAGGAGATCTAAACTGTCTTATTGCTAGGAGACAATTGGAATGCAGGTTGGGCTACCCAGCCATCCATCCTTAGAACCCTGCTCAGAATCATTGGCGTGGAGCCAAACAACAGGTCTCAATTGTCCTGCAGAAGACTCTCTGCTGTTTGGAGCTTCTCACAACTCCCATCGTGGGATAACAACCATGGCCTCGTGATGCCCCCCCCTCATTCATGAAGGGGCCATCAGGGACAGAAACTCCAACCTGAGCGATCGTCTGATCCTTGTCCTGACTTCAGATGCACGAGATCTCGATTCACGTCTGTAGATTGTGCCTGCCATGGCCTCACCCAGAAACCTAAGCCTAGCTTGTGTTCTCAGACATTTGTCGTCAGACCACTGGCTCACATGCCCCCCAGTTTGGCAATCCAGAACTACAATGCAGCACTCTGCCGGCCCTCCAGAAGAAAAACATTGTCCTCTGGGGCTTCCCAGTAACCCCAAATGAGGATCAACCTACACCGACCTTGGCTGTACCCCAAATACATAGGCTGACCAGTGCACTAATGCCCTTTCTGACACAGCCTGAGCCTGGACCCCCTGGACCCTCCCAGACAGCTGGCCGCACACTGAGCACATCGAGCACATGGCCTTTGGTCGTCATCTCTTCCCTACCTCAGTTTTCAGGCTTCAGAACGAGACCTTATCTCCAATCACTGCCCAGGGGTGAGTGTGATGCAGAAATCAGACTCCTCTTTACCCATGGCAAGAACCCTTGTGGTTGGCACGTTGTTCAACGTTCAGTTTTGGAGAAACCAGCATTCACCCTGAGGCCCCACCCATTCTTGAGTGTTACGAGGGCATACACACGCATTGTGACCCTCAGCATAAGTCCTGTCCTCTAGTAAGTCCTCTCAGTGGCTGGACCATTAGATGTCATAATGGTCTTGACATGTCCCTAGGCCCCAATTTTTAACCAGATTTCTTATTGTCCAGTCGCCCCTCCCCAGGGCTCTACTCTGGAATCCCTCATTTGTGGGACACCTGAGGTTAAAAAAGGAAACAACAACAACAACAACAAAAACGGACTTCTTCCAGCCCACAGAATGAACCCAAACTCTTTGGACGGGACCAAACCACCAGAGACTAAGACTCGTCCATTTCCCATGAAGTCACCCAGAAATTGCACGACCATGAGTGACACGATATCCAGAGACAAAAACTTGAGCAGGAGCCTCACACTCGCCCTTCTTTCAAATCCCGAAGGGTTCTCCTCATGGTCTGTAGATCAGTCCTGCCATACCTATGACCCGAAACATAAGCCGAGTTTGTGTTTTCAGACAACTGTCCAAACAGCCCTGGCCTACACAACCTACAGGCTCAGGCCCCTGGAGCCTAACCTGAGGATTGTACTTGCCCTCTCCAAGGGAATTGTGTGTGCCCATTCCAATGGCCACAGCCCTTCTAATAGGATAAACCTCCAAAGTCCCTGATCCATCTCAATAGTGGTGGCTTCCCAAGAAAAACAATGGCAATCTGAGCCCTACTGAGCACCTACCTGCACTCATACCCATAGACAGATGTCCCCAGAGGTAAAAAGGAAAGAACAGGACCCTAGGCACTAATCAGATCCATTGCTTTGGTTTCCAGGCATCTCTCCTCAGATTCCTGGATTTCAAAAGCAGCATCTAGCTGTTTCTTGACTCACCCATCAGAAAACATCTCATCTACACATGGGAAACTTGCACGTTGGAGCTGTGTCAAAGCCTCTGTTTAGGAGAACCCTTTAGGGCCCCAGTGCCACCGCTTCATTCCAAAGTCTCCATAGACACAAAAGAACGTTAGGACCCATCCCCAGGGGTGTCCATTTCAACTCAGCGTCCTCGGTTGCTCCCCACAGATCCAGGAGATCTAACCTGTCTTGTTGCTAGGAGACAATTGGAATGCGAGGTGGGATACCCAGCCATCCATCCTTAGAACCCTGCTCAGAATCATTGGCCTGGAGCCAAACAACAGGTCTCAATTGTCCTGCAGAAGACTCTCTGCAGTTTGGAGCTTCTCACAACTCCCATCGTGGGAAAACACCCATGTCCTCGTGATGCCCCCCCCATTCATGAAGGGGCCATCAGGGACAGATATTCCAACCTGAGCGATCGTCTGATCCTCGCCCTGACTTCAGATGCACGAGATCTCGATTCAGGTCTGTAGATTGTGCCTGCCATGGCCTCACCCAGAAACCTAAGCCTAGCATGTGTTCTCAGACTTTTGTCGTCAGACTACTGGCCCACAAACCCTCCAGTTTGGCAATCCAGAACTACAATGCAGCACTCTGCCGGCCCTCCAGAAGAAAAACATTGTCCTCTGGGGCTACCCAGTAACCCCAAATGAGGATCAACCTGCACCGACCTTGGCTGTACCCCAAATACTTTGGCTGACCAGGGCACTAATGCCCTTTCTGACACAGCCTGAGCCTGGACCCCGTGGACCCTCCCAGACAGCTGGCCGCACACTGAGCACATCGAGCCGCCATGGCCTTAGGTCGTCATCTCTTCCCAACATCGGTTTTCAGATTTCAGAACCTAGACCTTATCTCCAATCACTGCCCAGGGTTGAAGGTGATGCAGAAATCAGAACTCCTTCCCCCCATGGCAAAAAACCTTGTGGTTGGCATGTTGTCCAACGTTCAGTGTAGTTGAAACCAGTGTGGCCCATGAGGCCCCGCCCATGCTGGCGGGCCACATTGGTCACAAACACACATTGTGACGCTCAGGCTGAGCCCAGTCCTCAAGTAAGGTCACTCAGTGGCTGAATGAAGAGATAGCATATTGGGCTTGCCATGCCCCTAGGCCCCAATTTTTAACCATAGTTCGGGTTGTCCCTTCAGTCTTCCCCACGGCTTTGCTTTGGAATTCCTCTTTTGGTGGGACATCTGAGGTAACAAAACTGAAATGAGTCCTCCCATCCCACAGATTGACGAAAAGAAATTGGGAATCGGGCCAAATCCTCAGAGAGGAAGATTCGTCCATGGCCCATGAGGCCTCCCCGACATTCCACGGCCATCGCTGATACAAAATCCAGAGACAAAAGCCTGAGCAAGCGCCTCAGACTCGCACTTTCTTCATATCCTGAAGAGTTCTTCTCATGGTTTGTAGATCGGGCCTGCCATACCTACGTCCCCAAACCTAAGCTGAGTTTGTGTTTTCAGACTTCTGTCCTCAACGTCTTGGGCCACACACCCTCCAGGCTGGGCCCCTGGAACCACACATTAGGACTGTGCCTTCCAATCCATGGGAATTTTTCCCATTCCACGGTCCAGAATCGTACAAATTAGGAGCAACCTCCAAAGTCCCTGAGGCCATCCCAATAATGTGGGTCGCCCGGAACAAACAAGGGCTGTCTGACACCAGCTGATAATCGACCTCCACTCATACCATAGATGGATGTCCCCAGAGAAGAAGATTTAACCAGACAGGACCCTTGGCCATAATAGGATCCATTGCTTTGGGTTACAGGCATGTGTCCTCAAAAGCCTGACCAATACGAGCATAGGGGTTTTCCTGAGGCACCCATCAGAACTCATCTCGTCTCCACAAGGAAACCTGTGCATGGGAGCCATGTCCAAAGCTTAGGAGAGTACTTCAGGGTCCCGGTGCCACCGCCCCATTCCAAGGCCCTCATGGACACAAAAACACATTAGGACCCATCCTCAGGAAAGTCCATTTCAACTCAGCCACCCCGGTTGCTCCAGCAGAGCCATCAGATCTAAACTGTCTTGTTGCTAGGAGACAATTGGATTGCGAGGCGGGCTTCCCAGGCATCCATCCGCGAACGGTGCTCTGGAGTCATTCCATATGGGATGTCCTGGAGCTGTCCAACAGGTCTCAATTGTCCCGCAGAAGGAATCCTTGAAGGGGGCATCCCACAACTCCCAACGTGGGAAAACCTCAATGGCCTCGAGATTCCGCTCCCTTCATGAAGCGGCGGTCATGCTCAGAAACTCCCACCTGAGCCAACGTCTGATCCTCGCCCTGACTTCAGATGCATGAGATATTGGTTCAGATCTGCAGGGGGTACCTGCCGTGCCCTCGCCCTGAATCCCAAGTCTAGCTTGTCTTCTCGGACTTCCGTCCTCACACTCCTGGCCCCGAAGCCCTCAAGTTTGGCAATTCCGAACCCACAATGCAGCACTCTGCCTGCCCTCTTTAAAAAAAATTATTGCCTCATGAGCTGCCCAGGCACCTTAAATGAGGGAAAACCTACACAGTATTCGACTTTACCCAAATTATATAGTCTAACCTGGGCACTAATGCACTGTCAAACACAACCTGAGCCCGGACCTCCTGACCAACACCCAGAAAGCTGACCGCACACTGAGCACATAAAACCCGCCATGGCCTTAGGTCATCATCTCTTCCCTACCTCAGTTTTCAGGCTTCAGAACCGAGACCTTATCTCCAATCACTGCCCAGGGGTGAGTCTGATGCTGAAATCAGAACTCCTCCTTACCCATGGCAAGAACCCTTGTGGTTGGCACGTTGTCAAACGTTCAGTGTAGGAGAAACCAGCATTCACCCTGAGGCCCCGCCCATTCTTGAGTGTTACGAGTGCATACACACGCATTGTGACCCTCAGCATGAGTCCTGTCCTCTAGTAAGTCCTCTCAGTGGCTGGAAAATTAGATGTCATAATGGGCTTGACATGTCCCTAGGCCCCAATTTTTAACCAGATTTCTGATTGTCCAGTCGTCCCTCCCCAGGGCTCTACTCTGGACTCCATCATTTGGTGGGACACCTGAGTTTAAAAAAGAAAAAAACAAAAAACAAAACAAAACAAAAAAAAAAACGGATTTCTTCCAGGCAACAGAATGACCCCAAACTCTTTGGACGGGGCCAAACCACCAGAGAGTAAGACTCATCCATTTCGCATGAAGTCACCCAGAAATTCCACGACCATGATTGACACGATATCCGGAGACAAAAACGTGAGCAGGAGCCTCACACTCGCCCTTCTTTCAAATCCTGAAGAGTTCTCCTCATGGTCTGTAGATCAGTCCTGCCATACCTATGACCCGAAACATAAGCCGAGTTTGTGTTTTCAGACAACTGACCAAACAGCCCTGGCCTACACTACCTACAGGCTCAGGCCCCTGGAGCCAAACCTGAGGACTGTACTTGCCCTCTCCAAGGGAAATGTGTGTGCCCATTCCAATGGCCACAACCCTTCTAATAGGATAAACCTCCAAAGTCCCTGATCCATCTCAATAGTGGTGGCTTCCCAGGAAAGACAGGGGCAATATGAGCCCAACTGAGCACCTACCTGCACTCAGACCCATAGACAGATGCCACAAGAGGTAAAAAGGAAAGAACAGGCCCCTAGGCACTCATCAGATCCATTGCTTTGGTTTCCAGGCATCTCTCCTCAGAGGCCTGGATTTCAAAAGCAGCATATTCTGTTTCTTTACTCACCCATCAGGAAACATCTCATCTACACATGGGAAACTTGCACGTTGGAGCTGTGTCAAAGCCTCTGTTTAGGATAACCCTTTAGGGCCCCAGTGCCATCGCTTCATTCCAAGGTCTGCATAGACACAAATGTACATTAGGACCCTTCCCCAGGGGTGTCCATTTCAACTCAGCGTCCTCGGTTGCTCCCCACAGATCCAGGAGATCTAAACTGTCTTATTGCTAGGAGACAATTGGAATGCAGGTTGGGCTACCCAGCCATCCATCCTTAGAACCCTGCTCAGAATCATTGGCGTGGAGCCAATCAACAGGTCTCAATGGTCCTGCAGAAGACTCTCTGCTGTTTGGAGCTTCTCACAACTCCCATCGTGGGATAACAACCATGCCCTCGTGATGCCCCCCCCCATTCATGAAGGGGCCATCAGGGACAGAAACTCCAACCTGAGCGATCGTCTGATCCTTGTCCTGACTTCAGATGCACGAGATCTCGATTCACGTCTGTAGATTGTGCCTGCCATGGCCTCACCCAGAAACCTAAGCCTAGCTTGTGTTCTCAGACATTTGTCGTCAGACTACTGGCTCACATGCCCCCCAGTTTGGCAATCCAGAACTACAATGCAGCACTCTGCCGGCCCTCCAGAAGAAAAACATTGTCCTCTGGGGCTTCCCAGTAACCCCAAATGAGGATCAACCTACACCGACCTTGGCTGTACCCCAAATACATAGGCTGACCAGTGCACTAATGCCCTTTCTGACACAGCCTGAGACTGGACCCCCTGGACCCTCCCAGACAGCTGGCCGCACACTGAGCACATCGAGCACATGGCCTTAGGTCGTCATCTCTTCCCAACCTCGGTTTTCAGGTTTCAGAACCTAGACCTTATCTCCAATCACTGTCCATGTTGAAGGTGATGCAGAAATCAGAACTCCTTCCCCATGGCAAGAAACCTTGTGGTTGGCATGTTGTCCAACGTTCAGTGTCGTTGAAACCAGTGTGGCCCATGAGGCCCTGCCCATGCTCGCAGGCCAGATTGATCACAAACACACATTGTGAACCTTAGGCTGAGCCCAGTCCTCAAGTAAAGCCACTCAGTGGCTGGATGAAGAGATAGCATATTGGGCTTGCCATGCCCCTAGGCCCCAATTTTTAACCATAGTTTGGGTTGTCTTTTCAGTTTTCCCCACGGCTTGGCTTTGGAATTCCTCTTTTGTTGGGACACCTGAGATAACAAACTTGAAATGAGTCCTCCCATCCCAAAGATTGACGAAAAGCAATTGGGATTCGGGCCAAATCCTCAGAGAGGAATATTTGTCCATGGCCCATGAGGCCTCGCCGACATTCCACGGCCATCGCTGATACAAAATCCAGAGACAAAAGCCTGAGCAAGCGCCTCAGACTCGCACTTTCTTCATATCCTGTAGAGTTCTTCTCATGGTTTGTAGATCGGGCTTGCCATACCTACGTCCCCAAACCTAAGCTGAGTTTGTGTTTTCAGACTTCTGTCCTCAAAGTCTTGGACCACACACCCTCCAGGCTGGGCCCCTGGAGCCACACATTAGGACTGTGCCTACCAATCCATGGGAATTCTGCCCATTCCATGGTCCAAAATCGTACAAATTAGGAGAAACCTCCAAATTCCCTGAGGCCATCCCAATAGTGTAAGTCGCCCGGAACAAACAAGGGTTATTTGACACCAGCTGATAATCGACCTCCACTCATACCATAAATGGATGTCCCCAGAGAAGAAGATTGAACCAGACAGGACCCTAGGCCATAATAGGATCCATTGCTTTGGGTTACAGGCATGTGTCCTCAAAAGCCTGATTCCAATACGAGCATAGCGGTTTTCCTGAGGCACCCATCAAAACTCATCTCGTCTCCACAAGGAAACCTGTGCATGGGAGCCATGTCCAAAGCTTAGGAGAGTACTTCAGGGTCCCGGTGCCACCGCCCCATTCCAAGGCCCTCATGGACACAAAAACACATTAGGACCCATCCTCAGGAAAGTCCATTTCAACTCAGCCACCCCGGTTGCTCCAGCAGAGCCATCAGATCTAAACTGTCTTGTTGCTAGGAGACAATTGGATTGCGAGGCGGGCTTCCCAGGCATCCATCCGCGAACGGTGCTCTGGAGTCATTCCATATGGGATGTCCTGGAGCTGTCCAACAGGTCTCAATTGTCCCGCAGAAGGAATCCTTGAAGGGGGCATCCCACAACTCCCAACGTGGGAAAACCTCAATGGCCTCGAGATTCCGCTCCCTTCATGAAGCGGCGGTCATGCTCAGAAACTCCCACCTGAGCCAACGTCTGATCCTCGCCCTGACTTCAGATGCATGAGATATTGGTTCAGATCTGCAGGGGGTACCTGCCGTGCCCTCGCCCTGAATCCCAAGTCTAGCTTGTCTTCTCGGACTTCCGTCCTCACACTCCTGGCCCCGAAGCCCTCAAGTTTGGCAATTCCGAACCCACAATGCAGCACTCTGCCTGCCCTCTTTAAAAAAAATTATTGCCTCATGAGCTGCCCAGGCACCTTAAATGAGGGAAAACCTACACAGTATTCGACTTTACCCAAATTATATAGTCTAACCTGGGCACTAATGCACTGTCAAACACAACCTGAGCCCGGACCTCCTGACCAACACCCAGAAAGCTGACCGCACACTGAGCACATAAAACCCGCCATGGCCTTAGGTCATCATCTCTTCCCTACCTCAGTTTTCAGGCTTCAGAACCGAGACCTTATCTCCAATCACTGCCCAGGGGTGAGTCTGATGCTGAAATCAGAACTCCTCCTTACCCATGGCAAGAACCCTTGTGGTTGGCACGTTGTCAAACGTTCAGTGTAGGAGAAACCAGCATTCACCCTGAGGCCCCGCCCATTCTTGAGTGTTACGAGTGCATACACACGCATTGTGACCCTCAGCATGAGTCCTGTCCTCTAGTAAGTCCTCTCAGTGGCTGGAAAATTAGATGTCATAATGGGCTTGACATGTCCCTAGGCCCCAATTTTTAACCAGATTTCTGATTGTCCAGTCGTCCCTCCCCAGGGCTCTACTCTGGACTCCATCATTTGGTGGGACACCTGAGTTTAAAAAAGAAAAAAACAAAAAACAAAACAAAAAAAAAAAAAAACGGACTTCTTCCAGGCAACAGAATGACCCCAAACTCTTTGGACGGGGCCAAACCACCAGAGAGTAAGACTCATCCATTTCGCATGAAGTCACCCAGAAATTCCACGACCATGATTGACACGATATCCGAAGACAAAAACGTGAGCAGGAGCCTCACACTCGCCCTTCTTTCAAATCCTGAAGAGTTCTCCTCATGGTCTGTAGATCAGTCCTGCCATACCTATGACCCGAAACATAAGCCGAGTTTGTGTTTTCAGACAACTGACCAAACAGCCCTGGCCTACACAACCTACAGGCTCAGGCCCCTGGAGCCAAACCTGAGGACTGTACTTGCCCTCTCCAAGGGAAATGTGTGTGCCCATTCCAATGGCCACAACCCTTCTAATAGGATAAACCTCCAAAGTCCCTGATCCATCTCAATAGTGGTGGCTTCCCAGGAAAGACAGGGGCAATATGAGCCCAACTGAGCACCTACCTGCACTCAGACCCATAGACAGATGCCACAAGAGGTAAAAAGGTAAGAACAGGCCCCTAGGCACTCATCAGATCCATTGCTTTGGTTTCCAGGCATCTCTCCTCAGAGGCCTGGATTTCAAAAGCAGCATATTCTGTTTCTTGACTCACCCATCAGGAAACATCTCATCTACACATGGAAAAGTTGCACGTTGGAGCTGTGTCAAAGCCTCTGTTTAGGATAACCCTTTAGGGCCCCAGTGCCATCGCTTCATTCCAAGGTCTGCATAGACACAAAAGTACATTAGGACCCTTCCCCAGGGGTGTCCATTTCAACTCAGCGTCCTCGGTTGCTCCCCACAGATCCAGGAGATCTAAACTGTCTTATTGCTAGGAGACAATTGGAATGCAGGTTGGGCTACCCAGCCATCCATCCTTAGAACCCTGCTCAGAATCATTGGCGTGGAGCCAATCAACAGGTCTCAATTGTCCTGCAGAAGACTCCCTGCAGTTTGGAGCTTCTCACACACAACTCCCATCGTGGGAAAAAACCCATGCCCTCGTGATGCCCCCCCCCCATTCATGAAGGGGCCATCAGGGACAGAAACCCCAACCTGAGCGATCGTCTGATCCTTGTCCTGACTTCAGATGCACGAGATCTCGATTCAGGTCTGTAGATTGTGCCTGCCATGGCCTCATCCAGAAACCTAAGCCTAGCTTGTGTTCTCAGACTTTTGTCGTCAGACTACTGGCCCACAAGCCCTCCAGTTTGGCAGTCAAGAACTACAATGCAGCACTCTGCCGGCCCTCCAGAAGAAAAACATTGTCCTCTGGGGCTATCCAGTAACCCCAAATGAGGATCAACCTGCACCGACCTTGGCTGTACCCCAAATACATAGGCTGACCAGGGCACTAATGCCCTTTCTGACACAGCCTGATCCTGGACCCCCTGGACCCTCCCAAACAGCTGGCTGCACACTGAGCACATCTAGCCGCCATGGCCTTAGGTCGTCATCTCTTCCCAACCTCGGTTTTCAGGTTTCAGAACCTAGACCTTATCTCCAATCAGTGCCCAGGGTTGAAGGTGATGCAGAAATCAGAACTCCTTCCCCATGGCAAGAAACCTTGTGGTTGGCATGTTGTCCAACGTTCAGTGTAGTTGAAACCAGTGTGGGCCATGAGGCCCCGCCCATGCTCGCGGGCCACATTGGTCACAAACACACATTGTGACGCTCAGGCTGAGCCCAGTCCTCAAGTAAGGCCACTCAGTGGCTGGATGAAGAGATAGCATATTGGGCTTGCCATGCCCCTAGGCCCCAATTTTTAACCATAGTTCGGGTTGTCCCTTCAGTCTTCCCCACGGCTTGGCTTTGGAATTCCTCTTTTGGTGGTACACCTGAGGTAACAAACCTGAAATGAGTCCTCCCATCCCACAGATTGACGAAAAGCAATTGGGAATCGGGCCAAATCCTCAGAGAGGAAGATTCGTCCATGGCCCATGAGGCCTCCCCGACATTCCACGGCCATCGCTGATACAAAATCCAGAGACAAAAGCCTGAGCAAGCGCCTCAGACTCGCACTTTCTTCATATCCTGTAGAGTTCTTCTCATGGTTTGTAGATCGGGCCTGCCATACCTACGTCCCCAAACCTAAGCTGAGTTTGTGTTTTCAGACTTCTGTCCTCAAAGTCTTGGACCACACACCCTCCAGGCTGGGCCCCTGGAGCCACACATTAGGACTGTGCCTACCAATCCATGGGAATTCTGCCCATTCCATGGTCCAAAATCGTACAAATTAGGAGAAACCTCCAAATTCCCTGAGGCCATCCCAATAGTGTAAGTCGCCCGGAACAAACAAGGGTTGTCTGACACCAGCTGATAATCGACCTCCACTCATACCATAAATGGATGTCCCCAGAGAAGAAGATTGAACCAGACAGGACCCTAGGCCATAATAGAATCCATTGCTTTGGGTTACAGGCATGTGTCCTCAAAAGCCTGATTCCAATACGAGCATAGCGGTTTTCCTGAGGCACCCATCAGAACTCATCTCGTCTCCACAAGGAAACCTGTGCATGGGAGCCATGTCCAAAGCTTAGGAGAGTACTTCAGGGTCCCGGTGCCACCGCCCCATTCCAAGGCCCTCATGGACACAAAAACACATTAGGACCCATCCTCAGGAAAGTCCATTTCAACTCAGCCACCCCGGTTGCTCCGGCAGAGCCATCAGATCTAAACTGTCTTGTTGCTAGGAGACAATTGGAATGTGAGGCGGGCTTCCCAGGCATCCATCCGCGAACGGTGCTCTGGAGTCATTCCATATGGGATGTCCTGGAGCTGTCCAACAGGTCTCAATTGTCCCACAGAAGAAATCCTTGAAGGGGGTATCCCACAACTCCCAACGTGGGAAAACCTCAATGGCCTTGAGATTCCGCTCCCTTCATGAAGCGGCCGTCATGCTCAGAAACTCCAACCTGAGCCAACGTCTGATCCTCGCCCTGACTTCAGATGCATGAGATATTGGTTCAGATCTGCAGGGGGTTCCTGCCGTCACCTCGCCCTGAAACCCAAGTCTAGCTTGTCTTCTCAGACTTCCATCCTCACACACCTGGCCCCGAAGCCCTCACGTTTGGCAATTCCGGAACCCACAATGCAGCACTCTGCCTGCCCTCTAGAAAAAAAATTATTGCCTCATGAGCTGCCCAGGCACCTTAAATGAGGGAAAACCTACACAGCACTCGACTTTTCTCAAATTATATAGTCTAACCTGGGCACTAATGCACTGTCGAACACAACCTGAGCCCGGACCTCCTGACCAACACCCAGAAAGCTGACAGCACACTGAGCACATAAAACCCGCCATGGCCTTAGGTCATCATCTCTTCCCTACCTCAGTTTTCAGGCTTCAGAACCGAGACCATATACCCAATCACTGCCCAGCGGTGAGTGTGATGCAGAAATCAGAACTCCTCCTTACCCATGGCAAGTACACTTGTGGTTGGCATGTTGTCCAAAGTTCAGTGTAGGAGAAACCAGCATTCACCCTGAGGCCCCGCCATTCTTGAGTGCGACGAGGGCATACACAAGCATTGTGACCCTCAGCATGAGTCCTGTCCTCTAGTAAGTCCTCTCAGTGGCTGGACCATTAGATGTCATAATGGGCTTGACATTTCCCTAGGCCCCAATTTTTAACCAGAATTCTGATTGTCCAGTCGCCCATCCTAGGGCTCTACTCTGAAATCCCTCATTTGGTGGGACACCTGAGGTTAAAAAAGAAAACAACAACAACAACAAAAAACGGTCTTCTTCCAGCCCACAGAATGACGCCAAACTCTTTGGACGGGGCCAAACCACCAGAGAGTAAGACGCGTCCATTTCCCATGAAGTCACCCAGAAATTCCACGACCATGAGTGACACGATATCCAGAGACAAAAACTTGAGCAGGAGCCTCACACTCGCCCTTCTTTCAAATCCCGAAGAGTTCTCCTCATGGTCTGTAGATCAGTCCTGCCATACCTATGACCCGAAACATAAGCCGAGTTTGTGTTTTCAGACAACTGTCCAAACAGCCCTGGCCTACACAACCTACAGGCTCGGGCCCCTGGAGTCAAACCTGAGGACTGTACTTGCCCTCTCCAAGGGAATTGTGTGTGCATATTCCAATGTCCTCAACACTTCTAATAGGATAAACCTCTAAAGTCACTGATCCATCTCAATAGTGGTGGCTTCCCAGGAAAACAGGGGCAATCTGAGCCCAACTGAGCACCTACCTGCACTCAGACCCATAGACAGATGTCCCCAGAGGTAAAAAGGAAAGACCAGGCCCCTAGGCACTAATCAGACCCATTGCTTTGGTTTCCAGGCATCTCTCCTCAGAGGCCTGAATTTCAAAAGCAGCATATAGCTGTTTCTTGACTCACCCATCAGAAAACATCTCATCTATACATGGGAAACTTGCACGTTGGAGCTGTGTCAAAGCCTCTGTTTAGGAGAACCCTTTAGGGACCCAGTGCCACCGCTTCATTCCAAGGTCTCCATAGACACAAAAGCACGTTAGGACCCATCCCCAGGGGTGTCCATTTCAACATAGCGTCCTCGGTTGCTCCCCACAGATCCAGGAGATCTAACCTGTCTTGTTGCTAGGGCCATTGCTATGGGTTACAGGCATGTGTCCTCAAAAGCCTGATTCCAATACGAGCATAGGGGTTTTCCTGAGGCACCCATCAGAACTCATCTCGTCTCCACAAGGAAACCTGTGCATGGGAGCCATGTCCAAAGCTTAAAAGTACTTCAGGTTGCCGGTGCCACCGCCCCATTCCAAGGCCCTCATGGACACAAAAACACATTAGGACACATCCTCAGGAAAGTCCATTTCAACTCAGCCACCGAGGTTGCTCCCGCAGAGCCATCAGATCTAAACTGTCTTGTTGCTAGGAGACAATTGGAATGCGAGGCGGGCTTCCCAGGCATCCATCCGCGAACGGTGCTCTGGAGTCATTCCATATGGGATGTCCTGGAGCTGTCCAACAGGTCTCAATTGTCCGGAAGAAGGAATCCTGGAAGGGGGCATCGCACAACTCCCAACGTGGGAAAACCTCAATGGTCTCGAGATTCCGCTCCCTTCATGAAGCGGCCGTCATGCTCAGAAACTCCCACCTGAGCCAACGTCTGATCCTCGCCCTGACTTCAGATGCATGAGATATTGGTTCAGATCTGCAGGGGGTACCTGCCGTGCCCTCGCCCTGAAACCCAAGTCTAGCTTGTCTTCTCAGACTTCCATCCTCACACTCCTTGCCCCAAAGCCCTCAAGTTTGGCAATTCTGGACCCACAATGCAGCACTCTGCCTGCCCTCTAGAGAAAAAAATGATTGCCTCATGAGCTGCCCAGGCACCTTAAATGAGGGTAAACCTACACAGCACTCGACTTTACCCAAATTATATAGTCTAACCTGGGCACTAATGCACTGTCGAACACATCCTGAGCCCAGACCTCCTGACCAACACCCAGAAAGCTGACCGCACACTGAGCACATAAAACCCGCCATGGCCTTAGGTCATCATCTCTTCCCTACCTCAGTTTTCAGGCTTCAGAACCGAGACCTTATCTCCAATCACTTCCCAGGGGTGAGTCTGATGCAGAAATCAGAACTCCTCCTTACCCATGGCAAGAACCCTTGTGGTTGGCACGTTGTCCAACGATCAGTGTAGGAGAAACCCTGAGGCCCCGCCCATTCTTGAGTGCGACGAGGGCATACACACGCATTGTGACCCTCAGCATGAGTCCTGTCCTCTAGTAAGTCCTCTCAGTGGCTGGACCATTAGATGTCATAATGGGCTTGACATGTCCCTAGGCCCCAATTTTTAACCAGATTTCTGATTGTCCAGTCGCCCCTCCTAGGGCTCTACTCTGAAATCCCTCATTTGGTGGGACACCTGAGGTTAAAAAAGAAAACAACAACAACAACAACAACAACAAAATAAAACGGACTTCTTCCAGCCCACAGAATGAACCCAAACTCTTTGGACGGGGCCAAACCACCAGAGAGTAAGACTCGTCCATTTCCCATGAAGTCACCCAGAAATTCCACGACCATGAGTGACACGATATCCCGAGACAAAAACTTGAGCAGGAGCCTCACACTCGCCCTTCTTTCAAATCCCGAAAAGTTCTCCTCATGGTCTGTAGATCAGTCCTGCCATACCTATGACCTGAAACATAAGCCGAGTTTGTGTTTTCAGACAACTGTCCAAAAAGGGCTGGACGACACAACCTACAGGCTCAGGCCCCTGGAGCCAAACCTGAGTACTGTACTTGCCCTCTCCAAGGGAATTGTGTGTGCCCATTCCAATGGCCACAACCCTTCTAATAGGATAAACCTCCAAAGTCCCTGATATATCTCAATAGTGGTAGCTTCCCAGGAAAAACAGGGGCAATCTGAGCCCAAATGAGCCCCTACCTGCACTCAGACCCATAGACAGATGTCCTCAGAGGTAAAAAGGAAAGAACAGGCCCCTAGGCACTAATCAGATCCATTGCTTTGGTTTCCAGGCATCTCTCCTCAGAGGCCTGGATTTCAAAAGCAGCATATAGCTGTTTCTTGTTTCACCCATCAGAAAACATCTCATCTACACATGGGAAACTTGCACGTTGGAGCTGTGTCAAAGCCTCTGTTTAGGAGAACCCTTTAGGGCCCCAGTGCCACCGCTTCATTCCAAGGTCTCCATAGACACAAAAGCACATTCGGACCCATCCCCAGGGTGTGCATTTCAACTCAGCATCCTCGGTAGCTCCCCACAGATCCAGGAGATCTAAACTGTCTTGTTGCTAGGAGACAATTGGAATGCGAGGTGGGCTACCCAGCCATCCATCCTTAGAACCCTGCTCAGAATCATTGGCCTGGAGCCAAACAACAGGTCTCAATTGTCCTGCCGAAGACTCTCTGCAGTTTGGAGCTTCTCACAACTCCCATCATGGGAAAACCCCCATGGCCTCGTGATGCCCCCCCATTCATGAAGGGGCCATCAGGGACAGAAACTCCAACCTGAGCGATCGTCTGATCCTCGCCCTGACTTCAGATGCACGAGATCTCGATTCAGGTCTGTAGATTGTGCCTGCCATGGCCTCACCCAGAAACCTAAGCCTAGCTTGTGTTCTCAGACTTTTGTCGTCAGACTACTGGCCCACAAGCCCTCCAGTTTGGCAATCCAGAACTAAAATGCAGCACTCTGCCTGCCCTCCAGATAAAAAACATTGTCCTCTGGGGCTACCCAGTAACCCCAAATGAGGATCAACCTGCACCGACCTTGGCTGTACCCCAAATACATAGGCTGACCAGGGCACTAATGCCCTTTCTGACACAGCCTGAGCCTGGACCCCCTGGACCCTGCCAGACAGCTGGCCGCACACTGAGCACATCGAGCCGCCATGGCCTTAGGTCGTCATCTCTTCCCAACCTCGGTTTTCAGGTTTCAGAACCTAGACCTTATCTCCAATCACTGTCCATGTTGAAGGTGATGCAGAAATCAGAACTCCTTCCCCATGGCAAGAAACCTTGTGGTTGGCATGTTGTCCAACGTTCAGTGTCGTTGAAACCAGTGTGGCCCATGAGGCCCCGCCCATGCTCGCGGGCCACATTGGTCACAAACACACATTGTGACCCTCAGGCTGAGCCCACTCCTCAAGTAAGGCCACTCAGTGGCTGGATGAAGAGATAGCATATTGGGCTTGCCATGCCCCTAGGCCCCAATTTTTAACCATAGTTCGGATTGTCCCTTCAGTCTTCCCCACGGCTTTGCTTTGGAATTCCTCTTTTGGTGGGACACCTGAGGTAACAAAACTGAAATGAGTCCTCCCATCCCACAGATTGACGAAAAGCAATTGGGAATCGGGCCAAATCCTCAGAGAGGAAGATTCGTCCATGGCCCATGAGGCCTCCCCGACATTCCACGGCCATCACTGATACAAAATCCAGAGACAAAAGCCTGAGCAATCGCCACAGACTCGCACTTTCTTCATATCCTGTAGAGTTCTTCTCATGGTTTGTAGATCGGGCCTGCCATACCTACGTCCCCAAACCTAAGCTGAGTTTGTGTTTTCAGACTTCTGTCCTCAAAGTCTTGGGCCACACACCCTCCAGGCTGGGCACCTGGAGCCACACATTAGGACTGTGCCTACCAATCCATGGGAATTCTGCCCATTCCATGGTCCAAAATCGTACAAATTAGGAGAAACCTCCAACGACCCTTAGGCCATCCCAATAGTGTGGGTCACCCGGAACAAACAAGGGGTGTCTGACACCAGCTGATAATCGACCTCCACTCATACCATAGATGGATGTCCCCAGAGAAGAAGATTGAACCAGACAGGACCCTAGGCCATAATAGGATCCATTGCTATGGGTTACAGGCATGTGTCCTCAAAAGCCTGATTCCAATACGAGCATAGGGGTTTTCCTGAGGCACCCATCAGAACTCATCTCGTCTCCACAAGTAAACCTGTGCATGGGAGCCATGTCCAAAGCTTAAAAGTACTTCAGGTTGCCGGTGCCACCGCCCCATTCCAAGGCCCTCATGGACACAAAAACACATTAGGACACATCCTCAGGAAACTCCATTTCAACTCAGCCACCGAGGTTGCTCCCGCAGAGCCATCAGATCTAAACTGTCTTGTTGCTAGGAGACAATTGGAATGCGAGGCGGGCTTCCCAGGCATCCATCCGCGAACGGTGCTCTGGAGTCATTCCATATGGGATGTCCTGGAGCTGTCCAACAGGTCTCAATTGTCCGGAAGAAGGAATCCTGGAAGGGGGCATCCCACAACTCCCAACGTGGGAAAACCTCAATGGTCTCGAGATTCCGCTCCCTTCATGAAGCGGCCGTCATGCTCAGAAACTCCCACCTGAGCCAACGTCTGATCCTCGCCCTGACTTCAGATGCATGAGATATTGGTTCAGATCTGCAGGGGGTACCTGCCGTGCCCTCGCCCTGAAACCCAAGTCTAGCTTGTCTTCTCAGACTTCCATCCTCACACTCCTGGCCCCAAAGCCCTCAAGTTTGGCAATTCCGGACCCACAATGCAGCACTCTGCCTGCCCTCTAGAGAAAAAAATGATTGCCTCATGAGCTGCCCAGGCACCTTAAATGAGGGTAAACCTACACAGCACTCGACTTTACCCAAATTATATAGTCTAACCTGGGCACTAATGCACTGTCGAACACATCCTGAGCCCAGACCTCCTGACCAACACCCAGAAAGCTGACCGCACACTGAGCACATAAAACCCGCCATGGCCTTAGGTCATCATCTCTTCCCTACCTCAGTTTTCAGGCTTCAGAACCGAGACCTTATCTCCAATCACTGCCCAGGGGTGAGTCTGATGCAGAAATCAGAACTCCTCCTTACCCATGGCAAGAACCCTTGTGGTTGGCACGTTGTCCAAAGATCAGTGTAGGAGAAACCCTGAGGCCCCGCCCATTCTTGAGTGCGACGAGGGCATACACACGCATTGTGACCCTCAGCATGAGTCCTGTCCTCTAGTAAGTCCTCTCAGTGGCTGGACCATTAGATGTCATAATGGGCTTGACATGTCCCTAGGCCCCAATTTTTAACCAGATTTCTGATTGTCCACTCGCCCCTCCTAGGGCTCTACTCTGAAATCCCTCATTTGGTGGGACACCTGAGGTTAAAAAAGAAAACAACAACAACAACAACAACAACAAAATAAAACGGACTTCTTCCAGCCCACAGAATGAACCCAAACTCTTTGGACGGGGCCAAACCACCAGAGAGTAAGACTCGTCCATTTCCCATGAAGTCACCCAGAAATTCCACGACCATGAGTGACACGATATCCCGAGACAAAAACTTGAGCAGGAGCCTCACACTCGCCCTTCTTTCAAATCCCGAAAAGTTCTCCTCATGGTCTGTAGATCAGTCCTGCCATACCTATGACCTGAAACATAAGCCGAGTTTGTGTTTTCAGACAACTGTCCAAAAAGGGCTGGACGACACAACCTACAGGCTCAGGCCCCTGGAGCCAAACCTGAGTACTGTACTTGCCCTCTCCAAGGGAATTGTGTGTGCCCATTCCAATGGCCACAACCCTTCTAATAGGATAAACCTCCAAAGTCCCTGATATATCTCAATAGTGGTAGCTTCCCAGGAAAAACAGGGGCAATCTGAGCCCAAATGAGCCCCTACCTGCACTCAGACCCATAGACAGATGTCCTCAGAGGTAAAAAGGAAAGAACAGGCCCCTAGGCACTAATCAGATCCATTGCTTTGGTTTCCAGGCATCTCTCCTCAGAGGCCTGGATTTCAAAAGCAGCATATAGCTGTTTCTTGTTTCACCCATCAGAAAACATCTCATCTACACATGGGAAACTTGCACGTTGGAGCTGTGTCAAAGCCTCTGTTTAGGAGAACCCTTTAGGGCCCCAGTGCCACCGCTTCATTCCAAGGTCTCCATAGACACAAAAGCACATTCGGACCCATCCCCAGGGTGTGCATTTCAACTCAGCATCCTCGGTAGCTCCCCACAGATCCAGGAGATCTAAACTGTCTTGTTGCTAGGAGACAATTGGAATGCGAGGTGGGCTACCCAGCCATCCATCCTTAGAACCCTGCTCAGAATCATTGGCCTGGAGCCAAACAACAGGTCTCAATTGTCCTGCCGAAGACTCTCTGCAGTTTGGAGCTTCTCACAACTCCCATCATGGGAAAACCCCCATGGCCTCGTGATGCCCCCCCATTCATGAAGGGGCCATCAGGGACAGAAACTCCAACCTGAGCGATCGTCTGATCCTCGCCCTGACTTCAGATGCACGAGATCTCGATTCAGGTCTGTAGATTGTGCCTGCCATGGCCTCACCCAGAAACCTAAGCCTAGCTTGTGTTCTCAGACTTTTGTCGTCAGACTACTGGCCCACAAGGCCTCCAGTTTGGCAATCCAGAACTAAAATGCAGCACTCTGCCTGCCCTCCAGATAAAAAACATTGTCCTCTGGGGCTACCCAGTAACCCCAAATGAGGATCAACCTGCACCGACCTTGGCTGTACCCCAAATACATAGGCTGACCAGGGCACTAATGCCCTTTCTGACACAGCCTGAGCCTGGACCCCCTGGACCCTGCCAGACAGCTGGCCGCACACTGAGCACATCGAGCCGCCATGGCCTTAGGTCGTCATCTCTTCCCAACCTCGGTTTTCAGGTTTCAGAACCTAGACCTTATCTCCAATCACTGTCCATGTTGAAGGTGATGCAGAAATCAGAACTCCTTCCCCATGGCAAGAAACCTTGTGGTTGGCATGTTGTCCAACGTTCAGTGTCGTTGAAACCAGTGTGGCCCATGAGGCCCCGCCCATGCTCGCGGGCCACATTGGTCACAAACACACATTGTGACCCTCAGGCTGAGCCCACTCCTCAAGTAAGGCCACTCAGTGGCTGGATGAAGAGATAGCATATTGGGCTTGCCATGCCCCTAGGCCCCAATTTTTAACCATAGTTCGGATTGTCCCTTCAGTCTTCCCCACGGCTTTGCTTTGGAATTCCTCTTTTGGTGGGACACCTGAGGTAACAAAACTGAAATGAGTCCTCCCATCCCACAGATTGACGAAAAGCAATTGGGAATCGGGCCAAATCCTCAGAGAGGAAGATTCGTCCATGGCCCATGAGGCCTCCCCGACATTCCACGGCCATCACTGATACAAAATCCAGAGACAAAAGCCTGAGCAATCGCCACAGACTCGCACTTTCTTCATATCCTGTAGAGTTCTTCTCATGGTTTGTAGATCGGGCCTGCCATACCTACGTCCCCAAACCTAAGCTGAGTTTGTGTTTTCAGACTTCTGTCCTCAAAGTCTTGGGCCACACACCCTCCAGGCTGGGCCCCTGGAGCCACACATTAGGACTGTGCCTACCAATCCATGGGAATTCTGCCCATTCCATGGTCCAAAATCGTACAAATTAGGAGAAACCTCCAACGACCCTTAGGCCATCCCAATAGTGTGGGTCACCCGGAACAAACAAGGGGTGTCTGACACCAGCTGATAATCGACCTCCACTCATACCATAGATGGATGTCCCCAGAGAAGAAGATTGAACCAGACAGGACCCTAGGCCATAATAGGATCCATTGCTATGGGTTACAGGCATGTGTCCTCAAAAGCCTGATTCCAATACGAGCATAGGGGTTTTCCTGAGGCACCCATCAGAACTCATCTCGTCTCCACAAGTAAACCTGTGCATGGGAGCCATGTCCAAAGCTTAAAAGTACTTCAGGTTGCCGGTGCCACCGCCCCATTCCAAGGCCCTCATGGACACAAAAACACATTAGGACACATCCTCAGGAAAGTCCATTTCAACTCAGCCACCGAGGTTGCTCCCGCAGAGCCATCAGATCTAAACTGTCTTGTTGCTAGGAGACAATTGGAATGCGAGGCGGGCTTCCCAGGCATCCATCCGCGAACGGTGCTCTGGAGTCATTCCATATGGGATGTCCTGGAGCTGTCCAACAGGTCTCAATTGTCCGGAAGAAGGAATCCTGGAAGGGGGCATCCCACAACTCCCAACGTGGGAAAACCTCAATGGTCTCGAGATTCCGCTCCCTTCATGAAGCGGCCGTCATGCTCAGAAACTCCCACCTGAGCCAACGTCTGATCCTCGCCCTGACTTCAGATGCATGAGATATTGGTTCAGATCTGCAGGGGGTACCTGCCGTGCCTCGCCCTGAAACCCAAGTCTAGCTTGTCTTCTCAGACTTCCATCCTCACACTCCTTGCCCCAAAGCCCTCAAGTTTGGCAATTCCGGACCCAAAATGCAGCACTCTGCCTGCCCTCTAGAGAAAAAAATGATTGCCTCATGAGCTGCCCAGGCACCTTAAATGAGGGTAAACCTACACAGCACTCGACTTTACCCAAATTATATAGTCTAACCTGGGCACCAATGCACTGTCGAACACATCCTGAGCCCAGACCTCCTGACCAACACCCAGAAAGCTGACCGCACACTGAGCACATAAAACCCGCCATGGCCTTAGGTCATCATCTCTTCCCTACCTCAGTTTTCAGGCTTCAGAACCGAGACCTTATCTCCAATCACTGCCCAGGGGTGAGTCTGATGCAGAAATCAGAACTCCTCCTTACCCATGGCAAGAACCCTTGTGGTTGGCACGTTGTCCAACGATCAGTGTAGGAGAAACCCTGAGGCCCCGCCCATTCTTGAGTGCGACGAGGGCATACACACGCATTGTGACCCTCAGCATGAGTCCTGTCCTCTAGTAAGTCCTCTCAGTGGCTGGACCATTAGATGTCATAATGGGCTTGACATGTCCCTAGGCCCCAATTTTTAACCAGATTTCTGATTGTCCAGTCGCCCCTCCTAGGGCTCTACTCTGAAATCCCTCATTTGGTGGGACACCTGAGGTTAAAAAAGAAAACAACAACAACAACAACAACAACAAAATAAAACGGACTTCTTCCAGCCCACAGAATGAACCCAAACTCTTTGGACGGGGCCAAACCACCAGAGAGTAAGACTCGTCCATTTCCCATGAAGTCACCCAGAAATTCCACGACCATGAGTGACACGATATCCCGAGACAAAAACTTGAGCAGGAGCCTCACACTCGCCCTTCTTTCAAATCCCGAAAAGTTCTCCTCATGGTCTGTAGATCAGTCCTGCCATACCTATGACCTGAAACATAAGCCGAGTTTGTGTTTTCAGACAACTGTCCAAAAAGGGCTGGACGACACAACCTACAGGCTCAGGCCCCTGGAGCCAAACCTGAGTACTGTACTTGCCCTCTCCAAGGGAATTGTGTGTGCCCATTCCAATGGCCACAACCCTTCTAATAGGATAAACCTCCAAAGTCCCTGATATATCTCAATAGTGGTAGCTTCCCAGGAAAAACAGGGGCAATCTGAGCCCAAATGAGCCCCTACCTGCACTCAGACCCATAGACAGATGTCCTCAGAGGTAAAAAGGAAAGAACAGGCCCCTAGGCACTAATCAGATCCATTGCTTTGGTTTCCAGGCATCTCTCCTCAGAGGCCTGGATTTCAAAAGCAGCATATAGCTGTTTCTTGTTTCACCCATCAGAAAACATCTCATCTACACATGGGAAACTTGCACGTTGGAGCTGTGTCAAAGCCTCTGTTTAGGAGAACCCTTTAGGGCCCCAGTGCCACCGCTTCATTCCAAGGTCTCCATAGACACAAAAGCACATTCGGACCCATCCCCAGGGGTGTGCATTTCAACTCAGCATCCTCGGTAGCTCCCCACAGATCCAGGAGATCTAAACTGTCTTGTTGCTAGGAGACAATTGGAATGCGAGGTGGGCTACCCAGCCATCCATCCTTAGAACCCTGCTCAGAATCATTGGCCTGGAGCCAAACAACAGGTCTCAATTGTCCTGCCGAAGACTCTCTGCAGTTTGGAGCTTCTCACAACTCCCATCATGGGAAAACCCCCATGGCCTCGTGATGCCCCCCCATTCATGAAGGGGCCATCAGGGACAGAAACTCCAACCTGAGCGATCGTCTGATCCTCGCCCTGACTTCAGATGCACGAGATCTCGATTCAGGTCTGTAGATTGTGCCTGCCATGGCCTCACCCAGAAACCTAAGCCTAGCTTGTGTTCTCAGACTTTTGTCGTCAGACTACTGGCCCACAAGGCCTCCAGTTTGGCAATCCAGAACTAAAATGCAGCACTCTGCCTGCCCTCCAGATAAAAAACATTGTCCTCTGGGGCTACCCAGTAACCCCAAATGAGGATCAACCTGCACCGACCTTGGCTGTACCCCAAATACATAGGCTGACCAGGGCACTAATGCCCTTTCTGACACAGCCTGAGCCTGGACCCCCTGGACCCTGCCAGACAGCTGGCCGCACACTGAGCACATCGAGCCGCCATGGCCTTAGGTCGTCATCTCTTCCCAACCTCGGTTTTCAGGTTTCAGAACCTAGACCTTATCTCCAATCACTGTCCATGTTGAAGGTGATGCAGAAATCAGAACTCCTTCCCCATGGCAAGAAACCTTGTGGTTGGCATGTTGTCCAACGTTCAGTGTCGTTGAAACCAGTGTGGCCCATGAGGCCCCGCCCATGCTCGCGGGCCACATTGGTCACAAACACACATTGTGACCCTCAGGCTGAGCCCACTCCTCAAGTAAGGCCACTCAGTGGCTGGATGAAGAGATAGCATATTGGGCTTGCCATGCCCCTAGGCCCCAATTTTTAACCATAGTTCGGATTGTCCCTTCAGTCTTCCCCACGGCTTTGCTTTGGAATTCCTCTTTTGGTGGGACACCTGAGGTAACAAAACTGAAATGAGTCCTCCCATCCCAGAGATTGACGAAAAGCAATTGGGAATCGGGCCAAATCCTCAGAGAGGAAGATTCGTCCATGGCCCATGAGGCCTCCCCGACATTCCACGGCCATCACTGATACAAAATCCAGAGACAAAAGCCTGAGCAATCGCCACAGACTCGCACTTTCTTCATATCCTGTAGAGTTCTTCTCATGGTTTGTAGATCGGGCCTGCCATACCTACGTCCCCAAACCTAAGCTGAGTTTGTGTTTTCAGACTTCTGTCCTCAAAGTCTTGGGCCACACACCCTCCAGGCTGGGCCCCTGGAGCCACACATTAGGACTGTGCCTACCAATCCATGGGAATTCTGCCCATTCCATGGTCCAAAATCGTACAAATTAGGAGAAACCTCCAACGACCCTTAGGCCATCCCAATAGTGTGGGTCACCCGGAACAAACAAGGGGTGTCTGACACCAGCTGATAATCGACCTCCACTCATACCATAGATGGATGTCCCCAGAGAAGAAGATTGAACCAGACAGGACCCTAGGCCATAATAGGATCCATTGCTATGGGTTACAGGCATGTGTCCTCAAAAGCCTGATTCCAATACGAGCATAGGGGTTTTCCTGAGGCACCCATCAGAACTCATCTCGTCTCCACAAGGAAACCTGTGCATGGGAGCCATGTCCAAAGCTTAGGAAAGTACTTCAGGTTGCCGGTGCCACCGCCCCATTCCAAGGCCCTCATGGACACAAAAACACATTAGGACACATCCTCAGGAAAGTCCATTTCAACTCAGCCACCGAGGTTGCTCCCGCAGAGCCATCAGATCTAAACTGTCTTGTTGCTAGGAGACAATTGGAATGCGAGGCGGGCTTCCCAGGCATCCATCCGCGAACGGTGCTCTGGAGTCATTCCATATGGGATGTCCTGGAGCTGTCCAACAGGTCTCAATTGTCCGGAAGAAGGAATCCTGGAAGGGGGCATCCCACAACTCCCAACGTGGGAAAACCTCAATGGTCTCGAGATTCCGCTCCCTTCATGAAGCGGCCGTCATGCTCAGAAACTCCCACCTGAGCCAACGTCTGATCCTCGCCCTGACTTCAGATGCATGAGATATTGGTTCAGATCTGCAGGGGGTACCTGCCGTGCCCTCGCCCTGAAACCCAAGTCTAGCTTGTCTTCTCAGACTTCCATCCTCACACTCCTGGCCCCAAAGCCCTCAAGTTTGGCAATTCCGGACCCACAATGCAGCACTCTGCCTGCCCTCTAGAGAAAAAAATGATTGCCTCATGAGCTGCCCAGGCACCTTAAATGAGGGTAAACCTACACAGCACTCGACTTTACCCAAATTATATAGTCTAACCTGGGCACTAATGCACTGTCGAACACATCCTGAGCCCAGACCTCCTGACCAACACCCAGAAAGCTGACCGCACACTGAGCACATAAAACCCGCCATGGCCTTAGGTCATCATCTCTTCCCTACCTCAGTTTTCAGGCTTCAGAACCGAGACCTTATCTCCAATCACTGCCCAGGGGTGAGTCTGATGCAGAAATCAGAACTCCTCCTTACCCATGGCAAGAACCCTTGTGGTTGGCACGTTGTCCAACGATCAGTGTAGGAGAAACCCTGAGGCCCCGCCCATTCTTGAGTGCGACGAGGGCATACACACGCATTGTGACCCTCAGCATGAGTCCTGTCCTCTAGTAAGTCCTCTCAGTGGCTGGACCATTAGATGTCATAATGGGCTTGACATGTCCCTAGGCCCCAATTTTTAACCAGATTTCTGATTGTCCAGTCGCCCCTCCTAGGGCTCTACTCTGAAATCCCTCATTTGGTGGGACACCTGAGGTTAAAAAAGAAAACAACAACAACAACAACAACAACAAAATAAAACGGACTTCTTCCAGCCCACAGAATGAACCCAAACTCTTTGGACGGGGCCAAACCACCAGAGAGTAAGACTCGTCCATTTCCCATGAAGTCACCCAGAAATTCCACGACCATGAGTGACACGATATCCCGAGACAAAAACTTGAGCAGGAGCCTCACACTCGCCCTTCTTTCAAATCCCGAAAAGTTCTCCTCATGGTCTGTAGATCAGTCCTGCCATACCTATGACCTGAAACATAAGCCGAGTTTGTGTTTTCAGACAACTGTCCAAAAAGGGCTGGACGACACAACCTACAGGCTCAGGCCCCTGGAGCCAAACCTGAGTACTGTACTTGCCCTCTCCAAGGGAATTGTGTGTGCCCATTCCAATGGCCACAACCCTTCTAATAGGATAAACCTCCAAAGTCCCTGATATATCTCAATAGTGGTAGCTTCCCAGGAAAAACAGGGGCAATCTGAGCCCAAATGAGCCCCTACCTGCACTCAGACCCATAGACAGATGTCCTCAGAGGTAAAAAGGAAAGAACAGGCCCCTAGGCACTAATCAGATCCATTGCTTTGGTTTCCAGGCATCTCTCCTCAGAGGCCTGGATTTCAAAAGCAGCATATAGCTGTTTCTTGTTTCACCCATCAGAAAACATCTCATCTACACATGGGAAACTTGCACGTTGGAGCTGTGTCAAAGCCTCTGTTTAGGAGAACCCTTTAGGGCCCCAGTGCCACCGCTTCATTCCAAGGTCTCCATAGACACAAAAGCACATTCGGACCCATCCCCAGGGGTGTACATTTCAACTCAGCATCCTCGGTAGCTCCCCACAGATCCAGGAGATCTAAACTGTCTTGTTGCTAGGAGACAATTGGAATGCGAGGTGGGCTACCCAGCCATCCATCCTTAGAACCCTGCTCAGAATCATTGGCCTGGAGCCAAACAACAGGTCTCAATTGTCCTGCCGAAGACTCTCTGCAGTTTGGAGCTTCTCACAACTCCCATCATGGGAAAACCCCCATGGCCTCGTGATGCCCCCCCATTCATGAAGGGGCCATCAGGGACAGAAACTCCAACCTGAGCGATCGTCTGATCCTCGCCCTGACTTCAGATGCACGAGATCTCGATTCAGGTCTGTAGATTGTGCCTGCCATGGCCTCACCCAGAAACCTAAGCCTAGCTTGTGTTCTCAGACTTTTGTCGTCAGACTACTGGCCCACAAGGCCTCCAGTTTGGCAATCCAGAACTAAAATGCAGCACTCTGCCTGCCCTCCAGATAAAAAACATTGTCCTCTGGGGCTACCCAGTAACCCCAAATGAGGATCAACCTGCACCGACCTTGGCTGTACCCCAAATACATAGGCTGACCAGGGCACTAATGCCCTTTCTGACACAGCCTGAGCCTGGACCCCCTGGACCCTGCCAGACAGCTGGCCGCACACTGAGCACATCGAGCCGCCATGGCCTTAGGTCGTCATCTCTTCCCAACCTCGGTTTTCAGGTTTCAGAACCTAGACCTTATCTCCAATCACTGTCCATGTTGAAGGTGATGCAGAAATCAGAACTCCTTCCCCATGGCAAGAAACCTTGTGGTTGGCATGTTGTCCAACGTTCAGTGTCGTTGAAACCAGTGTGGCCCATGAGGCCCCGCCCATGCTCGCGGGCCACATTGGTCACAAACACACATTGTGACCCTCAGGCTGAGCCCACTCCTCAAGTAAGGCCACTCAGTGGCTGGATGAAGAGATAGCATATTGGGCTTGCCATGCCCCTAGGCCCCAATTTTTAACCATAGTTCGGATTGTCCCTTCAGTCTTCCCCACGGCTTTGCTTTGGAATTCCTCTTTTGGTGGGACACCTGAGGTAACAAAACTGAAATGAGTCCTCCCATCCCAGAGATTGACGAAAAGCAATTGGGAATCGGGCCAAATCCTCAGAGAGGAAGATTCGTCCATGGCCCATGAGGCCTCCCCGACATTCCACGGCCATCACTGATACAAACTCCAGAGACAAAAGCCTGAGCAATCGCCACAGACTCGCACTTTCTTCATATCCTGTAGAGTTCTTCTCATGGTTTGTAGAACGGGCCTGCCATACCTACGTCCCCAAACCTAAGCTGAGTTTGTGTTTTCAGACTTCTGTCCTCAAAGTCTTGGGCCACACACCCTCCAGGCTGGGCCCCTGGAGCCACACATTAGGACTGTGCCTACCAATCCATGGGAATTCTGCCCATTCCATGGTCCAAAATCGTACAAATTAGGAGAAACCTCCAACGACCCTTAGGCCATCCCAATAGTGTGGGTCACCCGGAACAAACAAGGGGTGTCTGACACCAGCTGATAATCGACCTCCACTCATACCATAGATGGATGTCCCCAGAGAAGAAGATTGAACCAGACAGGACCCTAGGCCATAATAGGATCCATTGCTATGGGTTACAGGCATGTGTCCTCAAAAGCCTGATTCCAATACGAGCATAGGGGTTTTCCTGAGGCACCCATCAGAACTCATCTCGTCTCCACAAGTAAACCTGTGCATGGGAGCCATGTCCAAAGCTTAAAAGTACTTCAGGTTGCCGGTGCCACCGCCCCATTCCAAGGCCCTCATGGACACAAAAACACATTAGGACACATCCTCAGGAAAGTCCATTTCAACTCAGCCACCGAGGTTGCTCCCGCAGAGCCATCAGATCTAAACTGTCTTGTTGCTAGGAGACAATTGGAATGCGAGGCGGGCTTCCCAGGCATCCATCCGCGAACGGTGCTCTGGAGTCATTCCATATGGGATGTCCTGGAGCTGTCCAACAGGTCTCAATTGTCCGGAAGAAGGAATCCTGGAAGGGGGCATCCCACAACTCCCAACGTGGGAAAACCTCAATGGTCTCGAGATTCCGCTCCCTTCATGAAGCGGCCGTCATGCTCAGAAACTCCCACCTGAGCCAACGTCTGATCCTCGCCCTGACTTCAGATGCATGAGATATTGGTTCAGATCTGCAGGGGGTACCTGCCGTGCCCTCGCCCTGAAACCCAAGTCTAGCTTGTCTTCTCAGACTTCCATCCTCACACTCCTGGCCCCAAAGCCCTCAAGTTTGGCAATTCCGGACCCACAATGCAGCACTCTGCCTGCCCTCTAGAGAAAAAAATGATTGCCTCATGAGCTGCCCAGGCACCTTAAATGAGGGTAAACCTACACAGCACTCGACTTTACCCAAATTATATAGTCTAACCTGGGCACTAATGCACTGTCGAACACATCCTGAGCCCAGACCTCCTGACCAACACCCAGAAAGCTGACCGCACACTGAGCACATAAAACCCGCCATGGCCTTAGGTCATCATCTCTTCCCTACCTCAGTTTTCAGGCTTCAGAACCGAGACCTTATCTCCAATCACTGCCCAGGGGTGAGTCTGATGCAGAAATCAGAACTCCTCCTTACCCATGGCAAGAACCCTTGTGGTTGGCACGTTGTCCAACGATCAGTGTAGGAGAAACCCTGAGGCCCCGCCCATTCTTGAGTGCGACGAGGGCATACACACGCATTGTGACCCTCAGCATGAGTCCTGTCCTCTAGTAAGTCCTCTCAGTGGCTGGACCATTAGATGTCATAATGGGCTGGACATGTCCCTAGGCCCCAATTTTTAACCAGATTTCTGATTGTCCAGTCGCCCCTCCTAGGGCTCTACTCTGAAATCCCTCATTTGGTGGGACACCTGAGGTTAAAAAAGAAAACAACAACAACAACAACAACAACAAAATAAAACGGACTTCTTCCAGCCCACAGAATGAACCCAAACTCTTTGGACGGGGCCAAACCACCAGAGAGTAAGACTCGTCCATTTCCCATGAAGTCACCCAGAAATTCCACGACCATGAGTGACACGATATCCCGAGACAAAAACTTGAGCAGGAGCCTCACACTCGCCCTTCTTTCAAATCCCGAAAAGTTCTCCTCATGGTCTGTAGATCAGTCCTGCCATACCTATGACCTGAAACATAAGCCGAGTTTGTGTTTTCAGACAACTGTCCAAAAAGGGCTGGACGACACAACCTACAGGCTCAGGCCCCTGGAGCCAAACCTGAGTACTGTACTTGCCCTCTCCAAGGGAATTGTGTGTGCCCATTCCAATGGCCACAACCCTTCTAATAGGATAAACCTCCAAAGTCCCTGATATATCTCAATAGTGGTAGCTTCCCAGGAAAAACAGGGGCAATCTGAGCCCAAATGAGCCCCTACCTGCACTCAGACCCATAGACAGATGTCCTCAGAGGTAAAAAGGAAAGAACAGGCCCGTAGGCACTAATCAGATCCATTGCTTTGGTTTCCAGGCATCTCTCCTCAGAGGCCTGGATTTCAAAAGCAGCATATAGCTGTTTCTTGTTTCACCCATCAGAAAACATCTCATCTACACATGGGAAACTTGCACGTTGGAGCTGTGTCAAAGCCTCTGTTTAGGAGAACCCTTTAGGGCCCCAGTGCCACCGCTTCATTCCAAGGTCTCCATAGACACAAAAGCACATTCGGACCCATCCCCAGGGGTGTGCATTTCAACTCAGCATCCTCGGTAGCTCCCCACAGATCCAGGAGATCTAAACTGTCTTGTTGCTAGGAGACAATTGGAATGCGAGGTGGGCTACCCAGCCATCCATCCTTAGAACCCTGCTCAGAATCATTGGCCTGGAGCCAAACAACAGGTCTCAATTGTCCTGCCGAAGACTCTCTGCAGTTTGGAGCTTCTCACAACTCCCATCATGGGAAAACCCCCATGGCCTCGTGATGCCCCCCCATTCATGAAGGGGCCATCAGGGACAGAAACTCCAACCTGAGCGATCGTCTGATCCTCGCCCTGACTTCAGATGCACGAGATCTCGATTCAGGTCTGTAGATTGTGCCTGCCATGGCCTCACCCAGAAACCTAAGCCTAGCTTGTGTTCTCAGACTTTTGTCGTCAGACTACTGGCCCACAAGGCCTCCAGTTTGGCAATCCAGAACTAAAATGCAGCACTCTGCCTGCCCTCCAGATAAAAAACATTGTCCTCTGGGGCTACCCAGTAACCCCAAATGAGGATCAACCTGCACCGACCTTGGCTGTACCCCAAATACATAGGCTGACCAGGGCACTAATGCCCTTTCTGACACAGCCTGAGCCTGGACCCCCTGGACCCTGCCAGACAGCTGGCCGCACACTGAGCACATCGAGCCGCCATGGCCTTAGGTCGTCATCTCTTCCCAACCTCGGTTTTCAGGTTTCAGAACCTAGACCTTATCTCCAATCACTGTCCATGTTGAAGGTGATGCAGAAATCAGAACTCCTTCCCCATGGCAAGAAACCTTGTGGTTGGCATGTTGTCCAACGTTCAGTGTCGTTGAAACCAGTGTGGCCCATGAGGCCCCGCCCATGCTCGCGGGCCACATTGGTCACAAACACACATTGTGACCCTCAGGCTGAGCCCACTCCTCAAGTAAGGCCACTCAGTGGCTGGATGAAGAGATAGCATATTGGGCTTGCCATGCCCCTAGGCCCCAATTTTTAACCATAGTTCGGATTGTCCCTTCAGTCTTCCCCACGGCTTTGCTTTGGAATTCCTCTTTTGGTGGGACACCTGAGGTAACAAAACTGAAATGAGTCCTCCCATCCCAGAGATTGACGAAAAGCAATTGGGAATCGGGCCAAATCCTCAGAGAGGAAGATTCGTCCATGGCCCATGAGGCCTCCCCGACATTCCACGGCCATCACTGATACAAAATCCAGAGACAAAAGCCTGAGCAATCGCCACAGACTCGCACTTTCTTCATATCCTGTAGAGTTCTTCTCATGGTTTGTAGATCGGGCCTGCCATACCTACGTCCCCAAACCTAAGCTGAGTTTGTGTTTTCAGACTTCTGTCCTCAAAGTCTTGGGCCACACACCCTCCAGGCTGGGCCCCTGGAGCCACACATTAGGACTGTGCCTACCAATCCATGGGAATTCTGCCCATTCCATGGTCCAAAATCGTACAAATTAGGAGAAACCTCCAACGACCCTTAGGCCATCCCAATAGTGTGGGTCACCCGGAACAAACAAGGGGTGTCTGACACCAGCTGATAATCGACCTCCACTCATACCATAGATGGATGTCCCCAGAGAAGAAGATTGAACCAGACAGGACCCTAGGCCATAATAGGATCCATTGCTATGGGTTACAGGCATGTGTCCTCAAAAGCCTGATTCCAATACGAGCATAGGGGTTTTCCTGAGGCACCCATCAGAACTCATCTCGTCTCCACAAGTAAACCTGTGCATGGGAGCCATGTCCAAAGCTTAAAAGTACTTCAGGTTGCCGGTGCCACCGCCCCATTCCAAGGCCCTCATGGACACAAAAACACATTAGGACACATCCTCAGGAAAGTCCATTTCAACTCAGCCACCGAGGTTGCTCCCGCAGAGCCATCAGATCTAAACTGTCTTGTTGCTAGGAGACAATTGGAATGCGAGGCGGGCTTCCCAGGCATCCATCCGCGAACGGTGCTCTGGAGTCATTCCATATGGGATGTCCTGGAGCTGTCCAACAGGTCTCAATTGTCCGGAAGAAGGAATCCTGGAAGGGGGCATCCCACAACTCCCAACGTGGGAAAACCTCAATGGTCTCGAGATTCCGCTCCCTTCATGAAGCGGCCGTCATGCTCAGAAACTCCCACCTGAGCCAACGTCTGATCCTCGCCCTGACTTCAGATGCATGAGATATTGGTTCAGATCTGCAGGGGGTACCTGCCGTGCCCTCGCCCTGAAACCCAAGTCTAGCTTGTCTTCTCAGACTTCCATCCTCACACTCCTGGCCCCAAAGCCCTCAAGTTTGGCAATTCCGGACCCACAATGCAGCACTCTGCCTGCCCTCTAGAGAAAAAAATGATTGCCTCATGAGCTGCCCAGGCACCTTAAATGAGGGTAAACCTACACAGCACTCGACTTTACCCAAATTATATAGTCTAACCTGGGCACTAATGCACTGTCGAACACATCCTGAGCCCAGACCTCCTGACCAACACCCAGAAAGCTGACCGCACACTGAGCACATAAAACCCGCCATGGCCTTAGGTCATCATCTCTTCCCTACCTCAGTTTTCAGGCTTCAGAACCGAGACCTTATCTCCAATCACTGCCCAGGGGTGAGTCTGATGCAGAAATCAGAACTCCTCCTTACCCATGGCAAGAACCCTTGTGGTTGGCACGTTGTCCAACGATCAGTGTAGGAGAAACCCTGAGGCCCCGCCCATTCTTGAGTGCGACGAGGGCATACACACGCATTGTGACCCTCAGCATGAGTCCTGTCCTCTAGTAAGTCCTCTCAGTGGCTGGACCATTAGATGTCATAATGGGCTTGACATGTCCCTAGGCCCCAATTTTTAACCAGATTTCTGATTGTCCAGTCGCCCCTCCTAGGGCTCTACTCTGAAATCCCTCATTTGGTGGGACACCTGAGGTTAAAAAAGAAAACAACAACAACAACAACAACAACAACAAAATAAAACGGACTTCTTCCAGCCCACAGAATGAACCCAAACTCTTTGGACGGGGCCAAACCACCAGAGAGTAAGACTCGTCCATTTCCCATGAAGTCACCCAGAAATTCCACGACCATGAGTGACACGATATCCCGAGACAAAAACTTGAGCAGGAGCCTCACACTCGCCCTTCTTTCAAATCCCGAAAAGTTCTCCTCATGGTCTGTAGATCAGTCCTGCCATACCTATGACCTGAAACATAAGCCGAGTTTGTGTTTTCAGACAACTGTCCAAAAAGGGCTGGACGACACAACCTACAGGCTCAGGCCCCTGGAGCCAAACCTGAGTACTGTACTTGCCCTCTCCAAGGGAATTGTGTGTGCCCATTCCAATGGCCACAACCCTTCTAATAGGATAAACCTCCAAAGTCCCTGATATATCTCAATAGTGGTAGTTCCCAGGAAAAACAGGGGCAATCTGAGCCCAAATGAGCCCCTACCTGCACTCAGACCCATAGACAGATGTCCTCAGAGGTAAAAAGGAAAGAACAGGCCCCTAGGCACTAATCAGATCCATTGCTTTGGTTTCCAGGCATCTCTCCTCAGAGGCCTGGATTTCAAAAGCAGCATATAGCTGTTTCTTGTTTCACCCATCAGAAAACATCTCATCTACACATGGGAAACTTGCACGTTGGAGCTGTGTCAAAGCCTCTGTTTAGGAGAACCCTTTAGGGCCCCAGTGCCACCGCTTCATTTCAAGGTCTCCATAGACACAAAAGCACATTCGAACCCATCCCCAGGGGTGTGCATTTCAACTCAGCATCCTCGGTAGCTCCCCACAGATCCAGGAGATCTAAACTGTCTTGTTGCTAGGAGACAATTGGAATGCGAGGTGGGCTACCCAGCCATCCATCCTTAGAACCCTGCTCAGAATCATTGGCCTGGAGCCAAACAACAGGTCTCAATTGTCCTGCCGAAGACTCTCTGCAGTTTGGAGCTTCTCACAACTCCCATCATGGGAAAACCCCCATGGCCTCGTGATGCCCCCCCATTCATGAAGGGGCCATCAGGGACAGAAACTCCAACCTGAGCGATCGTCTGATCCTCGCCCTGACTTCAGATGCACGAGATCTCGATTCAGGTCTGTAGATTGTGCCTGCCATGGCCTCACCCAGAAACCTAAGCCTAGCTTGTGTTCTCAGACTTTTGTCGTCAGACTACTGGCCCACAAGGCCTCCAGTTTGGCAATCCAGAACTAAAATGCAGCACTCTGCCTGCCCTCCAGATAAAAAACATTGTCCTCTGGGGCTACCCAGTAACCCCAAATGAGGATCAACCTGCACCGACCTTGGCTGTACCCCAAATACATAGGCTGACCAGGGCACTAATGCCCTTTCTGACACAGCCTGAGCCTGGACCCCCTGGACCCTGCCAGACAGCTGGCCGCACACTGAGCACATCGAGCCGCCATGGCCTTAGGTCGTCATCTCTTCCCAACCTCGGTTTTCAGGTTTCAGAACCTAGACCTTATCTCCAATCACTGTCCATGTTGAAGGTGATGCAGAAATCAGAACTCCTTCCCCATGGCAAGAAACCTTGTGGTTGGCATGTTGTCCAACGTTCAGTGTCGTTGAAACCAGTGTGGCCCATGAGGCCCTGCCCATGCTCGCGGGCCACATTGGTCACAAACACACATTGTGACCCTCAGGCTGAGCCCACTCCTCAAGTAAGGCCACTCAGTGGCTGGATGAAGAGATAGCATATTGGGCTTGCCATGCCCCTAGGCCCCAATTTTTAACCATAGTTCGGATTGTCCCTTCAGTCTTCCCCACGGCTTTGCTTTGGAATTCCTCTTTTGGTGGGACACCTGAGGTAACAAAACTGAAATGAGTCCTCCCATCCCAGAGATTGACGAAAAGCAATTGGTAATCGGGCCAAATCCTCAGAGAGGAAGATTCGTCCATGGCCCATGAGGCCTCCCCGACATTCCACGGCCATCACTGATACAAAATCCAGAGACAAAAGCCTGAGCAATCGCCACAGACTCGCACTTTCTTCATATCCTGTAGAGTTCTTCTCATGGTTTGTAGATCGGGCCTGCCATACCTACGTCCCCAAACCTAAGCTGAGTTTGTGTTTTCAGACTTCTGTCCTCAAAGTCTTGGGCCACACACCCTCCAGGCTGGGCCCCTGGAGCCACACATTAGGACTGTGCCTACCAATCCATGGGAATTCTGCCCATTCCATGGTCCAAAATCGTACAAATTAGGAGAAACCTCCAACGACCCTTAGGCCATCCCAATAGTGTGGGTCACCCGGAACAAACAAGGGGTGTCTGACACCAGCTGATAATCGACCTCCACTCATACCATAGATGGATGTCCCCAGAGAAGAAGATTGAACCAGACAGGACCCTAGGCCATAATAGGATCCATTGCTATGGGTTACAGGCATGTGTCCTCAAAAGCCTGATTCCAATACGAGCATAGGGGTTTTCCTGAGGCACCCATCAGAACTCATCTCGTCTCCACAAGTAAACCTGTGCATGGGAGCCATGTCCAAAGCTTAAAAGTACTTCAGGTTGCCGGTGCCACCGCCCCATTCCAAGGCCCTCATGGACACAAAAACACATTAGGACACATCCTCAGGAAAGTCCATTTCAACTCAGCCACCGAGGTTGCTCCCGCAGAGCCATCAGATCTAAACTGTCTTGTTGCTAGGAGACAATTGGAATGCGAGGCGGGCTTCCCAGGCATCCATCCGCGAACGGTGCTCTGGAGTCATTCCATATGGGATGTCCTGGAGCTGTCCAACAGGTCTCAATTGTCCGGAAGAAGGAATCCTGGAAGGGGGCATCCCACAACTCCCAACGTGGGAAAACCTCAATGGTCTCGAGATTCCGCTCCCTTCATGAAGCGGCCGTCATGCTCAGAAACTCCCACCTGAGCCAACGTCTGATCCTCGCCCTGACTTCAGATGCATGAGATATTGGTTCAGATCTGCAGGGGGTACCTGCCGTGCCCTCGCCCTGAAACCCAAGTCTAGCTTGTCTTCTCAGACTTCCATCCTCACACTCCTGGCCCCAAAGCCCTCAAGTTTGGCAATTCCGGACCCACAATGCAGCACTCTGCCTGCCCTCTAGAGAAAAAAATGATTGCCTCATGAGCTGCCCAGGCACCTTAAATGAGGGTAAACCTACACAGCACTCGACTTTACCCAAATTATATAGTCTAACCTGGGCACTAATGCACTGTCGAACACATCCTGAGCCCAGACCTCCTGACCAACACCCAGAAAGCTGACCGCACACTGAGCACATAAAACCCGCCATGGCCTTAGGTCATCATCTCTTCCCTACCTCAGTTTTCAGGCTTCAGAACCGAGACCTTATCTCCAATCACTGCCCAGGGGTGAGTCTGATGCAGAAATCAGAACTCCTCCTTACCCATGGCAAGAACCCTTGTGGTTGGCACGTTGTCCAACGATCAGTGTAGGAGAAACCCTGAGGCCCCGCCCATTCTTGAGTGCGACGAGGGCATACACACGCATTGTGACCCTCAGCATGAGTCCTGTCCTCTAGTAAGTCCTCTCAGTGGCTGGACCATTAGATGTCATAATGGGCTTGACATGTCCCTAGGCCCCAATTTTTAACCAGATTTCTGATTGTCCAGTCGCCCCTCCTAGGGCTCTACTCTGAAATCCCTCATTTGGTGGGACACCTGAGGTTAAAAAAGAAAACAACAACAACAACAACAACAACAAAATAAAACGGACTTCTTCCAGCCCACAGAATGAACCCAAACTCTTTGGACGGGGCCAAACCACCAGAGAGTAAGACTCGTCCATTTCCCATGAAGTCACCCAGAAATTCCACGACCATGAGTGACACGATATCCCGAGACAAAAACTTGAGCAGGAGCCTCACACTCGCCCTTCTTTCAAATCCCGAAAAGTTCTCCTCATGGTCTGTAGATCAGTCCTGCCATACCTATGACCTGAAAAACATAAGCCGAGTTTGTGTTTTCAGACAACTGTCCAAAAAGGGCTGGACGACACAACCTACAGGCTCAGGCCCCTGGAGCCAAACCTGAGTACTGTACTTGCCCTCTCCAAGGGAATTGTGTGTGCCCATTCCAATGGCCACAACCCTTCTAATAGGATAAACCTCCAAAGTCCCTGATATATCTCAATAGTGGTAGCTTCCCAGGAAAAACAGGGGCAATCTGAGCCCAAATGAGCCCCTACCTGCACTCAGACCCATAGACAGATGTCCTCAGAGGTAAAAAGGAAAGAACAGGCCCCTAGGCACTAATCAGATCCATTGCTTTGGTTTCCAGGCATCTCTCCTCAGAGGCCTGGATTTCAAAAGCAGCATATAGCTGTTTCTTGTTTCACCCATCAGAAAACATCTCATCTACACATGGGAAACTTGCACGTTGGAGCTGTGTCAAAGCCTCTGTTTAGGAGAACCCTTTAGGGCCCCAGTGCCACCGCTTCATTCCAAGGTCTCCATAGACACAAAAGCACATTCGGACCCATCCCCAGGGGTGTGCATTTCAATACAGCATCCTCGGTAGCTCCCCACAGATCCAGGAGATCTAAACTGTCTTGTTGCTAGGAGACAATTGGAATGCGAGGTGGGCTACCCAGCCATCCATCCTTAGAACCCTGCTCAGAATCATTGGCCTGGAGCCAAACAACAGGTCTCAATTGTCCTGCCGAAGACTCTCTGCAGTTTGGAGCTTCTCACAACTCCCATCATGGGAAAACCCCCATGGCCTCGTGATGCCCCCCCATTCATGAAGGGGCCATCAGGGACAGAAACTCCAACCTGAGCGATCGTCTGATCCTCGCCCTGACTTCAGATGCACGAGATCTCGATTCAGGTCTGTAGATTGTGCCTGCCATGGCCTCACCCAGAAACCTAAGCCTAGCTTGTGTTCTCAGACTTTTGTCGTCAGACTACTGGCCCACAAGGCCTCCAGTTTGGCAATCCAGAACTAAAATGCAGCACTCTGCCTGCCCTCCAGATAAAAAACATTGTCCTCTGGGGCTACCCAGTAACCCCAAATGAGGATCAACCTGCACCGACCTTGGCTGTACCCCAAATACATAGGCTGACCAGGGCACTAATGCCCTTTCTGACACAGCCTGAGCCTGGACCCCCTGGACATTGCCAGACAGCTGGCCGCACACTGAGCACATCGAGCCGCCATGGCCTTAGGTCGTCATCTCTTCCCAACCTCGGTTTTCAGGTTTCAGAACCTAGACCTTATCTCCAATCACTGTCCATGTTGAAGGTGATGCAGAAATCAGAACTCCTTCCCCATGGCAAGAAACCTTGTGGTTGGCATGTTGTCCAACGTTCAGTGTCGTTGAAACCAGTGTGGCCCATGAGGCCCTGCCCATGCTCGCGGGCCACATTGGTCACAAACACACATTGTGACCCTCAGGCTGAGCCCACTCCTCAAGTAAGGCCACTCAGTGGCTGGATGAAGAGATAGCATATTGGGCTTGCCATGCCCCTAGGCCCCAATTTTTAACCATAGTTCGGATTGTCCCTTCAGTCTTCCCCACGGCTTTGCTTTGGAATTCCTCTTTTGGTGGGACACCTGAGGTAACAAAACTGAAATGAGTCCTCCCATCCCAGAGATTGACGAAAAGCAATTGGGAATCGGGCCAAATCCTCAGAGAGGAAGATTCGTCCATGGCCCATGAGGCCTCCCCGACATTCCACGGCCATCACTGATACAAAATCCAGAGACAAAAGCCTGAGCAATCGCCACAGACTCGCACTTTCTTCATATCCTGTAGAGTTCTTCTCATGGTTTGTAGATCGGGCCTGCCATACCTACGTCCCCAAACCTAAGCTGAGTTTGTGTTTTCAGACTTCTGTCCTCAAAGTCTTGGGCCACACACCCTCCAGGCTGGGCCCCTGGAGCCACACATTAGGACTGTGCCTACCAATCCATGGGAATTCTGCCCATTCCATGGTCCAAAATCGTACAAATTAGGAGAAACCTCCAACGACCCTTAGGCCATCCCAATAGTGTGGGTCACCCGGAACAAACAAGGGGTGTCTGACACCAGCTGATAATTGACCTCCACTCATACCATAGATGGATGTCCCCAGAGAAGAAGATTGAACCAGACAGGACCCTAGGCCATAATAGGATCCATTGCTATGGGTTACAGGCATGTGTCCTCAAAAGCCTGATTCCAATACGAGCATAGGGGTTTTCCTGAGGCACCCATCAGAACTCATCTCGTCTCCACAAGTAAACCTGTGCATGGGAGCCATGTCCAAAGCTTAGGAAAGTACTTCAGGTTGCCGGTGCCACCGCCCCATTCCAAGGCCCTCATGGACACAAAAACACATTAGGACACATCCTCAGGAAAGTCCATTTCAACTCAGCCACCGAGGTTGCTCCCGCAGAGCCATCAGATCTAAACTGTCTTGTTGCTAGGAGACAATTGGAATGCGAGGCGGGCTTCCCAGGCATCCATCCGCGAACGGTGCTCTGGAGTCATTCCATATGGGATGTCCTGGAGCTGTCCAACAGGTCTCAATTGTCCGGAAGAAGGAATCCTGGAAGGGGGCATCCCACAACTCCCAACGTGGGAAAACCTCAATGGTCTCGAGATTCCGCTCCCTTCATGAAGCGGCCGTCATGCTCAGAAACTCCCACCTGAGCCAACGTCTGATCCTCGCCCTGACTTCAGATGCATGAGATATTGGTTCAGATCTGCAGGGGGTACCTGCCGTGCCCTCGCCCTGAAACCCAAGTCTAGCTTGTCTTCTCAGACTTCCATCCTCACACTCCTTGCCCCAAAGCCCTCAAGTTTGGCAATTCCGGACCCACAATGCAGCACTCTGCCTGCCCTCTAGAGAAAAAAATGATTGCCTCATGAGCTGCCCAGGCACCTTAAATGAGGGTAAACCTACACAGCACTCGACTTTACCCAAATTATATAGTCTAACCTGGGCACTAATGCACTGTCGAACACATCCTGAGCCCAGACCTCCTGACCAACACCCAGAAAGCTGACCGCACACTGAGCACATAAAACCCGCCATGGCCTTAGGTCATCATCTCTTCCCTACCTCAGTTTTCAGGCTTCAGAACCGAGACCTTATCTCCAATCACTGCCCAGGGGTGAGTCTGATGCAGAAATCAGAACTCCTCCTTACCCATGGCAAGAACCCTTGTGGTTGGCACGTTGTCCAACGATCAGTGTAGGAGAAACCCTGAGGCCCCGCCCATTCTTGAGTGCGACGAGGGCATACACACGCATTGTGACCCTCAGCATGAGTCCTGTCCTCTAGTAAGTCCTCTCAGTGGCTGGACCATTAGATGTCATAATGGGCTGGACATGTCCCTAGGCCCCAATTTTTAACCAGATTTCTGATTGTCCAGTCGCCCCTCCTAGGGCTCTACTCTGAAATCCCTCATTTGGTGGGACACCTGAGGTTAAAAAAGAAAACAACAACAACAACAACAACAACAAAATAAAACGGACTTCTTCCAGCCCACAGAATGAACCCAAACTCTTTGGACGGGGCCAAACCACCAGAGAGTAAGACTCGTCCATTTCCCATGAAGTCACCCAGAAATTCCACGACCATGAGTGACACGATATCCCGAGACAAAAACTTGAGCAGGAGCCTCACACTCGCCCTTCTTTCAAATCCCGAAAAGTTCTCCTCATGGTCTGTAGATCAGTCCTGCCATACCTATGACCTGAAACATAAGCCGAGTTTGTGTTTTCAGACAACTGTCCAAAAAGGGCTGGACGACACAACCTACAGGCTCAGGCCCCTGGAGCCAAACCTGAGTACTGTACTTGCCCTCTCCAAGGGAATTGTGTGTGCCCATTCCAATGGCCACAACCCTTCTAATAGGATAAACCTCCAAAGTCCCTGATATATCTCAATAGTGGTAGCTTCCCAGGAAAACCAGGGGCAATCTGAGCCCAAATGAGCCCCTACCTGCACTCAGACCCATAGACAGATGTCCTCAGAGGTAAAAAGGAAAGAACAGGCCCGTAGGCACTAATCAGATCCATTGCTTTGGTTTCCAGGCATCTCTCCTCAGAGGCCTGGATTTAAAAAGCAGCATATAGCTGTTTCTTGTTTCACCCATCAGAAAACATCTCATCTACACATGGGAAACTTGCACGTTGGAGCTGTGTCAAAGCCTCTGTTTAGGAGAACCCTTTAGGGCCCCAGTGCCACCGCTTCATTCCAAGGTCTCCATAGACAAAAAAGCACATTAGGACCCATCCCCAAGGGTGTCCATTTCAACTCAGCATCCTCGGTAGCTCCCCACAGATCCAGGAGATCTAAACTGTCTTGTTGCTAGGAGACAATTGGAATGCGAGGTGGGCTACCCAGCCATCCATCCTTAGAACCCTGCTCAGAATCATTGGCCTGGAGCCAAACAACAGGTCTCAATTGTCCTGCCGAAGACTCTCTGCAGTTTGGAGCTTCTCACAACTCCCATCATGGGAAAACCCCCATGGCCTCGTGATGCCCCCCCATTCATGAAGGGGCCATCAGGGACAGAAACTCCAACCTGAGCGATCGTCTGATCCTCGCCCTGACTTCAGATGCACGAGATCTCGATTCAGGTCTGTAGATTGTGCCTGCCATGGCCTCACCCAGAAACCTAAGCCTAGCTTGTGTTCTCAGACTTTTGTCGTCAGACTACTGGCCCACAAGGCCTCCAGTTTGGCAATCCAGAACTAAAATGCAGCACTCTGCCTGCCCTCCAGATAAAAAACATTGTCCTCTGGGGCTACCCAGTAACCCCAAATGAGGATCAACCTGCACCGACCTTGGCTGTACCCCAAATACATAGGCTGACCAGGGCACTAATGCCCTTTCTGACACAGCCTGAGCCTGGACCCCCTGGACCCTGCCAGACAGCTGGCCGCACACTGAGCACATCGAGCCGCCATGGCCTTAGGTCGTCATCTCTTCCCAACCTCGGTTTTCAGGTTTCAGAACCTAGACCTTATCTCCAATCACTGTCCATGTTGAAGGTGATGCAGAAATCAGAACTCCTTCCCCATGGCAAGAAACCTTGTGGTTGGCATGTTGTCCAACGTTCAGTGTCGTTGAAACCAGTGTGGCCCATGAGGCCCCGCCCATGCTCGCGGGCCACATTGGTCACAAACACACATTGTGACCCTCAGGCTGAGCCCACTCCTCAAGTAAGGCCACTCAGTGGCTGGATGAAGAGATAGCATATTGGGCTTGCCATGCCCCTAGGCCCCAATTTTTAACCATAGTTCGGATTGTCCCTTCAGTCTTCCCCACGGCTTTGCTTTGGAATTCCTCTTTTGGTGGGACACCTGAGGTAACAAAACTGAAATGAGTCCTCCCATCCCAGAGATTGACGAAAAGCAATTGGGAATCGGGCCAAATCCTCAGAGAGGAAGATTCGTCCATGGCCCATGAGGCCTCCCCGACATTCCACGGCCATCACTGATACAAAATCCAGAGACAAAAGCCTGAGCAATCGCCACAGACTCGCACTTTCTTCATATCCTGTAGAGTTCTTCTCATGGTTTGTAGATCGGGCCTGCCATACCTACGTCCCCAAACCTAAGCTGAGTTTGTGTTTTCAGACTTCTGTCCTCAACGTCTTGGGCCACACACCCTCCCGGCTGGGCCCCTGGAGCCACACATTAGGACTGTGCCTACCAATCCATGGGAATTCTGCCCATTCCATGGTCCAAAATCGTACAAATTAGGAGAAACCTCCAACGACCCTTAGGCCATCCCAATAGTGTGGGTCACCCGGAACAAACAAGGGGTGTCTGACACCAGCTGATAATCGACCTCCACTCATACCATAGATGGATGTCCCCAGAGAAGAAGATTGAACCAGACAGGACCCTAGGCCATAATAGGATCCATTGCTATGGGTTACAGGCATGTGTCCTCAAAGCCTGATTCCAATACGAGCATAGGGGTTTTCCTGAGGCACCCATCAGAACTCATCTCGTCTCCACAAGTAAACCTGTGCATGGGAGCCATGTCCAAAGCTTAGGAAAGTACTTCAGGTTGCCGGTGCCACCGCCCCATTCCAAGGCCCTCATGGACACAAAAACACATTAGGACACATCCTCAGGAAAGTCCATTTCAACTCAGCCACCGAGGTTGCTCCCGCAGAGCCATCAGATCTAAACTGTGTTGTTGCTAGGAGACAATTGGAATGCGAGGCGGGCTTCTCAGGCATCCATCCGCGAACGGTGCTCTGGAGTCATTCCATATGGGATGTCCTGGAGCTGTCCAACAGGTCTCAATTGTCCGGAAGAAGGAATCCTGGAAGGGGGCATCCCACAACTCCCAACGTGGGAAAACCTCAATGGTCTCGAGATTCCGCTCCCTTCATGAAGCGGCCGTCATGCTCAGAAACTCCCACCTGAGCCAACGTCTGATCCTCGCCCTGACTTCAGATGCATGAGATATTGGTTCAGATCTGCAGGGGGTACCTGCCGTGCCCTCGCCCTGAAACCCAAGTCTAGCTTGTCTTCTCAGACTTCCATCCTCACACTCCTGGCCCCAAAGCCCTCAAGTTTGGCAATTCCGGACCCACAATGCAGCACTCTGCCTGCCCTCTAGAGAAAAAAATGATTGCCTCATGAGCTGCCCAGGCACCTTAAATGAGGGTAAACCTACACAGCACTCGACTTTACCCAAATTATATAGTCTAACCTGGGCACTAATGCACTGTCGAACACATCCTGAGCCCAGACCTCCTGACCAACACCCAGAAAGCTGACCGCACACTGAGCACATAAAACCCGCCATGGCCTTAGGTCATCATCTCTTCCCTACCTCAGTTTTCAGGCTTCAGAACCGAGACCTTATCTCCAATCACTGCCCAGGGGTGAGTCTGATGCAGAAATCAGAACTCCTCCTTACCCATGGCAAGAACCCTTGTGGTTGGCACGTTGTCCAACGATCAGTGTAGGAGAAACCCTGAGGCCCCGCCCATTCTTGAGTGCGACGAGGGCATACACACGCATTGTGACCCTCAGCATGAGTCCTGTCCTCTAGTAAGTCCTCTCAGTGGCTGGACCATTAGATGTCATAATGGGCTGGACATGTCCCTAGGCCCCAATTTTTAACCAGATTTCTGATTGTCCAGTCGCCCCTCCTAGGGCTCTACTCTGAAATCCCTCATTTGGTGGGACACCTGAGGTTAAAAAAGAAAACAACAACAACAACAACAACAACAACAAAATAAAACGGACTTCTTCCAGCCCACAGAATGAACCCAAACTCTTTGGACGGGGCCAAACCACCAGAGAGTAAGACTCGTCCATTTCCCATGAAGTCACCCAGAAATTCCACGACCATGAGTGACACGATATCCCGAGGCAAAAACTTGAGCAGGAGCCTCACACTCGCCCTTCTTTCAAATCCCGAAAAGTTCTCCTCATGGTCTGTAGATCAGTCCTGCCATACCTATGACCTGAAACATAAGCCGAGTTTGTGTTTTCAGACAACTGTCCAAAAAGGGCTGGACGACACAACCTACAGGCTCAGGCCCCTGGAGCCAAACCTGAGTACTGTACTTGCCCTCTCCAAGGGAATTGTGTGTGCCCATTCCAATGGCCACAACCCTTCTAATAGGATAAACCTCCAAAGTCCCTGATATATCTCAATAGTGGTAGCTTCCCAGGAAAAACAGGGGCAATCTGAGCCCAAATGAGCCCCTACCTGCACTCAGACCCATAGACAGATGTCCTCAGAGGTAAAAAGGAAAGAACAGGCCCGTAGGCACTAATCAGATCCATTGCTTTGGTTTCCAGGCATCTCTCCTCAGAGGCCTGGATTTCAAAAGCAGCATATAGCTGTTTCTTGTTTCACCCATCAGAAAACATCTCATCTACACATGGGAAACTTGCACGTTGGAGCTGTGTCAAAGCCTCTGTTTAGGAGAACCCTTTAGGGCCCCAGTGCCACCGCTTCATTCCAAGGTCTCCATAGACACAAAAGCACATTCGGACCCATCCCCAGGGGTGTGCATTTCAACACAGCATCCTCGGTAGCTCCCCACAGATCCAGGAGATCTAAACTGTCTTGTTGCTAGGAGACAATTGGAATGCGAGGTGGGCTACCCAGCCATCCATCCTTAGAACCCTGCTCAGAATCATTGGCCTGGAGCCAAACAACAGGTCTCAATTGTCCTGCAGAAGACTCTCTGCAGTTTGGAGCTTCTCACAACTCCCATCATGGGAAAACCCCCATGGCCTCGTGATGCCCCCCCATTCATGAAGGGGCCATCAGGGACAGAAACTCCAACCTGAGCGATCGTCTGATCCTCGCCCTGACTTCAGATGCACGAGATCTCGATTCAGGTCTGTAGATTGTGCCTGCCATGGCCTCACCCAGAAACCTAAGCCTAGCTTGTGTTCTCAGACTTTTGTCGTCAGACTACTGGCCCACAAGGCCTCCAGTTTGGCAATCCAGAACTAAAATGCAGCACTCTGCCTGCCCTCCAGATAAAAAACATTGTCCTCTGGGGCTACCCAGTAACCCCAAATGAGGATCAACCTGCACCGACCTTGGCTGTACCCCAAATACATAGGCTGACCAGGGCACTAATGCCCTTTCTGACACAGCCTGAGCCTGGACCCCCTGGACCCTGCCAGACAGCTGGCCGCACACTGAGCACATCGAGCCGCCATGGCCTTAGGTCGTCATCTCTTCCCAACCTCGGTTTTCAGGTTTCAGAACCTAGACCTTATCTCCAATCACTGTCCATGTTGAAGGTGATGCAGAAATCAGAACTCCTTCCCCATGGCAAGAAACCTTGTGGTTGGCATGTTGTCCAACGTTCAGTGTCGTTGAAACCAGTGTGGCCCATGAGGCCCCGCCCATGCTCGCGGGCCACATTGGTCACAAACACACATTGTGACCCTCAGGCTGAGCCCACTCCTCAAGTAAGGCCACTCAGTGGCTGGATGAAGAGATAGCATATTGGGCTTGCCATGCCCCTAGGCCCCAATTTTTAACCATAGTTCGGATTGTCCCTTCAGTCTTCCCCACGGCTTTGCTTTGGAATTCCTCTTTTGGTGGGACACCTGAGGTAACAAAACTGAAATGAGTCCTCCCATCCCAGAGATTGACGAAAAGCAATTGGGAATCGGGCCAAATCCTCAGAGAGGAAGATTCGTCCATGGCCCATGAGGCCTCCCCGACATTCCACGGCCATCACTGATACAAAATCCAGAGACAAAAGCCTGAGCAATCGCCACAGACTCGCACTTTCTTCATATCCTGTAGAGTTCTTCTCATGGTTTGTAGATCGGGCCTGCCATACCTACGTCCCCAAACCTAAGCTGAGTTTGTGTTTTCAGACTTCTGTCCTCAAAGTCTTGGGCCACACACCCTCCAGGCTGGGCCCCTGGAGCCACACATTAGGACTGTGCCTACCAATCCATGGGAATTCTGCCCATTCCATGGTCCAAAATCGTACAAATTAGGAGAAACCTCCAACGACCCTTAGGCCATCCCAATAGTGTGGGTCACCCGGAACAAACAAGGGGTGTCTGACACCAGCTGATAATCGACCTCCACTCATACCATAGATGGATGTCCCCAGAGAAGAAGATTGAACCAGACAGGACCCTAGGCCATAATAGGATCCATTGCTATGGGTTACAGGCATGTGTCCTCAAAAGCCTGATTCCAATACGAGCATAGGGGTTTTCCTGAGGCACCCATCAGAACTCATCTCGTCTCCACAAGTAAACCTGTGCATGGGAGCCATGTCCAAAGCTTAGGAAAGTACTTCAGGTTGCCGGTGCCACCGCCCCATTCCAAGGCCCTCATGGACACAAAAACACATTAGGACACATCCTCAGGAAAGTCCATTTCAACTCAGCCACCGAGGTTGCTCCCGCAGAGCCATCAGATCTAAACTGTCTTGTTGCTAGGAGACAATTGGAATGCGAGGCGGGCTTCTCAGGCATCCATCCGTGAACGGTGCTCTGGAGTCATTCCATATGGGATGTCCTGGAGCTGTCCAACAGGTCTCAATTGTCCGGAAGAAGGAATCCTGGAAGGGGGCATCCCACAACTCCCAACGTGGGAAAACCTCAATGGTCTCGAGATTCCGCTCCCTTCATGAAGCGGCCGTCATGCTCAGAAACTCCCACCTGAGCCAACGTCTGATCCTCGCCCTGACTTCAGATGCATGAGATATTGGTTCAGATCTGCAGGGGGTACCTGCCGTGCCCTCGCCCTGAAACCCAAGTCTAGCTTGTCTTCTCAGACTTCCATCCTCACACTCCTTGCCCCAAAGCCCTCAAGTTTGGCAATTCCGGACCCACAATGCAGCACTCTGCCTGCCCTCTAGAGAAAAAAATGATTGCCTCATGAGCTGCCCAGGCACCTTAAATGAGGGTAAACCTACACAGCACTCGACTTTACCCAAATTATATAGTCTAACCTGGGCACTAATGCACTGTCGAACACATCCTGAGCCCAGACCTCCTGACCAACACCCAGAAAGCTGACCGCACACTGAGCACATAAAACCCGCCATGGCCTTAGGTCATCATCTCTTCCCTACCTCAGTTTTCAGGCTTCAGAACCGAGACCTTATCTCCAATCACTGCCCAGGGGTGAGTCTGATGCAGAAATCAGAACTCCTCCTTACCCATGGCAAGAACCCTTGTGGTTGGCACGTTGTCCAACGATCAGTGTAGGAGAAACCCTGAGGCCCCGCCCATTCTTGAGTGCGACGAGGGCATACACACGCATTGTGACCCTCAGCATGAGTCCTGTCCTCTAGTAAGTCCTCTCAGTGGCTGGACCATTAGATGTCATAATGGGCTTGACATGTCCCTAGGCCCCAATTTTTAACCAGATTTCTGATTGTCCAGTCGCCCCTCCTAGGGCTCTACTCTGAAATCCCTCATTTGGTGGGACACCTGAGGTTAAAAAAGAAAACAACAACAACAACAACAACAACAAAATAAAACGGACTTCTTCCAGCCCACAGAATGAACCCAAACTCTTTGGACGGGGCCAAACCACCAGAGAGTAAGACTCGTCCATTTCCCATGAAGTCACCCAGAAATTCCACGACCATGAGTGACACGATATCCCGAGACAAAAACTTGAGCAGGAGCCTCACACTCGCCCTTCTTTCAAATCCCGAAAAGTTCTCCTCATGGTCTGTAGATCAGTCCTGCCATACCTATGACCTGAAACATAAGCCGAGTTTGTGTTTTCAGACAACTGTCCAAAAAGGGCTGGACGACACAACCTACAGGCTCAGGCCCCTGGAGCCAAACCTGAGTACTGTACTTGCCCTCTCCAAGGGAATTGTGTGTGCCCATTCCAATGGCCACAACCCTTCTAATAGGATAAACCTCCAAAGTCCCTGATATATCTCAATAGTGGTAGCTTCCCAGGAAAAACAGGGGCAATCTGAGCCCAAATGAGCCCCTACCTGCACTCAGACCCATAGACAGATGTCCTCAGAGGTAAAAAGGAAAGAACAGGCCCCTAGGCACTAATCAGATCCATTGCTTTGGTTTCCAGGCATCTCTCCTCAGAGGCCTGGATTTCAAAAGCAGCATATAGCTGTTTCTTGTTTCACCCATCAGAAAACATCTCATCTACACATGGGAAACTTGCACGTTGGAGCTGTGTCAAAGCCTCTGTTTAGGAGAACCCTTTAGGGCCCCAGTGCCACCGCTTCATTCCAAGGTCTCCATAGACACAAAAGCACATTCGGACCCATCCCCAGGGGTGTGCATTTCAACACAGCATCCTCGGTAGCTCCCCACAGATCCAGGAGATCTAAACTGTCTTGTTGCTAGGAGACAATTGGAATGCGAGGTGGGCTACCCAGCCATCCATCCTTAGAACCCTGCTCAGAATCATTGGCCTGGAGCCAAACAACAGGTCTCAATTGTCCTGCAGAAGACTCTCTGCAGTTTGGAGCTTCTCACAACTCCCATCATGGGAAAACCCCCATGGCCTCGTGATGCCCCCCCATTCATGAAGGGGCCATCAGGGACAGAAACTCCAACCTGAGCGATCGTCTGATCCTCGCCCTGACTTCAGATGCACGAGATCTCGATTCAGGTCTGTAGATTGTGCCTGCCATGGCCTCACCCAGAAACCTAAGCCTAGCTTGTGTTCTCAGACTTTTGTCGTCAGACTACTGGCCCACAAGGCCTCCAGTTTGGCAATCCAGAACTAAAATGCAGCACTCTGCCTGCCCTCCAGATAAAAAACATTGTCCTCTGGGGCTACCCAGTAACCCCAAATGAGGATCAACCTGCACCGACCTTGGCTGTACCCCAAATACATAGGCTGACCAGGGCACTAATGCCCTTTCTGACACAGCCTGAGCCTGGACCCCCTGGACCCTGCCAGACAGCTGGCCGCACACTGAGCACATCGAGCCGCCATGGCCTTAGGTCGTCATCTCTTCCCAACCTCGGTTTTCAGGTTTCAGAACCTAGACCTTATCTCCAATCACTGTCCATGTTGAAGGTGATGCAGAAATCAGAACTCCTTCCCCATGGCAAGAAACCTTGTGGTTGGCATGTTGTCCAACGTTCAGTGTCGTTGAAACCAGTGTGGCCCATGAGGCCCTGCCCATGCTGGCGGGCCACATTGGTCACAAACACACATTGTGACCCTCAGGCTGAGCCCACTCCTCAAGTAAGGCCACTCAGTGGCTGGATGAAGAGATAGCATATTGGGCTTGCCATGCCCCTAGGCCCCAATTTTTAACCATAGTTCGGATTGTCCCTTCAGTCTTCCCCACGGCTTTGCTTTGGAATTCCTCTTTTGGTGGGACACCTGAGGTAACAAAACTGAAATGAGTCCTCCCATCCCAGAGATTGACGAAAAGCAATTGGGAATCGGGCCAAATCCTCAGAGAGGAAGATTCGTCCATGGCCCATGAGGCCTCCCCGACATTCCACGGCCATCACTGATACAAAATCCAGAGACAAAAGCCTGAGCAATCGCCACAGACTCGCACTTTCTTCATATCCTGTAGAGTTCTTCTCATGGTTTGTAGATCGGGCCTGCCATACCTACGTCCCCAAACCTAAGCTGAGTTTGTGTTTTCAGACTTCTGTCCTCAAAGTCTTGGGCCACACACCCTCCAGGCTGGGCCCCTGGAGCCACACATTAGGACTGTGCCTACCAATCCATGGGAATTCTGCCCATTCCATGGTCCAAAATCGTACAAATTAGGAGAAACCTCCAACGACCCTTAGGCCATCCCAATAGTGTGGGTCACCCGGAACAAACAAGGGGTGTCTGACACCAGCTGATAATCGACCTCCACTCATACCATAGATGGATGTCCCCAGAGAAGAAGATTGAACCAGACAGGACCCTAGGCCATAATAGGATCCATTGCTATGGGTTACAGGCATGTGTCCTCAAAAGCCTGATTCCAATACGAGCATAGGGGTTTTCCTGAGGCACCCATCAGAACTCATCTCGTCTCCACAAGTAAACCTGTGCATGGGAGCCATGTCCAAAGCTTAAAAGTACTTCAGGTTGCCGGTGCCACCGCCCCATTCCAAGGCCCTCATGGACACAAAAACACATTAGGACACATCCTCAGGAAAGTCCATTTCAACTCAGCCACCGAGGTTGCTCCCGCAGAGCCATCAGATCTAAACTGTCTTGTTGCTAGGAGACAATTGGAATGCGAGGCGGGCTTCCCAGGCATCCATCCGCGAACGGTGCTCTGGAGTCATTCCATATGGGATGTCCTGGAGCTGTCCAACAGGTCTCAATTGTCCGGAAGAAGGAATCCTGGAAGGGGGCATCCCACAACTCCCAACGTGGGAAAACCTCAATGGTCTCGAGATTCCGCTCCCTTCATGAAGCGGCCGTCATGCTCAGAAACTCCCACCTGAGCCAACGTCTGATCCTCGCCCTGACTTCAGATGCATGAGATATTGGTTCAGATCTGCAGGGGGTACCTGCCGTGCCCTCGCCCTGAAACCCAAGTCTAGCTTGTCTTCTCAGACTTCCATCCTCACACTCCTGGCCCCAAAGCCCTCAAGTTTGGCAATTCCGGACCCACAATGCAGCACTCTGCCTGCCCTCTAGAGAAAAAAATGATTGCCTCATGAGCTGCCCAGGCACCTTAAATGAGGGTAAACCTACACAGCACTCGACTTTACCCAAATTATATAGTCTAACCTGGGCACTAATGCACTGTCGAACACATCCTGAGCCCAGACCTCCTGACCAACACCCAGAAAGCTGACCGCACACTGAGCACATAAAACCCGCCATGGCCTTAGGTCATCATCTCTTCCCTACCTCAGTTTTCAGGCTTCAGAACCGAGACCTTATCTCCAATCACTGCCCAGGGGTGAGTCTGATGCAGAAATCAGAACTCCTCCTTACCCATGGCAAGAACCCTTGTGGTTGGCACGTTGTCCAACGATCAGTGTAGGAGAAACCCTGAGGCCCCGCCCATTCTTGAGTGCGACGAGGGCATACACACGCATTGTGACCCTCAGCATGAGTCCTGTCCTCTAGTAAGTCCTCTCAGTGGCTGGACCATTAGATGTCATAATGGGCTTGACATGTCCCTAGGCCCCAATTTTTAACCAGATTTCTGATTGTCCAGTCGCCCCTCCTAGGGCTCTACTCTGAAATCCCTCATTTGGTGGGACACCTGAGGTTAAAAAAGAAAACAACAACAACAACAACAACAACAACAAAATAAAACGGACTTCTTCCAGCCCACAGAATGAACCCAAACTCTTTGGACGGGGCCAAACCACCAGAGAGTAAGACTCGTCCATTTCCCATGAAGTCACCCAGAAATTCCACGACCATGAGTGACACGATATCCCGAGACAAAAACTTGAGCAGGAGCCTCACACTCGCCCTTCTTTCAAATCCCGAAAAGTTCTCCTCATGGTCTGTAGATCAGTCCTGCCATACCTATGACCTGAAACATAAGCCGAGTTTGTGTTTTCAGACAACTGTCCAAAAAGGGCTGGACGACACAACCTACAGGCTCAGGCCCCTGGAGCCAAACCTGAGTACTGTACTTGCCCTCTCCAAGGGAATTGTGTGTGCCCATTCCAATGGCCACAACCCTTCTAATAGGATAAACCTCCAAAGTCCCTGATATATCTCAATAGTGGTAGCTTCCCAGGAAAAACAGGGGCAATCTGAGCCCAAATGAGCCCCTACCTGCACTCAGACCCATAGACAGATGTCCTCAGAGGTAAAAAGGAAAGAACAGGCCCCTAGGCACTAATCAGATCCATTGCTTTGGTTTCCAGGCATCTCTCCTCAGAGGCCTGGATTTCAAAAGCAGCATATAGCTGTTTCTTGTTTCACCCATCAGAAAACATCTCATCTACACATGGGAAACTTGCACGTTGGAGCTGTGTCAAAGCCTCTGTTTAGGAGAACCCTTTAGGGCCCCAGTGCCACCGCTTCATTCCAAGGTCTCCATAGACACAAAAGCACATTCGGACCCATCCCCAGGGGTGTGCATTTCAACTCAGCATCCTCGGTAGCTCCCCACAGATCCAGGAGATCTAAACTGTCTTGTTGCTAGGAGACAATTGGAATGCGAGGTGGGCTACCCAGCCATCCATCCTTAGAACCCTGCTCAGAATCATTGGCCTGGAGCCAAACAACAGGTCTCAATTGTCCTGCCGAAGACTCTCTGCAGTTTGGAGCTTCTCACAACTCCCATCATGGGAAAACCCCCATGGCCTCGTGATGCCCCCCCATTCATGAAGGGGCCATCAGGGACAGAAACTCCAACCTGCGCGATCGTCTGATCCTCGCCCTGACTTCAGATGCACGAGATCTCGATTCAGGTCTGTAGATTGTGCCTGCCATGGCCTCACCCAGAAACCTAAGCCTAGCTTGTGTTCTCAGACTTTTGTCGTCAGACTACTGGCCCACAAGGCCTCCAGTTTGGCAATCCAGAACTAAAATGCAGCACTCTGCCTGCCCTCCAGATAAAAAACATTGTCCTCTGGGGCTACCCAGTAACCCCAAATGAGGATCAACCTGCACCGACCTTGGCTGTACCCCAAATACATAGGCTGACCAGGGCACTAATGCCCTTTCTGACACAGCCTGAGCCTGGACCCCCTGGACCCTGCCAGACAGCTGGCCGCACACTGAGCACATCGAGCCGCCATGGCCTTAGGTCGTCATCTCTTCCCAACCTCGGTTTTCAGGTTTCAGAACCTAGACCTTATCTCCAATCACTGTCCATGTTGAAGGTGATGCAGAAATCAGAACTCTTTCCCCATGGCAAGAAACCTTGTGGTTGGCATGTTGTCCAACGTTCAGTGTCGTTGAAACCAGTGTGGCCCATGAGGCCCTGCCCATGCTCGCGGGCCACATTGGTCACAAACACACATTGTGACCCTCAGGCTGAGCCCACTCCTCAAGTAAGGCCACTCAGTGGCTGGATGAAGAGATAGCATATTGGGCTTGCCATGCCCCTAGGCCCCAATTTTTAACCATAGTTCGGATTGTCCCTTCAGTCTTCCCCACGGCTTTGCTTTGGAATTCCTCTTTTGGTGGGACACCTGAGGTAACAAAACTGAAATGAGTCCTCCCATCCCAGAGATTGACGAAAAGCAATTGGTAATCGGGCCAAATCCTCAGAGAGGAAGATTCGTCCATGGCCCATGAGGCCTCCCCGACATTCCACGGCCATCACTGATACAAAATCCAGAGACAAAAGCCTGAGCAATCGCCACAGACTCGCACTTTCTTCATATCCTGTAGAGTTCTTCTCATGGTTTGTAGATCGGGCCTGCCATACCTACGTCCCCAAACCTAAGCTGAGTTTGTGTTTTCAGACTTCTGTCCTCAAAGTCTTGGGCCACACACCCTCCAGGCTGGGCCCCTGGAGCCACACATTAGGACTGTGCCTACCAATCCATGGGAATTCTGCCCATTCCATGGTCCAAAATCGTACAAATTAGGAGAAACCTCCAACGACCCTTAGGCCATCCCAATAGTGTGGGTCACCCGGAACAAACAAGGGGTGTCTGACACCAGCTGATAATCGACCTCCACTCATACCATAGATGGATGTCCCGAGAGAAGAAGATTGAACCAGACAGGACCCTAGGCCATAATAGGATCCATTGCTATGGGTTACAGGCATGTGTCCTCAAAAGCCTGATTCCAATACGAGCATAGGGGTTTTCCTGAGGCACCCATCAGAACTCATCTCGTCTCCACAAGTAAACCTGTGCATGGGAGCCATGTCCAAAGCTTAAAAGTACTTCAGGTTGCCGGTGCCACCGCCCCATTCCAAGGCCCTCATGGACACAAAAACACATTAGGACACATCCTCAGGAAAGTCCATTTCAACTCAGCCACCGAGGTTGCTCCCGCAGAGCCATCAGATCTAAACTGTCTTGTTGCTAGGAGACAATTGGAATGCGAGGCGGGCTTCCCAGGCATCCATCCGCGAACGGTGCTCTGGAGTCATTCCATATGGGATGTCCTGGAGCTGTCCAACAGGTCTCAATTGTCCGGAAGAAGGAATCCTGGAAGGGGGCATCCCACAACTCCCAACGTGGGAAAACCTCAATGGTCTCGAGATTCCGCTCCCTTCATGAAGCGGCCGTCATGCTCAGAAACTCCCACCTGAGCCAATGTCTGATCCTCGCCCTGACTTCAGATGCATGAGATATTGGTTCAGATCTGCAGGGGGTACCTGCCGTGCCCTCGCCCTGAAACCCAAGTCTAGCTTGTCTTCTCAGACTTCCATCCTCACACTCCTTGCCCCAAAGCCCTCAAGTTTGGCAATTCCGGACCCACAATGCAGCACTCTGCCTGCCCTCTAGAGAAAAAAATGATTGCCTCATGAGCTGCCCAGGCACCTTAAATGAGGGTAAACCTACACAGCACTCGACTTTACCCAAATTATATAGTCTAACCTGGGCACTAATGCACTGTCGAACACATCCTGAGCCCAGACCTCCTGACCAACACCCAGAAAGCTGACCGCACACTGAGCACATAAAACCCGCCATGGCCTTAGGTCATCATCTCTTCCCTACCTCAGTTTTCAGGCTTCAGAACCGAGACCTTATCTCCAATCACTGCCCAGGGGTGAGTCTGATGCAGAAATCAGAACTCCTCCTTACCCATGGCAAGAACCCTTGTGGTTGGCATGTTGTCCAACGATCAGTGTAGGAGAAACCCTGAGGCCCCGCCCATTCTTGAGTGCGACGAGGGCATACACACGCATTGTGACCCTCAGCATGAGTCCTGTCCTCTAGTAAGTCCTCTCAGTGGCTGGACCATTAGATGTCATAATGGGCTTGACATGTCCCTAGGCCCCAATTTTTAACCAGATTTCTGATTGTCCAGTCGCCCCTCCTAGGGCTCTACTCTGAAATCCCTCATTTGGTGGGACACCTGAGGTTAAAAAAGAAAACAACAACAACAACAACAACAACAACAAAATAAAACGGACTTCTTCCAGCCCACAGAATGAACCCAAACTCTTTGGACGGGGCCAAACCACCAGAGAGTAAGACTCGTCCATTTCCCATGAAGTCACCCAGAAATTCCACGACCATGAGTGACACGATATCCCGAGACAAAAACTTGAGCAGGAGCCTCACACTCGCCCTTCTTTCAAATCCTGAAAAGTTCTCCTCATGGTCTGTAGATCAGTCCTGCCATACCTATGACCTGAAACATAAGCCGAGTTTGTGTTTTCAGACAACTGTCCAAAAAGGGCTGGACGACACAACCTACAGGCTCAGGCCCCTGGAGCCAAACCTGAGTACTGTACTTGCCCTCTCCAAGGGAATTGTGTGTGCCCATTCCAATGGCCACAACCCTTCTAATAGGATAAACCTCCAAAGTCCCTGATATATCTCAATAGTGGTAGCTTCCCAGGAAAAACAGGGGCAATATGAGCCCAAATGAGCCCCTACCTGCACTCAGACCCATAGACAGATGTCCTCAGAGGTAAAAAGGAAAGAACAGGCCCCTAGGCACTAATCAGATCCATTGCTTTGGTTTCCAGGCATCTCTCCTCAGAGGCCTGGATTTCAAAAGCAGCATATAGCTGTTTCTTGTTTTACCCATCAGAAAACATCTCATCTACACATGGGAAACTTGCACGTTGGAGCTGTGTCAAAGCCTCTGTTTAGGAGAACCCTTTAGGGCCCCAGTGCCACCGCTTCATTCCAAGGTCTCCATAGACACAAAAGCACATTCGGACCCATCCCCAGGGGTGTGCATTTCAACTCAGCATCCTCGGTAGCTCCCCACAGATCCAGGAGATCTAAACTGTCTTGTTGCTAGGAGACAATTGGAATGCGAGGTGGGCTACCCAGCCATCCATCCTTAGAACCCTGCTCAGAATCATTGGCCTGGAGCCAAACAACAGGTCTCAATTGTCCTGCCGAAGACTCTCTGCAGTTTGGAGCTTCTCACAACTCCCATCATGGGAAAACCCCCATGGCCTCGTGATGCCCCCCCATTCATGAAGGGGCCATCAGGGACAGACACTCCAACCTGAGCGATCGTCTGATCCTCGCCCTGACTTCAGATGCACGAGATCTCGATTCAGGTCTGTAGATTGTGCCTGCCATGGCCTCACCCAGAAACCTAAGCCTATCTTGTGTTCTCAGACTTTTGTCGTCAGACTACTGGCCCACAAGGCCTCCAGTTTGGCAATCCAGAACTAAAATGCAGCACTCTGCCTGCCCTCCAGATAAAAAACATTGTCCTCTGGGGCTACCCAGTAACCCCAAATGAGGATCAACCTGCACCGACCTTGGCTGTACCCCAAATACATAGGCTGACCAGGGCACTAATGCCCTTTCTGACACAGCCTGAGCCTGGACCCCCTGGACCCTGCCAGACAGCTGGCCGCACACTGAGCACATCGAGCCGCCATGGCCTTAGGTCGTCATCTCTTCCCAACCTCGGTTTTCAGGTTTCAGAACCTAGACCTTATCTCCAATCACTGTCCATGTTGAAGGTGATGCAGAAATCAGAACTCCTTCCCCATGGCAAGAAACCTTGTGGTTGGCATGTTGTCCAACGTTCAGTGTCGTTGAAACCAGTGTGGCCCATGAGGCCCTGCCCATGCTCGCGGGCCACATTGGTCACAAACACACATTGTGACCCTCAGGCTGAGCCCACTCCTCAAGTAAGGCCACTCAGTGGCTGGATGAAGAGATAGCATATTGGGCTTGCCATGCCCCTAGGCCCCAATTTTTAACCATAGTTCGGATTGTCCCTTCAGTCTTCCCCACGGCTTTGCTTTGGAATTCCTCTTTTGGTGGGACACCTGAGGTAACAAAACTGAAATGAGTCCTCCCATCCCAGAGATTGACGAAAAGCAATTGGGAATCGGGCCAAATCCTCAGAGAGGAAGATTCGTCCATGGCCCATGAGGCCTCCCCGACATTCCACGGCCATCACTGATACAAAATCCAGAGACAAAAGCCTGAGCAATCGCCACAGACTCGCACTTTCTTCATATCCTGTAGAGTTCTTCTCATGGTTTGTAGATCGGGCCTGCCATACCTACGTCCCCAAACCTAAGCTGAGTTTGTGTTTTCAGACTTCTGTCCTCAAAGTCTTGGGCCACACACCCTCCAGGCTGGGCCCCTGGAGCCACACATTAGGACTGTGCCTACCAATCCATGGGAATTCTGCCCATTCCATGGTCCAAAATCGTACAAATTAGGAGAAACCTCCAACGACCCTTAGGCCATCCCAATAGTGTGGGTCACCCGGAACAAACAAGGGGTGTCTGACACCAGCTGATAATCGACCTCCACTCATACCATAGATGGATGTCCCGAGAGAAGAAGATTGAACCAGACAGGACCCTAGGCCATAAGAGGATCCATTGCTATGGGTTACAGGCATGTGTCCTCAAAAGCCTGATTCCAATACGAGCATAGGGGTTTTCCTGAGGCACCCATCAGAACTCATCTCGTCTCCACAAGTAAACCTGTGCATGGGAGCCATGTCCAAAGCTTAAAAGTACTTCAGGTTGCCGGTGCCACCGCCCCATTCCAAGGCCCTCATGGACACAAAAACACATTAGGACACATCCTCAGGAAAGTCCATTTCAACTCAGCCACCGAGGTTGCTCCCGCAGAGCCATCAGATCTAAACTGTCTTGTTGCTAGGAGACAATTGGAATGCGAGGCGGGCTTCCCAGGCATCCATCCGCGAACGGTGCTCTGGAGTCATTCCATATGGGATGTCCTGGAGCTGTCCAACAGGTCTCAATTGTCCGGAAGAAGGAATCCTGGAAGGGGGCATCCCACAACTCCCAACGTGGGAAAACCTCAATGGTCTCGAGATTCCGCTCCCTTCATGAAGCGGCCGTCATGCTCAGAAACTCCCACCTGAGCCAACGTCTGATCCTCGCCCTGACTTCAGATGCATGAGATATTGGTTCAGATCTGCAGGGGGTACCTGCCGTGCCCTCGCCCTGAAACCCAAGTCTAGCTTGTCTTCTCAGACTTCCATCCTCACACTCCTGGCCCCAAAGCCCTCAAGTTTGGCAATTCCGGACCCACAATGCAGCACTCTGCCTGCCCTCTAGAGAAAAAAATGATTGCCTCATGAGCTGCCCAGGCACCTTAAATGAGGGTAAACCTACACAGCACTCGACTTTACCCAAATTATATAGTCTAACCTGGGCACTAATGCACTGTCGAACACATCCTGAGCCCAGACCTCCTGACCAACACCCAGAAAGCTGACCGCACACTGAGCACATAAAACCCGCCATGGCCTTAGGTCATCATCTCTTCCCTACCTCAGTTTTCAGGCTTCAGAACCGAGACCTTATCTCCAATCACTGCCCAGGGGTGAGTCTGATGCAGAAATCAGAACTCCTCCTTACCCATGGCAAGAACCCTTGTGGTTGGCACGTTGTCCAACGATCAGTGTAGGAGAAACCCTGAGGCCCCGCCCATTCTTGAGTGCGACGAGGGCATACACACGCATTGTGACCCTCAGCATGAGTCCTGTCCTCTAGTAAGTCCTCTCAGTGGCTGGACCATTAGATGTCATAATGGGCTTGACATGTCCCTAGGCCCCAATTTTTAACCAGATTTCTGATTGTCCAGTCGCCCCTCCTAGGGCTCTACTCTGAAATCCCTCATTTGGTGGGACACCTGAGGTTAAAAAAGAAAACAACAACAACAACAACAACAACAAAATAAAACGGACTTCTTCCAGCCCACAGAATGAACCCAAACTCTTTGGACGGGGCCAAACCACCAGAGAGTAAGACTCGTCCATTTCCCATGAAGTCACCCAGAAATTCCACGACCATGAGTGACACGATATCCCGAGACAAAAACTTGAGCAGGAGCCTCACACTCGCCCTTCTTTCAAATCCCGAAAAGTTCTCCTCATGGTCTGTAGATCAGTCCTGCCATACCTATGACCTGAAACATAAGCCGAGTTTGTGTTTTCAGACAACTGTCCAAAAAGGGCTGGACGACACAACCTACAGGCTCAGGCCCCTGGAGCCAAACCTGAGTACTGTACTTGCCCTCTCCAAGGGAATTGTGTGTGCCCATTCCAATGGCCACAACCCTTCTAATAGGATAAACCTCCAAAGTCCCTGATATATCTCAATAGTGGTAGCTTCCCAGGAAAAACAGGGGCAATCTGAGCCCAAATGAGCCCCTACCTGCACTCAGACCCATAGACAGATGTCCTCAGAGGTAAAAAGGAAAGAACAGACCCCTAGGCACTAATCAGATCCATTGCTTTGGTTTCCAGGCATCTCTCCTCAGAGGCCTGGATTTCAAAAGCAGCATATAGCTGTTTCTTGTTTCACATATCAGAAAACATCTCATCTACACATGGGAAACTTGCACGTTGGAGCTGTGTCAAAGCCTCTGTTTAGGAGAACCCTTTAGGGCCCCAGTGCCACCGCTTCATTCCAAGGTCTCCATAGACACAAAAGCACATTCGGACCCATCCCCAGGGGTGTGCATTTCAACTCAGCATCCTCGGTAGCTCCCCACAGATCCAGGAGATCTAAACTGTCTTGTTGCTAGGAGACAATTGGAATGCGAGGTGGGCTACCCAGCCATCCATCCTTAGAACCCTGCTCAGAATCATTGGCCTGGAGCCAAACAACAGGTCTCAATTGTCCTGCCGAAGACTCTCTGCAGTTTGGAGCTTCTCACAACTCCCATCATGGGAAAACCCCCATGGCCTCGTGATGCCCCCCCATTCATGAAGGGGCCATCAGGGACAGAAACTCCAACCTGCGCGATCGTCTGATCCTCGCCCTGACTTCAGATGCACGAGATCTCGATTCAGGTCTGTAGATTGTGCCTGCCATGGCCTCACCCAGAAACCTAAGCCTAGCTTGTGTTCTCAGACTTTTGTCGTCAGACTACTGGCCCACAAGGCCTCTAGTTTGGCAATCCAAAACTAAAATGCAGCACTCTGCTTGCCCTCCAGATAAAAAACATTGTCCTCTGGGGCTACCCAGTAACCCCAAATGAGGATCAACCTGCACCGACCTTGGCTGTACCCCAAATACATAGGCTGACCAGGGCACTAATGCCCTTTCTGACACAGCCTGAGCCTGGACCCCCTGGCCCCTCCCAGACAGCTGGCCGCACACTGAGCACATCGAGCCGCCATGGCCTTAGGTCGTCATCTCTTCCCAACCTCGGTTTTCAGGTTTCAGAACCTAGACCTTATCTCCAATCACTGTCCATGTTGAAGGTGATGCAGAAATCAGAACTCCTTCCCCATGGCAAGAAACCTTGTGGTTGGCATGTTGTCCAACGTTCAGTGTCGTTGAAACCAGTGTGGCCCATGAGGCCCCGCCCATGCTCGCGGGCCACATTGGTCACAAACACACATTGTGACCCTCAGGCTGAGCCCACTCCTCAAGTAAGGCCACTCAGTGGCTGGATGAAGAGATAGCATATTGGGCTTGCCATGCCCCTAGGCCCCAATTTTTAACCATAGTTCGGATTGTCCCTTCAGTCTTCCCCACGGCTTTGCTTTGGAATTCCTCTTTTGGTGGGACACCTGAGGTAACAAAACTGAAATGAGTCCTCCCATCCCAGAGATTGACGAAAAGCAATTGGGAATCGGGCCAAATCCTCAGAGAGGAAGATTCGTCCATGGCCCATGAGGCCTCCCCGACATTCCACGGCCATCACTGATACAAAATCCAGAGACAAAAGCCTGAGCAATCGCCACAGACTCGCACTTTCTTCATATCCTGTAGAGTTCTTCTCATGGTTTGTAGATCGGGCCTGCCATACCTACGTCCCCAAACCTAAGCTGAGTTTGTGTTTTCAGACTTCTGTCCTCAAAGTCTTGGGCCACACACCCTCCAGGCTGGGCCCCTGGAGCCACACATTAGGACTGTGCCTACCAATCCATGGGAATTCTGCCCATTCCATGGTCCAAAATCGTACAAATTAGGAGAAACCTCCAACGACCCTTAGGCCATCCCAATAGTGTGGGTCACCCGGAACAAACAAGGGGTGTCTGACACCAGCTGATAATCGACCTCCACTCATACCATAGATGGATGTCCCCAGAGAAGAAGATTGAACCAGACAGGACCCTAGGCCATAATAGGATCCATTGCTATGGGTTACAGGCATGTGTCCTCAAAAGCCTGATTCCAATACGAGCATAGGGGTTTTCCTGAGGCACCCATCAGAACTCATCTCGTCTCCACAAGTAAACCTGTGCATGGGAGCCATGTCCAAAGCTTAAAAGTACTTCAGGTTGCCGGTGCCACCGCCCCATTCCAAGGCCCTCATGGACACAAAAACACATTAGGACACATCCTCAGGAAAGTCCATTTCAACTCAGCCACCGAGGTTGCTCCCGCAGAGCCATCAGATCTAAACTGTCTTGTTGCTAGGAGACAATTGGAATGCGAGGCGGGCTTCCCAGGCATCCATCCGCGAACGGTGCTCTGGAGTCATTCCATATGGGATGTCCTGGAGCTGTCCAACAGGTCTCAATTGTCCGGAAGAAGGAATCCTGGAAGGGGGCATCCCACAACTCCCAACGTGGGAAAACCTCAATGGTCTCGAGATTCCGCTCCCTTCATGAAGCGGCCGTCATGCTCAGAAACTCCCACCTGAGCCAACGTCTGATCCTCGCCCTGACTTCAGATGCATGAGATATTGGTTCAGATCTGCAGGGGGTACCTGCCGTGCCCTCGCCCTGAAACCCAAGTCTAGCTTGTCTTCTCAGACTTCCATCCTCACACTCCTGGCCCCAAAGCCCTCAAGTTTGGCAATTCCGGACCCACAATGCAGCACTCTGCCTGCCCTCTAGAGAAAAAAATGATTGCCTCATGAGCTGCCCAGGCACCTTAAATGAGGGTAAACCTACACAGCACTCGACTTTACCCAAATTATATAGTCTAACCTGGGCACTAATGCACTGTCGAACACATCCTGAGCCCAGACCTCCTGACCAACACCCAGAAAGCTGACCGCACACTGAGCACATAAAACCCGCCATGGCCTTAGGTCATCATCTCTTCCCTACCTCAGTTTTCAGGCTTCAGAACCGAGACCTTATCTCCAATCACTGCCCAGGGGTGAGTCTGATGCAGAAATCAGAACTCCTCCTTACCCATGGCAAGAACCCTTGTGGTTGGCACGTTGTCCAACGATCAGTGTAGGAGAAACCCTGAGGCCCCGCCCATTCTTGAGTGCGACGAGGGCATACACACGCATTGTGACCCTCAGCATGAGTCCTGTCCTCTAGTAAGTCCTCTCAGTGGCTGGACCATTAGATGTCATAATGGGCTTGACATGTCCCTAGGCCCCAATTTTTAACCAGATTTCTGATTGTCCAGTCGCCCCTCCTAGGGCTCTACTCTGAAATCCCTCATTTGGTGGGACACCTGAGGTTAAAAAAGAAAACAACACAACAACAACAACAACAACAAAATAAAACGGACTTCTTCCAGCCCACAGAATGAACCCAAACTCTTTGGACGGGGCCAAACCACCAGAGAGTAAGACTCGTCCATTTCCCATGAAGTCACCCAGAAATTCCACGACCATGAGTGACACAATATCCCGAGACAAAAACTTGAGCAGGAGCCTCACACTCGCCCTTCTTTCAAATCCCGAAAAGTTCTCCTCATGGTCTGTAGATCAGTCCTGCCATACCTATGACCTGAAACATAAGCCGAGTTTGTGTTTTCAGACAACTGTCCAAAAAGGGCTGGACGACACAACCTACAGGCTCAGGCCCCTGGAGCCAAACCTGAGTACTGTACTTGCCCTCTCCAAGGGAATTGTGTGTGCCCATTCCAATGGCCACAACCCTTCTAATAGGATAAACCTCCAAAGTCCCTGATATATCTCAATAGTGGTAGCTTCCCAGGAAAAACAGGGGCAATCTGAGCCCAAATGAGCCCCTACCTGCACTCAGACCCATAGACAGATGTCCTCAGAGGTAAAAAGGAAAGAACAGGCCGCTAGGCACTAATCAGATCCATTGCTTTGGTTTCCAGGCATCTCTCCTCAGAGGTCTGGATTTCAAAAGCAGCATATAGCTGTTTCTTGTTTCACCCATCAGAAAACATCTCATCTACACATGGGAAACTTGCACGTTGGAGCTGTGTCAAAGCCTCTGTTTAGGAGAACCCTTTAGGGCCCCAGGGCCACCGCTTCATTCCAATGTCTCCATAGACACAAAAGCACATTCGGACCCATCCCCAGGGGTGTGCATTTCAACTCAGCATCCTCGGTAGCTCCCCACAGATCCAGGAGATCTAAACTGTCTTGTTGCTAGGAGACAATTGGAATGCGAGGTGGGCTACCCAGCCATCCATCCTTAGAACCCTGCTCAGAATCATTGGCCTGGAGCCAAACAACAGGTCTCAATTGTCCTGCCGAAGACTCTCTGCAGTTTGGAGCTTCTCACAACTCCCATCATGGGAAAACCCCCATGGCCTCGTGATGCCCCCCCATTCATGAAGGGGCCATCAGGGACAGACACTCCAACCTGAGCGATCGTCTGATCCTCGCCCTGACTTCAGATGCACGAGATCTCGATTCAGGTCTGTAGATTGTGCCTGCCATGGCCTCACACAGAAACCTAAGCCTAGCTTGTGTTCTCAGACTTTTGTCGTCAGACTACTGGCCCACAAGGCCTCCAGTTTGGCAATCCAGAACTAAAATGCAGCACTCTGCCTGCCCTCCAGATAAAAAACATTGTCCTCTGGGGCTACCCAGTAACCCCAAATGAGGATCAACCTGCACCGACCTTGGCTGTACCCCAAATACATAGGCTGACCAGGGCACTAATGCCCTTTCTGACACAGCCTGAGCCTGGACCCCCTGGCCCCTCCCAGACAGTTGGCCGCACACTGAGCACATCGAGCCGCCATGGCCTTAGGTCGTCATCTCTTCCCAACCTCGGTTTTCAGGTTTCAGAACCTAGACCTTATCTCCAATCACTGTCCATGTTGAAGGTGATGCAGAAATCAGAACTCCTTCCCCATGGCAAGAAACCTTGTGGTTGGCATGTTGTCCAACGTTCAGTGTCGTTGAAACCAGTGTGGCCCATGAGGCCCCGCCCATGCTCGCGGGCCACATTGGTCACAAACACACATTGTGACCCTCAGGCTGAGCCCACTCCTCAAGTAAGGCCACTCAGTGGCTGGATGAAGAGATAGCATATTGGGCTTGCCATGCCCCTAGGCCCCAATTTTTAACCATAGTTCGGATTGTCCCTTCAGTCTTCCCCACGGCTTTGCTTTGGAATTCCTCTTTTGGTGGGACACCTGAGGTAACAAAACTGAAATGAGTCCTCCCATCCCAGAGATTGACGAAAAGCAATTGGGAATCGGGCCAAATCCTCAGAGAGGAAGATTCGTCCATGGCCCATGAGGCCTCCCCGACATTCCACGGCCATCACTGATACAAAATCCAGAGACAAAAGCCTGAGCAATCGCCACAGACTCGCACTTTCTTCATATCCTGTAGAGTTCTTCTCATGGTTTGTAGATCGGGCCTGCCATACCTACGTCCCCAAACCTAAGCTGAGTTTGTGTTTTCAGACTTCTGTCCTCAAAGTCTTGGGCCACACACCCTCCAGGCTGGGCCCCTGGAGCCACACATTAGGACTGTGCCTACCAATCCATGGGAATTCTGCCCATTCCATGGTCCAAAATCGTACAAATTAGGAGAAACCTCCAACGACCTTTAGGCCATCCCAATAGTGTGGGTCACCCGGAACAAACAAGGGGTGTCTGACACCAGCTGATAATCGACCTCCACTCATACCATAGATGGATGTCCCCAGAGAAGAAGATTGAACCAGACAGGACCCTAGGCCATAATAGGATCCATTGCTATGGGTTACAGGCATGTGTCCTCAAAAGCCTGATTCCAATACGAGCATAGGGGTTTTCCTGAGGCACCCATCAGAACTCATCTCGTCTCCACAAGTAAACCTGTGCATGGGAGCCATGTCCAAAGCTTAAAAGTACTTCAGGTTGCCGGTGCCACCGCCCCATTCCAAGGCCCTCATGGACACAAAAACACATTAGGACACATCCTCAGGAAAGTCCATTTCAACTCAGCCACCGAGGTTGCTCCCGCAGAGCCATCAGATCTAAACTGTCTTGTTGCTAGGAGACAATTGGAATGCGAGGCGGGCTTCCCAGGCATCCATCCGCGAACGGTGCTCTGGAGTCATTCCATATGGGATGTCCTGGAGCTGTCCAACAGGTCTCAATTGTCCGGAAGAAGGAATCCTGGAAGGGGGCATCCCACAACTCCCAACGTGGGAAAACCTCAATGGTCTCGAGATTCCGCTCCCTTCATGAAGCGGCCGTCATGCTCAGAAACTCCCACCTGAGCCAACGTCTGATCCTCGCCCTGACTTCAGATGCATGAGATATTGGTTCAGATCTGCAGGGGGTACCTGCCGTGCCCTCGCCCTGAAACCCAAGTCTAGCTTGTCTTCTCAGACTTCCATCCTCACACTCCTGGCCCCAAAGCCCTCAAGTTTGGCAATTCCGGACCCACAATGCAGCACTCTGCCTGCCCTCTAGAGAAAAAAATGATTGCCTCATGAGCTGCCCAGGCACCTTAAATGAGGGTAAACCTACACAGCACTCGACTTTACCCAAATTATATAGTCTAACCTGGGCACTAATGCACTGTCGAACACATCCTGAGCCCGGACCTCCTGACCAACACCCAGAAAGCTGACCGCACACTGAGCACATAAAACCCGCCATGGCCTTAGGTCATCATCTCTTCCCTACCTCAGTTTTCAGGCTTCAGAACCGAGACCTTATCTCCAATCACTGCCCAGGGGTGAGTCTGATGCAGAAATCAGAACTCCTCCTTACCCATGGCAAGAACCCTTGTGGTTGGCACGTTGTCCAATGATCAGTGTAGGAGAAACCCTGAGGCCCCGCCCATTCTTGAGTGCGACGAGGGCATACACACGCATTGTGACCCTCAGCATGAGTCCTGTCCTCTAGTAAGTCCTCTCAGTGGCTGGACCATTAGATGTCATAATGGGCTGGACATGTCCCTAGGCCCCAATTTTTAACCAGATATCTGATTGTCCAGTCGCCCCTCCTAGGGCTCTACTCTGAAATCCCTCATTTGGTGGGACACCTGAGGTTAAAAAAGAAAACAACAACAACAACAACAAAAACAAAATAAAACGGACTTCTTCCAGCCCACAGAATGAACCCAAACTCTTTGGACGGGGCCAAACCACCAGAGAGTAAGACTCGTCCATTTCCCATGAAGTCACCCAGAAATTCCACGACCATGAGTGACACGATATCCCGAGGCAAAAACTTGAGCAGGAGCCTCACACTCGCCCTTCTTTCAAATCCCGAAAAGTTCTCCTCATGGTCTGTAGATCAGTCCTGCCATACCTATGACCTGAAACATAAGCCGAGTTTGTGTTTTCAGACAACTGTCCAAAAAGGGCTGGACGACACAACCTACAGGCTCAGGCCCCTGGAGCCAAACCTGAGTACTGTACTTGCCCTCTCCAAGGGAATTGTGTGTGCCCATTCCAATGGCCACAACCCTTCTAATAGGATAAACCTCCAAAGTCCCTGATATATCTCAATAGTGGTAGCTTCCCAGGAAAAACAGGGGCAATCTGAGCCCAAATGAGCCCCTACCTGCACTCAGACCCATAGACAGATGTCCTCAGAGGTAAAAAGGAAAGAACAGGCCCGTAGGCACTAATCAGATCCATTGCTTTGGTTTCCAGGCATCTCTCCTCAGAGGCCTGGATTTCAAAAGCAGCATATAGCTGTTTCTTGTTTCACCCACCAGAAAACATCTCATCTACACATGGGAAACTTGCACGTTGGAGCTGTGTCAAAGCCTCTGTTTAGGAGAACCCTTTAGGGCCCCAGTGCCACCGCTTCATTCCAAGGTCTCCATAGACACAAAAGCACATTCGGACCCATCCCCAGGGGTGTGCATTTCAACTCAGCATCCTCGGTAGCTCCCCACAGATCCAGGAGATCTAAACTGTCTTGTTGCTAGGAGACAATTGGAATGCGAGGTGGGCTACCCAGCCATCCATCCTTAGAACCCTGCTCAGAATCATTGGCCTGGAGCCAAACAACAGGTCTCAATTGTCCTGCCGAAGACTCTCTGCAGTTTGGAGCTTCTCACAACTCCCATCATGGGAAAACCCCCATGGCCTCGTGATGCCCCCCCATTCATGAAGGGGCCATCAGGGACAGAAACTCCAACCTGAGCGATCGTCTGATCCTCGCCCTGAATTCAGATGCACGAGATCTCGATTCAGGTCTGTAGATTGTGCCTGCCATGGCCTCACCCAGAAACCTAAGCCTAGCTTGTGTTCTCAGACTTTTGTCGTCAGACTACTGGCCCACAAGGCCTCTAGTTTGGCAATCCAGAACTAAAATGCAGCACTCTGCCTGCCCTCCAGATAAAAAACATTGTCCTCTGGGGCTACCCAGTAACCCCAAATGAGGATCAACCTGCACCGACCTTGGCTGTACCCCCAATACATAGGCTGACCAGGGCACTAATGCCCTTTCTGACACAGCCTGAGCCTGGACCCCCTGGCCCCTCCCAGACAGCTGGCCGCACACTGAGCACATCGAGCCGCCATGGCCTTAGGTCGTCATCTCTTCCCAACCTCGGTTTTCAGGTTTCAGAACCTAGACCTTATCTCCAATCACTGTCCATGTTGAAGGTGATGCAGAAATCAGAACTCCTTCCCCATGGCAAGAAACCTTGTGGTTGGCATGTTGTCCAACGTTCAGTGTCGTTGAAACCAGTGTGGCCCATGAGGCCCCGCCCATGCTCGCGGGCCACATTGGTCACAAACACACATTGTGACCCTCAGGCTGAGCCCACTCCTCAAGTAAGGCCACTCAGTGGCTGGATGAAGAGATAGCATATTGGGCTTGCCCTGCCCCTAGGCCCCAATTTTTAACCATAGTTCGGATTGTCCCTTCAGTCTTCCCCACGGCTTTGCTTTGGAATTCCTCTTTTGGTGGGACACCTGAGGTAACAAAACTGAAATGAGTCCTCCCATCCCAGAGATTGACGAAAAGCAATTGGGAATCGGGCCAAATCCTCAGAGAGGAAGATTCGTCCATGGCCCATGAGGCCTCCCCGACATTCCACGGCCATCACTGATACAAAATCCAGAGACAAAAGCCTGAGCAATCGCCACAGACTCGCACTTTCTTCATATCCTGTAGAGTTCTTCTCATGGTTTGTAGATCGGGCCTGCCATACCTACGTCCCCAAACCTAAGCTGAGTTTGTGTTTTCAGACTTCTGTCCTCAAAGTCTTGGGCCACACACCCTCCAGGCTGGGCCCCTGGAGCCACACATTAGGACTGTGCCTACCAATCCATGGGAATTCTGCCCATTCCATGGTCCAAAATCGTACAAATTAGGAGAAACCTCCAACGACCCTTAGGCCATCCCAATAGTGTGGGTCACCCGGAACAAACAAGGGGTGTCTGACACCAGCTGATAATCGACCTCCACTCATACCATAGATGGATGTCCCGAGAGAAGAAGATTGAACCAGACAGGACCCTAGGCCATAATAGGATCCATTGCTATGGGTTACAGGCATGTGTCCTCAAAAGCCTGATTCCAATACGAGCATAGGGGTTTTCCTGAGGCACCCATCAGAACTCATCTCGTCTCCACAAGTAAACCTGTGCATGGGAGCCATGTCCAAAGCTTAAAAGTACTTCAGGTTGCCGGTGCCACCGCCCCATTCCAAGGCCCTCATGGACACAAAAACACATTAGGACACATCCTCAGGAAAGTCCATTTCAACTCAGCCACCGAGGTTGCTCCCGCAGAGCCATCAGATCTAAACTGTCTTGTTGCTAGGAGACAATTGGAATGCGAGGCGGGCTTCCCAGGCATCCATCCGCGAACGGTGCTCTGGAGTCATTCCATATGGGATGTCCTGGAGCTGTCCAACAGGTCTCAATTGTCCGGAAGAAGGAATCCTGGAAGGGGGCATCCCACAACTCCCAACGTGGGAAAACCTCAATGGTCTCGAGATTCCGCTCCCTTCATGAAGCGGCCGTCATGCTCAGAAACTCCCACCTGAGCCAACGTCTGATCCTCGCCCTGACTTCAGATGCATGAGATATTGGTTCAGATCTGCAGGGGGTACCTGCCGTGCCCTCGCCCTGAAACCCAAGTCTAGCTTGTCTTCTCAGACTTCCATCCTCACACTCCTGGCCCCAAAGCCCTCAAGTTTGGCAATTCCGGACCCACAATGCAGCACTCTGCCTGCCCTCTAGAGAAAAAAATGATTGCCTCATGAGCTGCCCAGGCACCTTAAATGAGGGTAAACCTACACAGCACTCGACTTTACCCAAATTATATAGTCTAACCTGGGCACTAATGCACTGTCGAACACATCCTGAGCCCAGACCTCCTGACCAACACCCAGAAAGCTGACCGCACACTGAGCACATAAAACCCGCCATGGCCTTAGGTCATCATCTCTTCCCTACCTCAGTTTTCAGGCTTCAGAACCGAGACCTTATCTCCAATCACTGCCCAGGGGTGAGTCTGATGCAGAAATCAGAACTCCTCCTTACCCATGGCAAGAACCCTTGTGGTTGGCATGTTGTCCAACGATCAGTGTAGGAGAAACCCTGAGGCCCCTCCCATTCTTGAGTGCGACGAGGGCATACACACGCATTGTGACCCTCAGCATGAGTCCTGTCCTCTAGTAAGTCCTCTCAGTGGCTGGACCATTAGATGTCATAATGGGCTTGACATGTCCCTAGGCCCCAATTTTTAACCAGATTTCTGATTGTCCAGTCGCCCCTCCTAGGGCTCTACTCTGAAATCCCTCATTTGGTGGGACACCTGAGGTTAAAAAAGAAAACAACAACAACAACAACAACAACAACAAAATAAAACGGACTTCTTCCAGCCCACAGAATGAACCCAAACTCTTTGGACGGGGCCAAACCACCAGAGAGTAAGACTCGTCCATTTCCCATGAAGTCACCCAGAAATTCCACGACCATGAGTGACACGATATCCCGAGACAAAAACTTGAGCAGGAGCCTCACACTCGCCCTTCTTTCAAATCCTGAAAAGTTCTCCTCATGGTCTGTAGATCAGTCCTGCCATACCTATGACCTGAAACATAAGCCGAGTTTGTGTTTTCAGACAACTGTCCAAAAAGGGCTGGACGACACAACCTACAGGCTCAGGCCCCTGGAGCCAAACCTGAGTACTGTACTTGCCCTCTCCAAGGGAATTGTGTGTGCCCATTCCAATGGCCACAACCCTTCTAATAGGATAAACCTCCAAAGTCCCTGATATATCTCAATAGTGGTAGCTTCCCAGGAAAAACAGGGGCAATATGAGCCCAAATGAGCCCCTACCTGCACTCAGACCCATAGACAGATGTCCTCAGAGGTAAAAAGGAAAGAACAGGCCCCTAGGCACTAATCAGATCCATTGCTTTGGTTTCCAGGCATCTCTCCTCAGAGGCCTGGATTTCAAAAGCAGCATATAGCTGTTTCTTGTTTTACCCATCAGAAAACATCTCATCTACACATGGGAAACTTGCACGTTGGAGCTGTGTCAAAGCCTCTGTTTAGGAGAACCCTTTAGGGCCCCAGTGCCACCGCTTCATTCCAAGGTCTCCATAGACACAAAAGCACATTCGGACCCATCCCCAGGGGTGTGCATTTCAACTCAGCATCCTCGGTAGCTCCCCACAGATCCAGGAGATCTAAACTGTCTTGTTGCTAGGAGACAATTGGAATGCGAGGTGGGCTACCCAGCCATCCATCCTTAGAACCCTGCTCAGAATCATTGGCCTGGAGCCAAACAACAGGTCTCAATTGTCCTGCCGAAGACTCTCTGCAGTTTGGAGCTTCTCACAACTCCCATCATGGGAAAACCCCCATGGCCTCGTGATGCCCCCCCATTCATGAAGGGGCCATCAGGGACAGACACTCCAACCTGAGCGATCGTCTGATCCTCGCCCTGACTTCAGATGCACGAGATCTCGATTCAGGTCTGTAGATTGTGCCTGCCATGGCCTCACCCAGAAACCTAAGCCTAGCTTGTGTTCTCAGACTTTTGTCGTCAGACTACTGGCCCACAAGGCCTCCAGTTTGGCAATCCAGAACTAAAATGCAGCACTCTGCCTGCCCTCCAGATAAAAAACATTGTCCTCTGGGGCTACCCAGTAACCCCAAATGAGGATCAACCTGCACCGACCTTGGCTGTACCCCAAATACATAGGCTGACCAGGGCACTAATGCCCTTTCTGACACAGCCTGAGCCTGGACCCCCTGGACCCTGCCAGACAGCTGGCCGCACACTGAGCACATCGAGCCGCCATGGCCTTAGGTCGTCATCTCTTCCCAACCTCGGTTTTCAGGTTTCAGAACCTAGACCTTATCTCCAATCACTGTCCATGTTGAAGGTGATGCAGAAATCAGAACTCCTTCCCCATGGCAAGAAACCTTGTGGTTGGCATGTTGTCCAACGTTCAGTGTCGTTGAAACCAGTGTGGCCCATGAGGCCCTGCCCATGCTCGCGGGCCACATTGGTCACAAACACACATTGTGACCCTCAGGCTGAGCCCACTCCTCAAGTAAGGCCACTCAGTGGCTGGATGAAGAGATAGCATATTGGGCTTGCCATGCCCCTAGGCCCCAATTTTTAACCATAGTTCGGATTGTCCCTTCAGTCTTCCCCACGGCTTTGCTTTGGAATTCCTCTTTTGGTGGGACACCTGAGGTAACAAAACTGAAATGAGTCCTCCCATCCCAGAGATTGACGAAAAGCAATTGGGAATCGGGCCAAATCCTCAGAGAGGAAGATTCGTCCATGGCCCATGAGGCCTCCCCGACATTCCACGGCCATCACTGATACAAAATCCAGAGACAAAAGCCTGAGCAATCGCCACAGACTCGCACTTTCTTCATATCCTGTAGAGTTCTTCTCATGGTTTGTAGATCGGGCCTGCCATACCTACGTCCCCAAACCTAAGCTGAGTTTGTGTTTTCAGACTTCTGTCCTCAAAGTCTTGGGCCACACACCCTCCAGGCTGGGCCCCTGGAGCCACACATTAGGACTGTGCCTACCAATCCATGGGAATTCTGCCCATTCCATGGTCCAAAATCGTACAAATTAGGAGAAACCTCCAACGACCCTTAGGCCATCCCAATAGTGTGGGTCACCCGGAACAAACAAGGGGTGTCTGACACCAGCTGATAATCGACCTCCACTCATACCATAGATGGATGTCCCCAGAGAAGAAGATTGAACCAGACAGGACCCTAGGCCATAATAGGATCCATTGCTATGGGTTACAGGCATGTGTCCTCAAAAGCCTGATTCCAATACGAGCATAGGGGTTTTCCTGAGGCACCCATCAGAACTCATCTCGTCTCCACAAGTAAACCTGTGCATGGGAGCCATGTCCAAAGCTTAAAAGTACTTCAGGTTGCCGGTGCCACCGCCCCATTCCAAGGCCCTCATGGACACAAAAACACATTAGGACACATCCTCAGGAAAGTCCATTTCAACTCAGCCACCGAGGTTGCTCCCGCAGAGCCATCAGATCTAAACTGTCTTGTTGCTAGGAGACAATTGGAATGCGAGGCGGGCTTCCCAGGCATCCATCCGCGAACGGTGCTCTGGAGTCATTCCATATGGGATGTCCTGGAGCTGTCCAACAGGTCTCAATTGTCCGGAAGAAGGAATCCTGGAAGGGGGCATCCCACAACTCCCAACGTGGGAAAACCTCAATGGTCTCGAGATTCCGCTCCCTTCATGAAGCGGCCGTCATGCTCAGAAACTCCCACCTGAGCCAACGTCTGATCCTCGCCCTGACTTCAGATGCATGAGATATTGGTTCAGATCTGCAGGGGGTACCTGCCGTGCCCTCGCCCTGAAACCCAAGTCTAGCTTGTCTTCTCAGACTTCCATCCTCACACTCCTGACCCCAAAGCCCTCAAGTTTGGCAATTCCGGACCCACAATGCAGCACTCTGCCTGCCCTCTAGAGAAAAAAATGATTGCCTCATGAGCTGCCCAGGCACCTTAAATGAGGGTAAACCTACACAGCACTCGACTTTACCCAAATTATATAGTCTAACCTGGGCACTAATGCACTGTCGAACACATCCTGAGCCCAGACCTCCTGACCAACACCCAGAAAGCTGACCGCACACTGAGCACATAAAACCCGCCATGGCCTTAGGTCATCATCTCTTCCCTACCTCAGTTTTCAGGCTTCAGAACCGAGACCTTATCTCCAATCACTGCCCAGGGGTGAGTCTGATGCAGAAATCAGAACTCCTCCTTACCCATGGCAAGAACCCTTGTGGTTGGCACGTTGTCCAATGATCAGTGTAGGAGAAACCCTGAGGCCCCGCCCATTCTTGAGTGCGACGAGGGCATACACACGCATTGTGACCCTCAGCATGAGTCCTGTCCTCTAGTAAGTCCTCTCAGTGGCTGGACCATTAGATGTCATAATGGGCTTGACATGTCCCTAGGCCCCAATTTTTAACCAGATTTCTGATTGTCCAGTCGCCCCTCCTAGGGCTCTACTCTGAAATCCCTCATTTGGTGGGACACCTGAGGTTAAAAAAGAAAACAACACAACAACAACAACAACAACAAAATAAAACGGACTTCTTCCAGCCCACAGAATGAACCCAAACTCTTTGGACGGGGCCAAACCACCAGAGAGTAAGACTCGTCCATTTCCCATGAAGTCACCCAGAAATTCCACGACCATGAGTGACACAATATCCCGAGACAAAAACTTGAGCAGGAGCCTCACACTCGCCCTTCTTTCAAATCCCGAAAAGTTCTCCTCATGGTCTGTAGATCAGTCCTGCCATACCTATGACCTGAAACATAAGCCGAGTTTGTGTTTTCAGACAACTGTCCAAAAAGGGCTGGACGACACAACCTACAGGCTCAGGCCCCTGGAGCCAAACCTGAGTACTGTACTTGCCCTCTCCAAGGGAATTGTGTGTGCCCATTCCAATGGCCACAACCCTTCTAATAGGATAAACCTCCAAAGTCCCTGATATATCTCAATAGTGGTAGCTTCCCAGGAAAAACAGGGGCAATCTGAGCCCAAATGAGCCCCTACCTGCACTCAGACCCATAGACAGATGTCCTCAGAGGTAAAAAGGAAAGAACAGGCCGCTAGGCACTAATCAGATCCATTGCTTTGGTTTCCAGGCATCTCTCCTCAGAGGTCTGGATTTCAAAAGCAGCATATAGCTGTTTCTTGTTTCACCCATCAGAAAACATCTCATCTACACATGGGAAACTTGCACGTTGGAGCTGTGTCAAAGCCTCTGTTTAGGAGAACCCTTTAGGGCCCCAGGGCCACCGCTTCATTCCAATGTCTCCATAGACACAAAAGCACATTCGGACCCATCCCCAGGGGTGTGCATTTCAACTCAGCATCCTCGGTAGCTCCCCACAGATCCAGGAGATCTAAACTGTCTTGTTGCTAGGAGACAATTGGAATGCGAGGTGGGCTACCCAGCCATCCATCCTTAGAACCCTGCTCAGAATCATTGGCCTGGAGCCAAACAACAGGTCTCAATTGTCCTGCCGAAGACTCTCTGCAGTTTGGAGCTTCTCACAACTCCCATCATGGGAAAACCCCCATGGCCTCGTGATGCCCCCCCATTCATGAAGGGGCCATCAGGGACAGAAACTCCAACCTGAGCGATCATCTGATCCTCGCCCTGACTTCAGATGCACGAGATCTCGATTCAGGTCTGTAGATTGTGCCTGCCATGGCCTCACACAGAAACCTAAGCCTAGCTTGTGTTCTCAGACTTTTGTCGTCAGACTACTGGCCCACAAGGCCTCCAGTTTGGCAATCCAGAACTAAAATGCAGCACTCTGCCTGCCCTCCAGATAAAAAACATTGTCCTCTGGGGCTACCCAGTAACCCCAAATGAGGATCAACCTGCACCGACCTTGGCTGTACCCCAAATACATAGGCTGACCAGGGCACTAATGCCCTTTCTGACACAGCCTGAGCCTGGACCCCCTGGCCCCTCCCAGACAGTTGGCCGCACACTGAGCACATCGAGCCGCCATGGCCTTAGGTCGTCATCTCTTCCCAACCTCGGTTTTCAGGTTTCAGAACCTAGACCTTATCTCCAATCACTGTCCATGTTGAAGGTGATGCAGAAATCAGAACTCCTTCCCCATGGCAAGAAACCTTGTGGTTGGCATGTTGTCCAACGTTCAGTGTCGTTGAAACCAGTGTGGCCCATGAGGCCCCGCCCATGCTCGCGGGCCACATTGGTCACAAACACACATTGTGACCCTCAGGCTGAGCCCACTCCTCAAGTAAGGCCACTCAGTGGCTGGATGAAGAGATAGCATATTGGGCTTGCCATGCCCCTAGGCCCCAATTTTTAACCATAGTTCGGATTGTCCCTTCAGTCTTCCCCACGGCTTTGCTTTGGAATTCCTCTTTTGGTGGGACACCTGAGGTAACAAAACTGAAATGAGTCCTCCCATCCCAGAGATTGACGAAAAGCAATTGGGAATCGGGCCAAATCCTCAGAGAGGAAGATTCGTCCATGGCCCATGAGGCCTCCCCGACATTCCACGGCCATCACTGATACAAAATCCAGAGACAAAAGCCTGAGCAATCGCCACAGACTCGCACTTTCTTCATATCCTGTAGAGTTCTTCTCATGGTTTGTAGATCGGGCCTGCTATACCTACGTCCCCAAACCTAAGCTGAGTTTGTGTTTTCAGACTTCTGTCCTCAAAGTCTTGGGCCACACACCCTCCAGGCTGGGACCCTGGAGCCACACATTAGGACTGTGCCTACCAATCCATGGGAATTCTGCCCATTCCATGGTCCAAAATCGTACAAATTAGGAGAAACCTCCAACGACCTTTAGGCCATCCCAATAGTGTGGGTCACCCGGAACAAACAAGGGGTGTCTGACACCAGCTGATAATCGACCTCCACTCATACCATAGATGGATGTCCCCAGAGAAGAAGATTGAACCAGACAGGACCCTAGGCCATAATAGGATCCATTGCTATGGGTTACAGGCATGTGTCCTCAAAAGCCTGATTCCAATACGAGCATAGGGGTTTTCCTGAGGCACCCATCAGAACTCATCTCGTCTCCACAAGTAAACCTGTGCATGGGAGCCATGTCCAAAGCTTAGGAAAGTACTTCAGGTTGCCGGTGCCACCGCCCCATTCCAAGGCCCTCATGGACACAAAAACACATTAGGACACATCCTCAGGAAAGTCCATTTCAACTCAGCCACCGAGGTTGCTCCCGCAGAGCCATCAGATCTAAACTGTCTTGTTGCTAGGAGACAATTGGAATGCGAGGCGGGCTTCCCAGGCATCCATCCGCGAACGGTGCTCTGGAGTCATTCCATATGGGATGTCCTGGAGCTGTCCAACAGGTCTCAATTGTCCGGAAGAAGGAATCCTGGAAGGGGGCATCCCACAACTCCCAACGTGGGAAAACCTCAATGGTCTCGAGATTCCGCTCCCTTCATGAAGCGGCCGTCATGCTCAGAAACTCCCACCTGAGCCAACGTCTGATCCTCGCCCTGACTTCAGATGCATGAGATATTGGTTCAGATCTGCAGGGGGTACCTGCCGTGCCCTCGCCCTGAAACCCAAGTCTAGCTTGTCTTCTCAGACTTCCATCCTCACACTCCTGGCCCCAAAGCCCTCAAGTTTGGCAATTCCGGACCCACAATGCAGCACTCTGCCTGCCCTCTAGAGAAAAAAATGATTGCCTCATGAGCTGCCCAGGCACCTTAAATGAGGGTAAACCTACACAGCACTCGACTTTACCCAAATTATATAGTCTAACCTGGGCACTAATGCACTGTCGAACACATCCTGAGCCCGGACCTCCTGACCAACACCCAGAAAGCTGACCGCACACTGAGCACATAAAACCCGCCATGGCCTTAGGTCATCATCTCTTCCCTACCTCAGTTTTCAGGCTTCAGAACCGAGACCTTATCTCCAATCACTGCCCAGGGGTGAGTCTGATGCAGAAATCAGAACTCCTCCTTACCCATGGCAAGAACCCTTGTGGTTGGCACGTTGTCCAATGATCAGTGTAGGAGAAACCCTGAGGCCCCGCCCATTCTTGAGTGCGACGAGGGCATACACACGCATTGTGACCCTCAGCATGAGTCCTGTCCTCTAGTAAGTCCTCTCAGTGGCTGGACCATTAGATGTCATAATGGGCTGGACATGTCCCTAGGCCCCAATTTTTAACCAGATATCTGATTGTCCAGTCGCCCCTCCTAGGGCTCTACTCTGAAATCCCTCATTTGGTGGGACACCTGAGGTTAAAAAAGAAAACAACAACAACAACAACAACAACAAAATAAAACGGACTTCTTCCAGCCCACAGAATGAACCCAAACTCTTTGGACGGGGCCAAACCACCAGAGAGTAAGACTCGTCCATTTCCCATGAAGTCACCCAGAAATTCCACGACCATGAGTGACACGATATCCCGAGACAAAAACTTGAGCAGGAGCCTCACACTCGCCCTTCTTTCAAATCCCGAAAAGTTCTCCTCATGGTCTGTAGATCAGTCCTGCCATACCTATGACCTGAAACATAAGCCGAGTTTGTGTTTTCAGACAACTGTCCAAAAAGGGCTGGACGACACAACCTACAGGCTCAGGCCCCTGGAGCCAAACCTGAGTACTGTACTTGCCCTCTCCAAGGGAATTGTGTGTGCCCATTCCAATGGCCACAACCCTTCTAATAGGATAAACCTCCAAAGTCCCTGATATATCTCAATAGTGGTAGCTTCCCAGGAAAAACAGGGGCAATCTGAGCCCAAATGAGCCCCTACCTGCACTCAGACCCATAGACAGATGTCCTCAGAGGTAAAAAGGAAAGAACAGGCCCGTAGGCACTAATCAGATCCATTGCTTTGGTTTCCAGGCATCTCTCCTCAGAGGCCTGGATTTCAAAAGCAGCATATAGCTGTTTCTTGTTTCACCCACCAGAAAACATCTCATCTACACATGGGAAACTTGCACGTTGGAGCTGTGTCAAAGCCTCTGTTTAGGAGAACCCTTTAGGGCCCCAGTGCCACCGCTTCATTCCAAGGTCTCCATAGACACAAAAGCACATTCGGACCCATCCCCAGGGGTGTGCATTTCAACTCAGCATCCTGGGTAGCTCCCCACAGATCCAGGAGATCTAAACTGTCTTGTTGCTAGGAGACAATTGGAATGCGAGGTGGGCTACCCAGCCATCCATCCTTAGAACCCTGCTCAGAATCATTGGCCTGGAGCCAAACAACAGGTCTCAATTGTCCTGCCGAAGACTCTCTGCAGTTTGGAGCTTCTCACAACTCCCATCATGGGAAAACCCCCATGGCCTCGTGATGCCCCCCCATTCATGAAGGGGCCATCAGGTACAGACACTCCAACCTGAGCGATCGTCTGATCCTCGCCCTGACTTCAGATGCACGAGATCTCGATTCAGGTCTGTAGATTGTGCCTGCCATGGCCTCACCCAGAAACCTAAGCCTAGCTTGTGTTCTCAGACTTTTGTCGTCAGACTACTGGCCCACAAGGCCTCCAGTTTGGCAATCCAGAACTAAAATGCAGCACTCTGCCTGCCCTCCAGATAAAAAACATTGTCCTCTGGGGCTACCCAGTAACCCCAAATGAGGATCAACCTGCACCGACCTTGGCTGTACCCCAAATACATAGGCTGACCAGGGCACTAATGCCCTTTCTGACACAGCCTGAGCCTGGACCCCCTGGACCCTGCCAGACAGCTGGCCGCACACTGAGCACATTGAGCCGCCATGGCCTTAGGTCGTCATCTCTTCCCAACCTCGGTTTTCAGGTTTCAGAACCTAGACCTTATCTCCAATCACTGTCCATGTTGAAGGTGATGCAGAAATCAGAACTCCTTCCCCATGGCAAGAAACCTTGTGGTTGGCATGTTGTCCAACGTTCAGTGTCGTTGAAACCAGTGTGGCCCATGAGGCCCCGCCCATGCTCGCGGGCCACATTGGTCACAAACACACATTGTGACCCTCAGGCTGAGCCCACTCCTCAAGTAAGGCCACTCAGTGGCTGGATGAAGAGATAGCATATTGGGCTTGCCCTGCCCCTAGGCCCCAATTTTTAACCATAGTTCGGATTGTCCCTTCAGTCTTCCCCACGGCTTTGCTTTGGAATTCCTCTTTTGGTGGGACACCTGAGGTAACAAAACTGAAATGAGTCCTCCCATCCCAGAGATTGACGAAAAGCAATTGGGAATCGGGCCAAATCCTCAGAGAGGAAGATTCGTCCATGGCCCATGAGGCCTCCCCGACATTCCACGGCCATCACTGATACAAAATCCAGAGACAAAAGCCTGAGCAATCGCCACAGACTCGCACTTTCTTCATATCCTGTAGAGTTCTTCTCATGGTTTGTAGATCGGGCCTGCCATACCTACGTCCCCAAACCTAAGCTGAGTTTGTGTTTTCAGACTTCTGTCCTCAAAGTCTTGGGCCACACACCCTCCAGGCTGGGCCCCTGGAGCCACACATTAGGACTGTGCCTACCAATCCATGGGAATTCTGCCCATTCCATGGTCCAAAATCGTACAAATTAGGAGAAACCTCCAACGACCTTTAGGCCATCCCAATAGTGTGGGTCACCCGGAACAAACAAGGGGTGTCTGACACCAGCTGATAATCGACCTCCACTCATACCATAGATGGATGTCCCCAGAGAAGAAGATTGAACCAGACAGGACCCTAGGCCATAATAGGATCCATTGCTATGGGTTACAGGCATGTGTCCTCAAAAGCCTGATTCCAATACGAGCATAGGGGTTTTCCTGAGGCACCCATCAGAACTCATCTCGTCTCCACAAGTAAACCTGTGCATGGGAGCCATGTCCAAAGCTTAAAAGTACTTCAGGTTGCCGGTGCCACCGCCCCATTCCAAGGCCCTCATGGACACAAAAACACATTAGGACACATCCTCAGGAAAGTCCATTTCAACTCAGCCACCGAGGTTGCTCCCGCAGAGCCATCAGATCTAAACTGTCTTGTTGCTAGGAGACAATTGGAATGCGAGGCGGGCTTCCCAGGCATCCATCCGCGAACGGTGCTCTGGAGTCATTCCATATGGGATGTCCTGGAGCTGTCCAACAGGTCTCAATTGTCCGGAAGAAGGAATCCTGGAAGGGGGCATCCCACAACTCCCAACGTGGGAAAACCTCAATGGTCTCGAGATTCCGCTCCCTTCATGAAGCGGCCGTCATGCTCAGAAACTCCCACCTGAGCCAACGTCTGATCCTCGCCCTGACTTCAGATGCATGAGATATTGGTTCAGATCTGCAGGGGGTACCTGCCGTGCCCTCGCCCTGAAACCCAAGTCTAGCTTGTCTTCTCAGACTTCCATCCTCACACTCCTGGCCCCAAAGCCCTCAAGTTTGGCAATTCCGGACCCACAATGCAGCACTCTGCCTGCCCTCTAGAGAAAAAAATGATTGCCTCATGAGCTGCCCAGGCACCTTAAATGAGGGTAAACCTACACAGCACTCGACTTTACCCAAATTATATAGTCTAACCTGGGCACTAATGCACTGTCGAACACATCCTGAGCCCGGACCTCCTGACCAACACCCAGAAAGCTGACCGCACACTGAGCACATAAAACCCGCCATGGCCTTAGGTCATCATCTCTTCCCTACCTCAGTTTTCAGGCTTCAGAACCGAGACCTTATCTCCAATCACTGCCCAGGGGTGAGTCTGATGCAGAAATCAGAACTCCTCCTTACCCATGGCAAGAACCCTTGTGGTTGGCACGTTGTCCAATGATCAGTGTAGGAGAAACCCTGAGGCCCCGCCCATTCTTGAGTGCGACGAGGGCATACACACGCATTGTGACCCTCAGCATGAGTCCTGTCCTCTAGTAAGTCCTCTCAGTGGCTGGACCATTAGATGTCATAATGGGCTGGACATGTCCCTAGGCCCCAATTTTTAACCAGATATCTGATTGTCCAGTCGCCCCTCCTAGGGCTCTACTCTGAAATCCCTCATTTGGTGGGACACCTGAGGTTAAAAAAGAAAACAACAACAACAACAACAACAACAAAATAAAACGGACTTCTTCCAGCCCACAGAATGAACCCAAACTCTTTGGACGGGGCCAAACCACCAGAGAGTAAGACTCGTCCATTTCCCATGAAGTCACCCAGAAATTCCACGACCATGAGTGACACGATATCCCGAGGCAAAAACTTGAGCAGGAGCCTCACACTCGCCCTTCTTTCAAATCCCGAAAAGTTCTCCTCATGGTCTGTAGATCAGTCCTGCCATACCTATGACCTGAAACATAAGCCGAGTTTGTGTTTTCAGACAACTGTCCAAAAAGGGCTGGACGACACAACCTACAGGCTCAGGCCCCTGGAGCCAAACCTGAGTACTGTACTTGCCCTCTCCAAGGGAATTGTGTGTGCCCATTCCAATGGCCACAACCCTTCTAATAGGATAAACCTCCAAAGTCCCTGATATATCTCAATAGTGGTAGCTTCCCAGGAAAAACAGGGGCAATCTGAGCCCAAATGAGCCCCTACCTGCACTCAGACCCATAGACAGATGTCCTCAGAGGTAAAAAGGAAAGAACAGGCCCGTAGGCACTAATCAGATCCATTGCTTTGGTTTCCAGGCATCTCTCCTCAGAGGCCTGGATTTCAAAAGCAGCATATAGCTGTTTCTTGTTTCACCCACCAGAAAACATCTCATCTACACATGGGAAACTTGCACGTTGGAGCTGTGTCAAAGCCTCTGTTTAGGAGAACCCTTTAGGGCCCCAGTGCCACCGCTTCATTCCAAGGTCTCCATAGACACAAAAGCACATTCGGACCCATCCCCAGGGGTGTGCATTTCAACTCAGCATCCTGGGTAGCTCCCCACAGATCCAGGAGATCTAAACTGTCTTGTTGCTAGGAGACAATTGGAATGCGAGGTGGGCTACCCAGCCATCCATCCTTAGAACCCTGCTCAGAATCATTGGCCTGGAGCCAAACAACAGGTCTCAATTGTCCTGCCGAAGACTCTCTGCAGTTTGGAGCTTCTCACAACTCCCATCATGGGAAAACCCCCATGGCCTCGTGATGCCCCCCCATTCATGAAGGGGCCATCAGGTACAGACACTCCAACCTGAGCGATCGTCTGATCCTCGCCCTGACTTCAGATGCACGAGATCTCGATTCAGGTCTGTAGATTGTGCCTGCCATGGCCTCACCCAGAAACCTAAGCCTAGCTTGTGTTCTCAGACTTTTGTCGTCAGACTACTGGCCCACAAGGCCTCCAGTTTGGCAATCCAGAACTAAAATGCAGCACTCTGCCTGCCCTCCAGATAAAAAACATTGTCCTCTGGGGCTACCCAGTAACCCCAAATGAGGATCAACCTGCACCGACCTTGGCTGTACCCCAAATACATAGGCTGACCAGGGCACTAATGCCCTTTCTGACACAGCCTGAGCCTGGACCCCCTGGACCCTGCCAGACAGCTGGCCGCACACTGAGCACATTGAGCCGCCATGGCCTTAGGTCGTCATCTCTTCCCAACCTCGGTTTTCAGGTTTCAGAACCTAGACCTTATCTCCAATCACTGTCCATGTTGAAGGTGATGCAGAAATCAGAACTCCTTCCCCATGGCAAGAAACCTTGTGGTTGGCATGTTGTCCAACGTTCAGTGTCGTTGAAACCAGTGTGGCCCATGAGGCCCCGCCCATGCTCGCGGGCCACATTGGTCACAAACACACATTGTGACCCTCAGGCTGAGCCCACTCCTCAAGTAAGGCCACTCAGTGGCTGGATGAAGAGATAGCATATTGGGCTTGCCCTGCCCCTAGGCCCCAATTTTTAACCATAGTTCGGATTGTCCCTTCAGTCTTCCCCACGGCTTTGCTTTGGAATTCCTCTTTTGGTGGGACACCTGAGGTAACAAAACTGAAATGAGTCCTCCCATCCCAGAGATTGACGAAAAGCAATTGGGAATCGGGCCAAATCCTCAGAGAGGAAGATTCGTCCATGGCCCATGAGGCCTCCCCGACATTCCACGGCCATCACTGATACAAAATCCAGAGACAAAAGCCTGAGCAATCGCCACAGACTCGCACTTTCTTCATATCCTGTAGAGTTCTTCTCATGGTTTGTAGATCGGGCCTGCCATACCTACGTCCCCAAACCTAAGCTGAGTTTGTGTTTTCAGACTTCTGTCCTCAAAGTCTTGGGCCACACACCCTCCAGGCTGGGCCCCTGGAGCCACACATTAGGACTGTGCCTACCAATCCATGGGAATTCTGCCCATTCCATGGTCCAAAATCGTACAAATTAGGAGAAACCTCCAACGACCCTTAGGCCATCCCAATAGTGTGGGTCACCCGGAACAAACAAGGGGTGTCTGACACCAGCTGATAATCGACCTCCACTCATACCATAGATGGATGTCCCCAGAGAAGAAGATTGAACCAGACAGGACCCTAGGCCATAATAGGATCCATTGCTATGGGTTACAGGCATGTGTCCTCAAAAGCCTGATTCCAATACGAGCATAGGGGTTTTCCTGAGGCACCCATCAGAACTCATCTCGTCTCCACAAGTAAACCTGTGCATGGGAGCCATGTCCAAAGCTTAAAAGTACTTCAGGTTGCCGGTGCCACCGCCCCATTCCAAGGCCCTCATGGACACAAAAACACATTAGGACACATCCTCAGGAAAGTCCATTTCAACTCAGCCACCGAGGTTGCTCCCGCAGAGCCATCAGATCTAAACTGTCTTGTTGCTAGGAGACAATTGGAATGCGAGGCGGGCTTCCCAGGCATCCATCCGCGAACGGTGCTCTGGAGTCATTCCATATGGGATGTCCTGGAGCTGTCCAACAGGTCTCAATTGTCCGGAAGAAGGAATCCTGGAAGGGGGCATCCCACAACTCCCAACGTGGGAAAACCTCAATGGTCTCGAGATTCCGCTCCCTTCATGAAGCGGCCGTCATGCTCAGAAACTCCCACCTGAGCCAACGTCTGATCCTCGCCCTGACTTCAGATGCATGAGATATTGGTTCAGATCTGCAGGGGGTACCTGCCGTGCCCTCGCCCTGAAACCCAAGTCTAGCTTGTCTTCTCAGACTTCCATCCTCACACTCCTGGCCCCAAAGCCCTCAAGTTTGGCAATTCCGGACCCACAATGCAGCACTCTGCCTGCCCTCTAGAGAAAAAAATGATTGCCTCATGAGCTGCCCAGGCACCTTAAATGAGGGTAAACCTACACAGCACTCGACTTTACCCAAATTATATAGTCTAACCTGGGCACTAATGCACTGTCGAACACATCCTGAGCCCGGACCTCCTGACCAACACCCAGAAAGCTGACCGCACACTGAGCACATAAAAACCGCCATGGCCTTAGGTCATCATCTCTTCCCTACCTCAGTTTTCAGGCTTCAGAACCGAGACCTTATCTCCAATCACTGCCCAGGGGTGAGTCTGATGCAGAAATCAGAACTCCTCCTTACCCATGGCAAGAACCCTTGTGGTTGGCACGTTGTCCAATGATCAGTGTAGGAGAAACCCTGAGGCCCCGCCCATTCTTGAGTGCGACGAGGGCATACACACGCATTGTGACCCTCAGCATGAGTCCTGTCCTCTAGTAAGTCCTCTCAGTGGCTGGACCATTAGATGTCATAATGGGCTGGACATGTCCCTAGGCCCCAATTTTTAACCAGATATCTGATTGTCCAGTCGCCCCTCCTAGGGCTCTACTCTGAAATCCCTCATTTGGTGGGACACCTGAGGTTAAAAAAGAAAACAACAACAACAACAACAACAACAAAATAAAACGGACTTCTTCCAGCCCACAGAATGAACCCAAACTCTTTGGACGGGGCCAAACCACCAGAGAGTAAGACTCGTCCATTTCCCATGAAGTCACCCAGAAATTCCACGACCATGAGTGACACGATATCCCGAGGCAAAAACTTGAGCAGGAGCCTCACACTCGCCCTTCTTTCAAATCCCGAAAAGTTCTCCTCATGGTCTGTAGATCAGTCCTGCCATACCTATGACCTGAAACATAAGCCGAGTTTGTGTTTTCAGACAACTGTCCAAAAAGGGCTGGACGACACAACCTACAGGCTCAGGCCCCTGGAGCCAAACCTGAGTACTGTACTTGCCCTCTCCAAGGGAATTGTGTGTGCCCATTCCAATGGCCACAACCCTTCTAATAGGATAAACCTCCAAAGTCCCTGATATATCTCAATAGTGGTAGCTTCCCAGGAAAAACAGGGGCAATCTGAGCCCAAATGAGCCCCTACCTGCACTCAGACCCATAGACAGATGTCCTCAGAGGTAAAAAGGAAAGAACAGGCCCGTAGGCACTAATCAGATCCATTGCTTTGGTTTCCAGGCATCTCTCCTCAGAGGCCTGGATTTCAAAAGCAGCATATAGCTGTTTCTTGTTTCACCCACCAGAAAACATCTCATCTACACATGGGAAACTTGCACGTTGGAGCTGTGTCAAAGCCTCTGTTTAGGAGAACCCTTTAGGGCCCCAGTGCCACCGCTTCATTCCAAGGTCTCCATAGACACAAAAGCACATTCGGACCCATCCCCAGGGGTGTGCATTTCAACTCAGCATCCTCGGTAGCTCCCCACAGATCCAGGAGATCTAAACTGTCTTGTTGCTAGGAGACAATTGGAATGCGAGGTGGGCTACCCAGCCATCCATCCTTAGAACCCTGCTCAGAATCATTGGCCTGGAGCCAAACAACAGGTCTCAATTGTCCTGCCGAAGACTCTCTGCAGTTTGGAGCTTCTCACAACTCCCATCATGGGAAAACCCCCATGGCCTCGTGATGCCCCCCCATTCATGAAGGGGCCATCAGGGACAGAAACTCCAACCTGAGCGATCGTCTGATCCTCGCCCTGAATTCAGATGCACGAGATCTCGATTCAGGTCTGTAGATTGTGCCTGCCATGGCCTCACCCAGAAACCTAAGCCTAGCTTGTGTTCTCAGACTTTTGTCGTCAGACTACTGGCCCACAAGGCCTCTAGTTTGGCAATCCAGAACTAAAATGCAGCACTCTGCCTGCCCTCCAGATAAAAAACATTGTCCTCTGGGGCTACCCAGTAACCCCAAATGAGGATCAACCTGCACCGACCTTGGCTGTACCCCCAATACATAGGCTGACCAGGGCACTAATGCCCTTTCTGACACAGCCTGAGCCTGGACCCCCTGGCCCCTCCCAGACAGCTGGCCGCACACTGAGCACATTGAGCCGCCATGGCCTTAGGTCGTCTTCTCTTCCCAACCTCGGTTTTCAGGTTTCAGAACCTAGACCTTATCTCCAATCACTGTCCATGTTGAAGGTGATGCAGAAATCAGAACTCCTTCCCCATGGCAAGAAACCTTGTGGTTGGCATGTTGTCCAACGTTCAGTGTCGTTGAAACCAGTGTGGCCCATGAGGCCCCGCCCATGCTCGCGGGCCACATTGGTCACAAACACACATTGTGACCCTCAGGCTGAGCCCACTCCTCAAGTAAGGCCACTCAGTGGCTGGATGAAGAGATAGCATATTGGGCTTGCCCTGCCCCTAGGCCCCAATTTTTAACCATAGTTCGGATTGTCCCTTCAGTCTTCCCCACGGCTTTGCTTTGGAATTCCTCTTTTGGTGGGACACCTGAGGTAACAAAACTGAAATGAGTCCTCCCATCCCACAGATTGACGAAAAGCAATTGGGAATCGGGCCAAATCCTCAGAGAGGAAGATTCGTCCATGGCCCATGAGGCCTCCCCGACATTCCACGGCCATCACTGATACAAAATCCAGAGACAAAAGCCTGAGCAATCGCCACAGACTCGCACTTTCTTCATATCCTGTAGAGTTCTTCTCATGGTTTGTAGATCGGGCCTGCCATACCTACGTCCCCAAACCTAAGCTGAGTTTGTGTTTTCAGACTTCTGTCCTCAAAGTCTTGGGCCACACACCCTCCAGGCTGGGCCCCTGGAGCCACACATTAGGACTGTGCCTACCAATCCATGGGAATTCTGCCCATTCCATGGTCCAAAATCGTACAAATTAGGAGAAACCTCCAACGACCCTTAGGCCATCCCAATAGTGTGGGTCACCCGGAACAAACAAGGGGTGTCTGACACCAGCTGATAATCGACCTCCACTCATACCATAGATGGATGTCCCCAGAGAAGAAGATTGAACCAGACAGGACCCTAGGCCATAATAGGATCCATTGCTATGGGTTACAGGCATGTGTCCTCAAAAGCCTGATTCCAATACGAGCATAGGGGTTTTCCTGAGGCACCCATCAGAACTCATCTCGTCTCCACAAGTAAACCTGTGCATGGGAGCCATGTCCAAAGCTTAAAAGTACTTCAGGTTGCCGGTGCCACCGCCCCATTCCAAGGCCCTCATGGACACAAAAACACATTAGGACACATCCTCAGGAAAGTCCATTTCAACTCAGCCACCGAGGTTGCTCCCGCAGAGCCATCAGATCTAAACTGTCTTGTTGCTAGGAGACAATTGGAATGCGAGGCGGGCTTCCCAGGCATCCATCCGCGAACGGTGCTCTGGAGTCATTCCATATGGGATGTCCTGGAGCTGTCCAACAGGTCTCAATTGTCCGGAAGAAGGAATCCTGGAAGGGGGCATCCCACAACTCCCAACGTGGGAAAACCTCAATGGTCTCGAGATTCCGCTCCCTTCATGAAGCGGCCGTCATGCTCAGAAACTCCCACCTGAGCCAATGTCTGATCCTCGCCCTGACTTCAGATGCATGAGATATTGGTTCAGATCTGCAGGGGGTACCTGCCGTGCCCTCGCCCTGAAACCCAAGTCTAGCTTGTCTTCTCAGACTTCCATCCTCACACTCCTTGCCCCAAAGCCCTCAAGTTTGGCAATTCCGGACCCACAATGCAGCACTCTGCCTGCCCTCTAGAGAAAAAAATGATTGCCTCATGAGCTGCCCAGGCACCTTAAATGAGGGTAAACCTACACAGCACTCGACTTTACCCAAATTATATAGTCTAACCTGGGCACTAATGCACTGTCGAACACATCCTGAGCCCAGACCTCCTGACCAACACCCAGAAAGCTGACCGCACACTGAGCACATAAAACCCGCCATGGCCTTAGGTCATCATCTCTTCCCTACCTCAGTTTTCAGGCTTCAGAACCGAGACCTTATCTCCAATCACTGCCCAGGGGTGAGTCTGATGCAGAAATCAGAACTCCTCCTTACCCATGGCAAGAACCCTTGTGGTTGGCATGTTGTCCAACGATCAGTGTAGGAGAAACCCTGAGGCCCCGCCCATTCTTGAGTGCGACGAGGGCATACACACGCATTGTGACCCTCAGCATGAGTCCTGTCCTCTAGTAAGTCCTCTCAGTGGCTGGACCATTAGATGTCATAATGGGCTTGACATGTCCCTAGGCCCCAATTTTTAACCAGATTTCTGATTGTCCAGTCGCCCCTCCTAGGGCTCTACTCTGAAATCCCTCATTTGGTGGGACACCTGAGGTTAAAAAAGAAAACAACAACAACAACAACAACAACAACAAAATAAAACGGACTTCTTCCAGCCCACAGAATGAACCCAAACTCTTTGGACGGGGCCAAACCACCAGAGAGTAAGACTCGTCCATTTCCCATGAAGTCACCCAGAAATTCCACGACCATGAGTGACACGATATCCCGAGACAAAAACTTGAGCAGGAGCCTCACACTCGCCCTTCTTTCAAATCCTGAAAAGTTCTCCTCATGGTCTGTAGATCAGTCCTGCCATACCTATGACCTGAAACATAAGCCGAGTTTGTGTTTTCAGACAACTGTCCAAAAAGGGCTGGACGACACAACCTACAGGCTCAGGCCCCTGGAGCCAAACCTGAGTACTGTACTTGCCCTCTCCAAGGGAATTGTGTGTGCCCATTCCAATGGCCACAACCCTTCTAATAGGATAAACCTCCAAAGTCCCTGATATATCTCAATAGTGGTAGCTTCCCAGGAAAAACAGGGGCAATATGAGCCCAAATGAGCCCCTACCTGCACTCAGACCCATAGACAGATGTCCTCAGAGGTAAAAAGGAAAGAACAGGCCCCTAGGCACTAATCAGATCCATTGCTTTGGTTTCCAGGCATCTCTCCTCAGAGGCCTGGATTTCAAAAGCAGCATATAGCTGTTTCTTGTTTTACCCATCAGAAAACATCTCATCTACACATGGGAAACTTGCACGTTGGAGCTGTGTCAAAGCCTCTGTTTAGGAGAACCCTTTAGGGCCCCAGTGCCACCGCTTCATTCCAAGGTCTCCATAGACACAAAAGCACATTCGGACCCATCCCCAGGGGTGTGCATTTCAACTCAGCATCCTCGGTAGCTCCCCACAGATCCAGGAGATCTAAACTGTCTTGTTGCTAGGAGACAATTGGAATGCGAGGTGGGCTACCCAGCCATCCATCCTTAGAACCCTGCTCAGAATCATTGGCCTGGAGCCAAACAACAGGTCTCAATTGTCCTGCCGAAGACTCTCTGCAGTTTGGAGCTTCTCACAACTCCCATCATGGGAAAACCCCCATGGCCTCGTGATGCCCCCCCATTCATGAAGGGGCCATCAGGGACAGACACTCCAACCTGAGCGATCGTCTGATCCTCGCCCTGACTTCAGATGCACGAGATCTCGATTCAGGTCTGTAGATTGTGCCTGCCATGGCCTCACCCAGAAACCTAAGCCTATCTTGTGTTCTCAGACTTTTGTCGTCAGACTACTGGCCCACAAGGCCTCCAGTTTGGCAATCCAGAACTAAAATGCAGCACTCTGCCTGCCCTCCAGATAAAAAACATTGTCCTCTGGGGCTACCCAGTAACCCCAAATGAGGATCAACCTGCACCGACCTTGGCTGTACCCCAAATACATAGGCTGACCAGGGCACTAATGCCCTTTCTGACACAGCCTGAGCCTGGACCCCCTGGACCCTGCCAGACAGCTGGCCGCACACTGAGCACATCGAGCCGCCATGGCCTTAGGTCGTCATCTCTTCCCAACCTCGGTTTTCAGGTTTCAGAACCTAGACCTTATCTCCAATCACTGTCCATGTTGAAGGTGATGCAGAAATCAGAACTCCTTCCCCATGGCAAGAAACCTTGTGGTTGGCATGTTGTCCAACGTTCAGTGTCGTTGAAACCAGTGTGGCCCATGAGGCCCTGCCCATGCTCGCGGGCCACATTGGTCACAAACACACATTGTGACCCTCAGGCTGAGCCCACTCCTCAAGTAAGGCCACTCAGTGGCTGGATGAAGAGATAGCATATTGGGCTTGCCATGCCCCTAGGCCCCAATTTTTAACCATAGTTCGGATTGTCCCTTCAGTCTTCCCCACGGCTTTGCTTTGGAATTCCTCTTTTGGTGGGACACCTGAGGTAACAAAACTGAAATGAGTCCTCCCATCCCAGAGATTGACGAAAAGCAATTGGGAATCGGGCCAAATCCTCAGAGAGGAAGATTCGTCCATGGCCCATGAGGCCTCCCCGACATTCCACGGCCATCACTGATACAAAATCCAGAGACAAAAGCCTGAGCAATCGCCACAGACTCGCACTTTCTTCATATCCTGTAGAGTTCTTCTCATGGTTTGTAGATCGGGCCTGCCATACCTACGTCCCCAAACCTAAGCTGAGTTTGTGTTTTCAGACTTCTGTCCTCAAAGTCTTGGGCCACACACCCTCCAGGCTGGGCCCCTGGAGCCACACATTAGGACTGTGCCTACCAATCCATGGGAATTCTGCCCATTCCATGGTCCAAAATCGTACAAATTAGGAGAAACCTCCAACGACCTTTAGGCCATCCCAATAGTGTGGGTCACCCGGAACAAACAAGGGGTGTCTGACACCAGCTGATAATCGACCTCCACTCATACCATAGATGGATGTCCCCAGAGAAGAAGATTGAACCAGACAGGACCCTAGGCCATAATAGGATCCATTGCTATGGGTTACAGGCATGTGTCCTCAAAAGCCTGATTCCAATACGAGCATAGGGGTTTTCCTGAGGCACCCATCAGAACTCATCTCGTCTCCACAAGTAAACCTGTGCATGGGAGCCATGTCCAAAGCTTAGGAAAGTACTTCAGGTTGCCGGTGCCACCGCCCCATTCCAAGGCCCTCATGGACACAAAAACACATTAGGACACATCCTCAGGAAAGTCCATTTCAACTCAGCCACCGAGGTTGCTCCCGCAGAGCCATCAGATCTAAACTGTCTTGTTGCTAGGAGACAATTGGAATGCGAGGCGGGCTTCCCAGGCATCCATCCGCGAACGGTGCTCTGGAGTCATTCCATATGGGATGTCCTGGAGCTGTCCAACAGGTCTCAATTGTCCGGAAGAAGGAATCCTGGAAGGGGGCATCCCACAACTCCCAACGTGGGAAAACCTCAATGGTCTCGAGATTCCGCTCCCTTCATGAAGCGGCCGTCATGCTCAGAAACTCCCACCTGAGCCAACGTCTGATCCTCGCCCTGACTTCAGATGCATGAGATATTGGTTCAGATCTGCAGGGGGTACCTGCCGTGCCCTCGCCCTGAAACTCAAGTCTAGCTTGTCTTCTCAGACTTCCATCCTCACACTCCTGGCCCCAAAGCCCTCAAGTTTGGCAATTCCGGACCCACAATGCAGCACTCTGCCTGCCCTCTAGAGAAAAAAATGATTGCCTCATGAGCTGCCCAGGCACCTTAAATGAGGGTAAACCTACACAGCACTCGACTTTACCCAAATTATATAGTCTAACCTGGGCACTAATGCACTGTCGAACACATCCTGAGCCCGGATGTCCTGACCAACACCCAGAAAGCTGACCGCACACTGAGCACATAAAACCCGCCATGGCCTTAGGTCATCATCTCTTCCCTACCTCAGTTTTCAGGCTTCAGAACCGAGACCTTATCTCCAATCACTGCCCAGGGGTGAGTCTGATGCAGAAATCAGAACTCCTCCTTACCCATGGCAAGAACCCTTGTGGTTGGCACGTTGTCCAATGATCAGTGTAGGAGAAACCCTGAGGCCCCGCCCATTCTTGAGTGCGACGAGGGCATACACACGCATTGTGACCCTCAGCATGAGTCCTGTCCTCTAGTAAGTCCTCTCAGTGGCTGGACCATTAGATGTCATAATGGGCTGGACATGTCCCTAGGCCCCAATTTTTAACCAGATATCTGATTGTCCAGTCGCCCCTCCTAGGGCTCTACTCTGAAATCCCTCATTTGGTGGGACACCTGAGGTTAAAAAAGAAAACAACAACAACAACAACAACAACAACAAAATAAAACGGACTTCTTCCAGCCCACAGAATGAACCCAAACTCTTTGGACGGGGCCAAACCACCAGAGAGTAAGACTCGTCCATTTCCCATGAAGTCACCCAGAAATTCCACGACCATGAGTGACACGATATCCCGAGACAAAAACTTGAGCAGGAGCCTCACACTCGCCCTTCTTTCAAATCCCGAAAAGTTCTCCTCATGGTCTGTAGATCAGTCCTGCCATACCTATGACCTGAAACATAAGCCGAGTTTGTGTTTTCAGACAACTGTCCAAAAAGGGCTGGACGACACAACCTACAGGCTCAGGCCCCTGGAGCCAAACCTGAGTACTGTACTTGCCCTCTCCAAGGGAATTGTGTGTGCCCATTCCAATGGCCACAACCCTTCTAATAGGATAAACCTCCAAAGTCCCTGATATATCTCAATAGTGGTAGCTTCCCAGGAAAAACAGGGGCAATCTGAGCCCAAATGAGCCCCTACCTGCACTCAGACCCATAGACAGATGTCCTCAGAGGTAAAAAGGAAAGAACAGGCCCCTAGGCACTAATCAGATCCATTGCTTTGGTTTCCAGGCATCTCTCCTCAGAGGCCTGGATTTCAAAAGCAGCATATAGCTGTTTCTTGTTTCACCCATCAGAAAACATCTCATCTACACATGGCAAACTTGCACGTTGGAGCTGTGTCAAAGCCTCTGTTTAGGAGAACCCTTTAGGGCCCCAGTGCCACCGCTTCATTCCAAGGTCTCCATAGACACAAAAGCACATTCGGACCCATCCCCAGGGGTGTGCATTTCAACTCAGCATCCTCGGTAGCTCCCCACAGATCCAGGAGATCTAAACTGTCTTGTTGCTAGGAGACAATTGGAATGCGAGGTGGGCTACCCAGCCATCCATCCTTAGAACCCTGCTCAGAATCATTGGCCTGGAGCCAAACAACAGGTCTCAATTGTCCTGCAGAAGACTCTCTGCAGTTTGGAGCTTCTCACAACTCCCATCATGGGAAAACCCCCATGGCCTCGTGATGCCCCCCCATTCATGAAGGGGCCATCAGGGACAGAAACTCCAACCTGAGCGATCGTCTGATCCTCGCCCTGACTTCAGATGCACGAGATCTCGATTCAGGTCTGTAGATTGTGCCTGCCATGGCCTCACCCAGAAACCTAAGCCTAGCTTGTGTTCTCAGACTTTTGTCGTCAGACTACTGGCCCACAAGGCCTCCAGTTTGGCAATCCAGAACTAAAATGCAGCACTCTGCCTGCCCTCCAGATAAAAAACATTGTCCTCTGGGGCTACCCAGTAACCCCAAATGAGGATCAACCTGCACCGACCTTGGCTGTACCCCAAATACATAGGCTGACCAGGGCACTAATGCCCTTTCTGACACAGCCTGAGCCTGGACCCCCTGGCCCCTCCCAGACAGCTGGCCGCACACTGAGCACATCGAGCCGCCATGGCCTTAGGTCGTCATCTCTTCCCAACCTCGGTTTTCAGGTTTCAGAACCTAGACCTTATCTCCAATCACTGTCCATGTTGAAGGTGATGCAGAAATCAGAACTCCTTCCCCATGGCAAGAAACCTTGTGGTTGGCATGTTGTCCAACGTTCAGTGTCGTTGAAACCAGTGTGGCCCATGAGGCCCCGCCCATGCTCGCGGGCCACATTGGTCACAAACACACATTGTGACCCTCAGGCTGAGCCCACTCCTCAAGTAAGGCCACTCAGTGGCTGGATGAAGAGATAGCATATTGGGCTTGCCATGCCCCTAGGCCCCAATTTTTAACCATAGTTCGGATTGTCCCTTCAGTCTTCCCCACGGCTTTGCTTTGGAATTCCTCTTTTGGTGGGACACCTGAGGTAACAAAACTGAAATGAGTCCTCCCATCCCAGAGATTGACGAAAAGCAATTGGGAATCGGGCCAAATCCTCAGAGAGGAAGATTCGTCCATGGCCCATGAGGCCTCCCCGACATTCCACGGCCATCACTGATACAAAATCCAGAGACAAAAGCCTGAGCAATCGCCACAGACTCGCACTTTCTTCATATCCTGTAGAGTTCTTCTCATGGTTTGTAGATCGGGCCTGCCATACCTACGTCCCCAAACCTAAGCTGAGTTTGTGTTTTCAGACTTCTGTCCTCAAAGTCTTGGGCCACACACCCTCCAGGCTGGGCCCCTGGAGCCACACATTAGGACTGTGCCTACCAATCCATGGGAATTCTGCCCATTCCATGGTCCAAAATCGTACAAATTAGGAGAAACCTCCAACGACCCTTAGGCCATCCCAATAGTGTGGGTCACCCGGAACAAACAAGGGGTGTCTGACACCAGCTGATAATCGACCTCCACTCATACCATAGATGGATGTCCCCAGAGAAGAAGATTGAACCAGACAGGACCCTAGGCCATAATAGGATCCATTGCTATGGGTTACAGGCATGTGTCCTCAAAAGCCTGATTCCAATACGAGCATAGGGGTTTTCCTGAGGCACCCATCAGAACTCATCTCGTCTCCACAAGTAAACCTGTGCATGGGAGCCATGTCCAAAGCTTAAAAGTACTTCAGGTTGCCGGTGCCACCGCCCCATTCCAAGGCCCTCATGGACACAAAAACACATTAGGACACATCCTCAGGAAAGTCCATTTCAACTCAGCCACCGAGGTTGCTCCCGCAGAGCCATCAGATCTAAACTGTCTTGTTGCTAGGAGACAATTGGAATGCGAGGCGGGCTTCCCAGGCATCCATCCGCGAACGGTGCTCTGGAGTCATTCCATATGGGATGTCCTGGAGCTGTCCAACAGGTCTCAATTGTCCGGAAGAAGGAATCCTGGAAGGGGGCATCCCACAACTCCCAACGTGGGAAAACCTCAATGGTCTCGAGATTCCGCTCCCTTCATGAAGCGGCCGTCATGCTCAGAAACTCCCACCTGAGCCAACGTCTGATCCTCGCCCTGACTTCAGATGCATGAGATATTGGTTCAGATCTGCAGGGGGTACCTGCCGTGCCCTCGCCCTGAAACCCAAGTCTAGCTTGTCTTCTCAGACTTCCATCCTCACACTCCTTGCCCCAAAGCCCTCAAGTTTGGCAATTCCGGACCCACAATGCAGCACTCTGCCTGCCCTCTAGAGAAAAAAATGATTGCCTCATGAGCTGCCCAGGCACCTTAAATGAGGGTAAACCTACACAGCACTCGACTTTACCCAAATTATATAGTCTAACCTGGGCACTAATGCACTGTCGAACACATCCTGAGCCCAGACCTCCTGACCAACACCCAGAAAGCTGACCGCACACTGAGCACATAAAACCCGCCATGGCCTTAGGTCATCATCTCTTCCCTACCTCAGTTTTCAGGCTTCAGAACCGAGACCTTATCTCCAATCACTGCCCAGGGGTGAGTCTGATGCAGAAATCAGAACTCCTCCTTACCCATGGCAAGAACCCTTGTGGTTGGCACGTTGTCCAACGATCAGTGTAGGAGAAACCCTGAGGCCCCGCCCATTCTTGAGTGCGACGAGGGCATACACACGCATTGTGACCCTCAGCATGAGTCCTGTCCTCTAGTAAGTCCTCTCAGTGGCTGGACCATTAGATGTCATAATGGGCTGGACATGTCCCTAGGCCCCAATTTTTAACCAGATTTCTGATTGTCCAGTCGCCCCTCCTAGGGCTCTACTCTGAAATCCCTCATTTGGTGGGACACCTGAGGTTAAAAAAGAAAACAACAACAACAACAACAACAACAAAATAAAACGGACTTCTTCCAGCCCACAGAATGAACCCAAACTCTTTGGACGGGGCCAAACCACCAGAGAGTAAGACTCGTCCATTTCCCATGAAGTCACCCAGAAATTCCACGACCATGAGTGACACGATATCCCGAGACAAAAACTTGAGCAGGAGCCTCACACTCGCCCTTCTTTCAAATCCTGAAAAGTTCTCCTCATGGTCTGTAGATCAGTCCTGCCATACCTATGACCTGAAACATAAGCCGAGTTTGTGTTTTCAGACAACTGTCCAAAAAGGGCTGGACGACACAACCTACAGGCTCAGGCCCCTGGAGCCAAACCTGAGTACTGTACTTGCCCTCTCCAAGGGAATTGTGTGTGCCCATTCCAATGGCCACAACCCTTCTAATAGGATAAACCTCCAAAGTCCCTGATATATCTCAATAGTGGTAGCTTCCCAGGAAAAACAGGGGCAATCTGAGCCCAAATGAGCCCCTACCTGCACTCAGACCCATAGACAGATGTCCTCAGAGGTAAAAAGGAAAGAACAGGCCCCTAGGCACTAATCAGATCCATTGCTTTGGTTTCCAGGCATCTCTCCTCAGAGGCCTGGATTTCAAAAGCAGCATATAGCTGTTTCTTGTTTCACCCATCAGAAAACATCTCATCTACACATGGGAAACTTGCACGTTGGAGCTGTGTCAAAGCCTCTGTTTAGGAGAACCCTTTAGGGCCCCAGTGCCACCGCTTCATTCCAAGGTCTCCATAGACACAAAAGCACATTCGGACCCATCCCCAGGGGTGTGCATTTCAACTCAGCATCCTCGGTAGCTCCCCACAGATCCAGGAGATCTAAACTGTCTTGTTGCTAGGAGACAATTGGAATGCGAGGTGGGCTACCCAGCCATCCATCCTTAGAACCCTGCTCAGAATCATTGGCCTGGAGCCAAACAACAGGTCTCAATTGTCCTGCCGAAGACTCTCTGCAGTTTGGAGCTTCTCACAACTCCCATCATGGGAAAACCCCCATGGCCTCGTGATGCCCCCCCATTCATGAAGGGGCCATCAGGGACAGAAACTCCAACCTGAGCGATCGTCTGATCCTCGCCCTGACTTCAGATGCACGAGATCTCGATTCAGGTCTGTAGATTGTGCCTGCCATGGCCTCACCCAGAAACCTAAGCCTAGCTTGTGTTCTCAGACTTTTGTCGTCAGACTACTGGCCCACAAGGCCTCCAGTTTGGCAATCCAGAACTAAAATACAGCACTCTGCCTGCCCTCCAGATAAAAAACATTGTCCTCTGGGGCTACCCAGTAACCCCAAATGAGGATCAACCTGCACCGACCTTGGCTGTACCCCAAATACATAGGCTGACCAGGGCACTAATGCCCTTTCTGACACAGCCTGAGCCTGGACCCCCTGGACCCTGCCAGAGAGCTGGCCGCACACTGAGCACATCGAGCCGCCATGGCCTTAGGTCGTCATCTCTTCCCAACCTCGGTTTTCAGGTTTCAGAACCTAGACCTTATCTCCAATCACTGTCCATGTTGAAGGTGATGCAGAAATCAGAACTCCTTCCCCATGGCAAGAAACCTTGTGGTTGGCATGTTGTCCAACGTTCAGTGTCGTTGAAACCAGTGTGGCCCATGAGGCCCCGCCCATGCTCGCGGGCCACATTGGTCACAAACACACATTGTGACCCTCAGGCTGAGCCCACTCCTCAAGTAAGGCCACTCAGTGGCTGGATGAAGAGATAGCATATTGGGCTTGCCATGCCCCTAGGCCCCAATTTTTAACCATAGTTCGGATTGTCCCTTCAGTCTTCCCCACGGCTTTGCTTTGGAATTCCTCTTTTGGTGGGACACCTGAGGTAACAAAACTGAAATGAGTCCTCCCATCCCAGAGATTGACGAAAAGCAATTGGGAATCGGGCCAAATCCTCAGAGAGGAAGATTCGTCCATGGCCCATGAGGCCTCCCCGACATTCCACGGCCATCACTGATACAAAATCCAGAGACAAAAGCCTGAGCAATCGCCACAGACTCGCACTTTCTTCATATCCTGTAGAGTTCTTCTCATGGTTTGTAGATCGGGCCTGCCATACCTACGTCCCCAAACCTAAGCTGAGTTTGTGTTTTCAGACTTCTGTCCTCAAAGTCTTGGGCCACACACCCTCCAGGCTGGGCCCCTGGAGCCACACATTAGGACTGTGCCTACCAATCCATGGGAATTCTGCCCATTCCATGGTCCAAAATCGTACAAATTAGGAGAAACCTCCAACGACCCTTAGGCCATCCCAATAGTGTGGGTCACCCGGAACAAACAAGGGGTGTCTGACACCAGCTGATAATCGACCTCCACTCATACCATAGATGGATGTCCCCAGAGAAGAAGATTGAACCAGACAGGACCCTAGGCCATAATAGGATCCATTGCTATGGGTTACAGGCATGTGTCCTCAAAAGCCTGATTCCAATACGAGCATAGGGGTTTTCCTGAGGCACCCATCAGAACTCATCTCGTCTCCACAAGTAAACCTGTGCATGGGAGCCATGTCCAAAGCTTAGGAAAGTACTTCAGGTTGCCGGTGCCACCGCCCCATTCCAAGGCCCTCATGGACACAAAAACACATTAGGACACATCCTCAGGAAAGTCCATTTCAACTCAGCCACCGAGGTTGCTCCCGCAGAGCCATCAGATCTAAACTGTCTTGTTGCTAGGAGACAATTGGAATGCGAGGCGGGCTTCCCAGGCATCCATCCGCGAACGGTGCTCTGGAGTCATTCCATATGGGATGTCCTGGAGCTGTCCAACAGGTCTCAATTGTCCGGAAGAAGGAATCCTGGAAGGGGGCATCCCACAACTCCCAACGTGGGAAAACCTCAATGGTCTCGAGATTCCGCTCCCTTCATGAAGCGGCCGTCATGCTCAGAAACTCCCACCTGAGCCAACGTCTGATCCTCGCCCTGACTTCAGATGCATGAGATATTGGTTCAGATCTGCAGGGGGTACCTGCCGTGCCCTCGCCCTGAAACCCAAGTCTAGCTTGTCTTCTCAGACTTCCATCCTCACACTCCTTGCCCCAAAGCCCTCAAGTTTGGCAATTCCGGACCCACAATGCAGCACTCTGCCTGCCCTCTAGAGAAAAAAATGATTGCCTCATGAGCTGCCCAGGCACCTTAAATGAGGGTAAACCTACACAGCACTCGACTTTACCCAAATTATATAGTCTAACCTGGGCACTAATGCACTGTCGAACACATCCTGAGCCCAGACCTCCTGACCAACACCCAGAAAGCTGACCGCACACTGAGCACATAAAACCCGCCATGGCCTTAGGTCATCATCTCTTCCCTACCTCAGTTTTCAGGCTTCAGAACCGAGACCTTATCTCCAATCACTGCCCAGGGGTGAGTCTGATGCAGAAATCAGAACTCCTCCTTACCCAAGGCAAGAACCCTTGTGGTTGGCACGTTGTCCAACGATCAGTGTAGGAGAAACCCTGAGGCCCCGCCCATTCTTGAGTGCGACGAGGGCATACACACGCATTGTGACCCTCAGCATGAGTCCTGTCCTCTAGTAAGTCCTCTCAGTGGCTGGACCATTAGATGTCATAATGGGCTTGACATGTCCCTAGGCCCCAATTTTTAACCAGATTTCTGATTGTCCAGTCGCCCCTCCTAGGGCTCTACTCTGAAATCCCTCATTTGGTGGGACACCTGAGGTTAAAAAAGAAAACAACAACAACAACAACAACAACAAAATAAAACGGACTTCTTCCAGCCCACAGAATGAACCCAAACTCTTTGGACGGGGCCAAACCACCAGAGAGTAAGACTCGTCCATTTCCCATGAAGTCACCCAGAAATTCCACGACCATGAGTGACACGATATCCCGAGACAAAAACTTGAGCAGGAGCCTCACACTCGCCCTTCTTTCAAATCCCGAAAAGTTCTCCTCATGGTCTGTAGATCAGTCCTGCCATACCTATGACCTGAAACATAAGCCGAGTTTGTGTTTTCAGACAACTGTCCAAAAAGGGCTGGACGACACAACCTACAGGCTCAGGCCCCTGGAGCCAAACCTGAGGACTGTACTAGCCCTCTCCAAGGGAATTGTGTGTGCCCATTCCAATGGCCACAACCCTTCTAATAGGATAAACCTCCAAAGTCCCTGATATATCTCAATACTGGTAGCTTCCCAGGAAAAACAGGGGCAATCTGAGCCCAAATGAGCCCCTACCTGCACTCTGACCCATAGACAGATGTCCTCAGAGGTAAAAAGGAAAGAACAGGCCCCTAGGCACTAATCAGATCCATTGCTTTGGTTTCCAGGCATCTCTCCTCAGAGGCCTGGATTTCAAAAGCAGCATATAGCTGTTTCTTGTTTCACCCATCAGAAAACATCTCATCTACACATGGGAAACTTGCACGTTGGAGCTGTGTCAAAGCCTCTGTTTAGGAGAACCCTTTAGGGCCCCAGTGCCACCGCTTCATTCCAAGGTCTCCATAGACACAAAAGCACATTCGGACCCATCCCCAGGGGTGTGCATTTCAACTCAGCATCCTCGGTAGCTCCCCACAGATCCAGGAGATCTAAACTGTCTTGTTGCTAGGAGACAATTGGAATGCGAGGTGGGCTACCCAGCCATCCATCCTTAGAACCCTGCTCAGAATCATTGGCCTGGAGCCAAACAACAGGTCTCAATTGTCCTGCAGAAGACTCTCTGCAGTTTGGAGCTTCTCACAACTCCCATCATGGGAAAACCCCCATGGCCTCGTGATGCCCCCCCATTCATGAAGGGGCCATCAGGGACAGAAACTCCAACCTGAGCGATCGTCTGATCCTCGCCCTGACTTCAGATGCACGAGATCTCGATTCAGGTCTGTAGATTGTGCCTGCCATGGCCTCACCCAGAAACCTAAGCCTAGCTTGTGTTCTCAGACTTTTGTCGTCAGACTACTGGCCCACAAGGCCTCCAGTTTGGCAATCCAGAACTAAAATGCAGCACTCTGCCTGCCCTCCAGATAAAAAACATTGTCCTCTGGGGCTACCCAGTAACCCCAAATGAGGATCAACCTGCACCGACCTTGGCTGTACCCCAAATACATAGGCTGACCAGGGCACTAATGCCCTTTCTGACACAGCCTGAGCCTGGACCCCCTGGCCCCTCCCAGACAGCTGGCCGCACACTGAGCACATCGAGCCGCCATGGCCTTAGGTCGTCATCTCTTCCCAACCTCGGTTTTCAGGTTTCAGAACCTAGACCTTATCTCCAATCACTGTCCATGTTGAAGGTGATGCAGAAATCAGAACTCCTTCCCCATGGCAAGAAACCTTGTGGTTGGCATGTTGTCCAACGTTCAGTGTCGTTGAAACCAGTGTGGCCCATGAGGCCCCGCCCATGCTCGCGGGCCACATTGGTCACAAACACACATTGTGACCCTCAGGCTGAGCCCACTCCTCAAGTAAGGCCACTCAGTGGCTGGATGAAGAGATAGCATATTGGGCTTGCCATGCCCCTAGGCCCCAATTTTTAACCATAGTTCGGATTGTCCCTTCAGTCTTCCCCACGGCTTTGCTTTGGAATTCCTCTTTTGGTGGGACACCTGAGGTAACAAAACTGAAATGAGTCCTCCCATCCCAGAGATTGACGAAAAGCAATTGGGAATCGGGCCAAATCCTCAGAGAGGAAGATTCGTCCATGGCCCATGAGGCCTCCCCGACATTCCACGGCCATCACTGATACAAAATCCAGAGACAAAAGCCTGAGCAATCGCCACAGACTCGCACTTTCTTCATATCCTGTAGAGTTCTTCTCATGGTTTGTAGATCGGGCCTGCCATACCTACGTCCCCAAACCTAAGCTGAGTTTGTGTTTTCAGACTTCTGTCCTCAAAGTCTTGGGCCACACACCCTCCAGGCTGGGCCCCTGGAGCCACACATTAGGACTGTGCCTACCAATCCATGGGAATTCTGCCCATTCCATGGTCCAAAATCGTACAAATTAGGAGAAACCCCCAACGACCCTTAGGCCATCCCAATAGTGTGGGTCACCCGGAACAAACAAGGGGTGTCTGACACCAGCTGATAATCGACCTCCACTCATACCATAGATGGATGTCCCCAGAGAAGAAGATTGAACCAGACAGGACCCTAGGCCATAATAGGATCCATTGCTATGGGTTACAGGCATGTGTCCTCAAAAGCCTGATTCCAATACGAGCATAGGGGTTTTCCTGAGGCACCCATCAGAACTCATCTCGTCTCCACAAGTAAACCTGTGCATGGGAGCCATGTCCAAAGCTTAGGAAAGTACTTCAGGTTGCCGGTGCCACCGCCCCATTCCAAGGCCCTCATGGACACAAAAACACATTAGGACACATCCTCAGGAAAGTCCATTTCAACTCAGCCACCGAGGTTGCTCCCGCAGAGCCATCAGATCTAAACTGTCTTGTTGCTAGGAGACAATTGGAATGCGAGGCGGGCTTCCCAGGCATCCATCCGCGAACGGTGCTCTGGAGTCATTCCATATGGGATGTCCTGGAGCTGTCCAACAGGTCTCAATTGTCCGGAAGAAGGAATCCTGGAAGGGGGCATCCCACAACTCCCAACGTGGGAAAACCTCAATGGTCTCGAGATTCCGCTCCCTTCATGAAGCGGCCGTCATGCTCAGAAACTCCCACCTGAGCCAACGTCTGATCCTCGCCCTGACTTCAGATGCATGAGATATTGGTTCAGATCTGCAGGGGGTACCTGCCGTGCCCTCGCCCTGAAACCCAAGTCTAGCTTGTCTTCTCAGACTTCCATCCTCACACTCCTTGCCCCAAAGCCCTCAAGTTTGGCAATTCCGGACCCACAATGCAGCACTCTGCCTGCCCTCTAGAGAAAAAAATGATTGCCTCATGAGCTGCCCAGGCACCTTAAATGAGGGTAAACCTACACAGCACTCGACTTTACCCAAATTATATAGTCTAACCTGGGCACTAATGCACTGTCGAACACATCCTGAGCCCAGACCTCCTGACCAACACCCAGAAAGCTGACCGCACACTGAGCACATAAAACCCGCCATGGCCTTAGGTCATCATCTCTTCCCTACCTCAGTTTTCAGGCTTCAGAACCGAGACCTTATCTCCAATCACTGCCCAGGGGTGAGTCTGATGCAGAAATCAGAACTCCTCCTTACCCAAGGCAAGAACCCTTGTGGTTGGCACGTTGTCCAACGATCAGTGTAGGAGAAACCCTGAGGCCCCGCCCATTCTTGAGTGCGACGAGGGCATACACACGCATTGTGACCCTCAGCATGAGTCCTGTCCTCTAGTAAGTCCTCTCAGTGGCTGGACCATTAGATGTCATAATGGGCTGGACATGTCCCTAGGCCCCAATTTTTAACCAGATTTCTGATTGTCCAGTCGCCCCTCCTAGGGCTCTACTCTGAAATCCCTCATTTGGTGGGACACCTGAGGTTAAAAAAGAAAACAACAACAACAACAACAACAACAAAATAAAACGGACTTCTTCCAGCCCACAGAATGAACCCAAACTCTTTGGACGGGGCCAAACCACCAGAGAGTAAGACTCGTCCATTTCCCATGAAGTCACCCAGAAATTCCACGACCATGAGTGACACGATATCCCGAGACAAAAACTTGAGCAGGAGCCTCACACTCGCCCTTCTTTCAAATCCCGAAAAGTTCTCCTCATGGTCTGTAGATCAGTCCTGCCATACCTATGACCTGAAACATAAGCCGAGTTTGTGTTTTCAGACAACTGTCCAAAAAGGGCTGGACGACACAACCTACAGGCTCAGGCCCCTGGAGCCAAACCTGAGGACTGTACTAGCCCTCTCCAAGGGAATTGTGTGTGCCCATTCCAATGGCCACAACCCTTCTAATAGGATAAACCTCCAAAGTCCCTGATATATCTCAATACTGGTAGCTTCCCAGGAAAAACAGGGGCAATCTGAGCCCAAATGAGCCCCTACCTGCACTCTGACCCATAGACAGATGTCCTCAGAGGTAAAAAGGAAAGAACAGGCCCCTAGGCACTAATCAGATCCATTGCTTTGGTTTCCAGGCATCTCTCCTCAGAGGCCTGGATTTCAAAAGCAGCATATAGCTGTTTCTTGTTTCACCCATCAGAAAACATCTCATCTACACATGGGAAACTTGCACGTTGGAGCTGTGTCAAAGCCTCTGTTTAGGAGAACCCTTTAGGGCCCCAGTGCCACCGCTTCATTCCAAGGTCTCCATAGACACAAAAGCACATTCGGACCCATCCCCAGGGGTGTGCATTTCAACTCAGCATCCTCGGTAGCTCCCCACAGATCCAGGAGATCTAAACTGTCTTGTTGCTAGGAGACAATTGGAATGCGAGGTGGGCTACCCAGCCATCCATCCTTAGAACCCTGCTCAGAATCATTGGCCTGGAGCCAAACAACAGGTCTCAATTGTCCTGCAGAAGACTCTCTGCAGTTTGGAGCTTCTCACAACTCCCATCATGGGAAAACCCCCATGGCCTCGTGATGCCCCCCCATTCATGAAGGGGCCATCAGGGACAGAAACTCCAACCTGAGCGATCGTCTGATCCTCGCCCTGACTTCAGATGCACGAGATCTCGATTCAGGTCTGTAGATTGTGCCTGCCATGGCCTCACCCAGAAACCTAAGCCTAGCTTGTGTTCTCAGACTTTTGTCGTCAGACTACTGGCCCACAAGGCCTCCAGTTTGGCAATCCAGAACTAAAATGCAGCACTCTGCCTGCCCTCCAGATAAAAAACATTGTCCTCTGGGGCTACCCAGTAACCCCAAATGAGGATCAACCTGCACCGACCTTGGCTGTACCCCAAATACATAGGCTGACCAGGGCACTAATGCCCTTTCTGACACAGCCTGAGCCTGGACCCCCTGGCCCCTCCCAGACAGCTGGCCGCACACTGAGCACATCGAGCCGCCATGGCCTTAGGTCGTCATCTCTTCCCAACCTCGGTTTTCAGGTTTCAGAACCTAGACCTTATCTCCAATCACTGTCCATGTTGAAGGTGATGCAGAAATCAGAACTCCTTCCCCATGGCAAGAAACCTTGTGGTTGGCATGTTGTCCAACGTTCAGTGTCGTTGAAACCAGTGTGGCCCATGAGGCCCCGCCCATGCTCGCGGGCCACATTGGTCACAAACACACATTGTGACCCTCAGGCTGAGCCCACTCCTCAAGTAAGGCCACTCAGTGGCTGGATGAAGAGATAGCATATTGGGCTTGCCATGCCCCTAGGCCCCAATTTTTAACCATAGTTCGGATTGTCCCTTCAGTCTTCCCCACGGCTTTGCTTTGGAATTCCTCTTTTGGTGGGACACCTGAGGTAACAAAACTGAAATGAGTCCTCCCATCCCAGAGATTGACGAAAAGCAATTGGGAATCGGGCCAAATCCTCAGAGAGGAAGATTCGTCCATGGCCCATGAGGCCTCCCCGACATTCCACGGCCATCACTGATACAAAATCCAGAGACAAAAGCCTGAGCAATCGCCACAGACTCGCACTTTCTTCATATCCTGTAGAGTTCTTCTCATGGTTTGTAGATCGGGCCTGCCATACCTACGTCCCCAAACCTAAGCTGAGTTTGTGTTTTCAGACTTCTGTCCTCAAAGTCTTGGGCCACACACCCTCCAGGCTGGGCCCCTGGAGCCACACATTAGGACTGTGCCTACCAATCCATGGGAATTCTGCCCATTCCATGGTCCAAAATCGTACAAATTAGGAGAAACCTCCAACGACCCTTAGGCCATCCCAATAGTGTGGGTCACCCGGAACAAACAAGGGGTGTCTGACACCAGCTGATAATCGACCTCCACTCATACCATAGATGGATGTCCCCAGAGAAGAAGATTGAACCAGACAGGACCCTAGGCCATAATAGGATCCATTGCTATGGGTTACAGGCATGTGTCCTCAAAAGCCTGATTCCAATACGAGCATAGGGGTTTTCCTGAGGCACCCATCAGAACTCATCTCGTCTCCACAAGTAAACCTGTGCATGGGAGCCATGTCCAAAGCTTAGGAAAGTACTTCAGGTTGCCGGTGCCACCGCCCCATTCCAAGGCCCTCATGGACACAAAAACACATTAGGACACATCCTCAGGAAAGTCCATTTCAACTCAGCCACCGAGGTTGCTCCCGCAGAGCCATCAGATCTAAACTGTCTTGTTGCTAGGAGACAATTGGAATGCGAGGCGGGCTTCCCAGGCATCCATCCGCGAACGGTGCTCTGGAGTCATTCCATATGGGATGTCCTGGAGCTGTCCAACAGGTCTCAATTGTCCGGAAGAAGGAATCCTGGAAGGGGGCATCCCACAACTCCCAACGTGGGAAAACCTCAATGGTCTCGAGATTCCGCTCCCTTCATGAAGCGGCCGTCATGTCAGAAACTCCCAACTGAGCCAATGTCTGATCCTCTCACTGACTTCAGATGCATGAGATATTGGTTCAGATCTGCAGGGGGTACCTGCCGTGCCCTCGCCCTGAAACCCAAGTCTAGCTTGTCTTCTCAGACTTCCATCCTCACACTCCTTGCCCCAAAGCCCTCACATTTGGCAATTCCGGACCCACAATGCAGCACTCTGCCTGCCCTCTAGAAAAAAAAATGATTGCCTCATGAGCTGCCCAGGCACCTTAAATGAGGGTAAACTTACACAGCACTCGACTTTACCCAAATTATATAGTCTAACCTGGGCACTAATGCACTGTCGAACACATCCTGAGCCCAGACCTCCTGACCAACACCCAGAAAGCTGACCGCACACTGAGCACATAAAACCCGCCATGGCCTTAGGTCATCATCTCTTCCCTACCTCAGTTTTCAGGCTTCAGAACCGAGACCTTATCTCCAATCACTGCCCAGGGGTGAGTCTGATGCAGAAATCAGAACTCCTCCTTACCCATGGCAAGAACCCTTGTGGTTGGCACGTTGTCCAAAGATCAGTGTAGGAGAAACCCTGAGGCCCCGCCCATTCTTGAGTGCGACGAGGGCATACACACGCATTGTGACCCTCAGCATGAGTCCTGTCCTCTAGTAAGTCCTCTCAGTGGCTGGACCATTAGATGTCATAATGGGCTTGACATGTCCCTAGGCCCCAATTTTTAACCAGATTTCTGATTGTCCAGTCGCCCCTCCTAGGGCTCTACTCTGAAATCCCTCATTTGGTGGGACACCTGAGGTTAAAAAAGAAAACAACAACAACAACAACAACAAAATAAAACGGACTTCTTCCAGCCCACAGAATGAACCCAAACTCTTTGGACGGGGCCAAACCACCAGAGAGTAAGACTCGTCCATTTCCCATGAAGTCACCCAGAAATTCCACGACCATGAGTGACACGATATCCCGAGACAAAAACTTGAGCAGGAGCCTCACACTCGCCCTTCTTTCAAATCCCGAAAAGTTCTCCTCATGGTCTGTAGATCAGTCCTGCCATATCTATGACCTGAAACATAAGCCGAGTTTGTGTTTTCAGACAACTGTCCAAAAAGGGCTGGACTACACAACCTACAGGCTCAGGCCCCTGGAGCCAAACCTGAGTACTGTACTAGCCCTCTCCAAGGGAATTGTGTGTGCCCATTCCAATGGCCACAACCCTTCTAATAGGATAAACCTCCAAAGTCCCTGATCCATCTCAATAGTGGTGGCTTCCCAGGAATTACAGGGGCAATCTGAGCCCATCTGAGCACCTACCTGCACTCAGACCCATAGACAGATGTCCCCAGAGGTAAAAAGGAAAGAACAGGCCCCTAGGCACTAATCAGATCCATTGCTTTGGTTTCCAGGCATCTCTCCTCAGAGGCCTGGATTTCAAAAGCAGCATATAGCTGTTTCTTGACTCACCCATCTGAAAACATCTCATCTACACATGGGAAACTTGCACGTTGGAGCTGTGTCAAAGCCTCTGTTTAGGAGAACCCTTTAGGGCCCCAGTGCCACCGCTTCATCCCAAGGTCTCATTAGACACAAAAGCACATTCGGACCCATCCCCAGGGGTGTGCATTTCAACTCAGCATCCTCGGTAGCTCCCCACAGATCCAGGAGATCTAAACTGTCTTGTTGCTAGGAGACAATTGGAATGCGAGGTGGGCTACCCAGCCATCCATCCTTAGAACCCTGCTCAGAATCATTGTCCTGGAGCCAAACAACAGGTCTCAATTGTCCTGCCGAAGACTCTCTGCAGTTTGGAGCTTCTCACAACTCCCATCATGGGAAAACCCCCATGGCCTCGTGATGCCCCCCCATTCATGAAGGGGCCATCAGGGACAGAAACTCCAACCTGAGCGATCGTCTGATCCTCGCCCTGACTTCAGATGCACGAGATCTCGATTCAGGTCTGTAGATTGTGCCTGCCATGGCCTCACCCAGAAACCTAAGCCTAGCTTGTGTTCTCAGACTTTTGTCGTCAGACTACTGGCCAACAAGGCCTCCAGTTTGGCAATCCAGAACTAAAATGCAGCACTCTGCCTGCCCTTCAGATAAAAAACATTGTCCTCTGGGGCTACCCAGTAACCCCAAATGAGGATCAACCTGCACCGACCTTGGCTGTACCCCAAATACATAGGCTGACCAGGGCACTAATGCCCTTTCTGACACAGCCTGAGCCTGGACCCCCTGGCCCCTCCCAGACAGCTGGCCGCACACTGAGCACATCGAGCCGCCATGGCCTTAGGTCGTCATCTCTTCCCAACCTCGGTTTTCAGGTTTCAGAACCTAGACCTTATCTCCAATCACTGTCCATGTTGAAGGTGATGCAGAAATCAGAACTCCTTCCCCATGGCAAGAAACCTTGTGGTTGGCATGTTGTCAAACGTTCAGTGTCGTTGAAACCAGTGTGGCCCATGAGGCCCTGCCCATGCTCGCGGGCCACATTGGTCACAAACACACATTGTGACCCTCAGGCTGAGCCCAGTCCTCAAGTAAGGCCACTCAGTGGCTGGATGAAGAGATAGCATATTGGGCTTGCCATGCCCCTAGGCCCCAATTTTTAACCATAGTTCGGGTTGTCCCTTCAGTCTTCCCCACGGCTTTGCTTTGGAATTCCTCTTTTGGTGGGACACCTGAGGTAACAAAACCGAAATGAGTCCTCCCATCCCACAGATTGACGAAAAGCAATTGGGAATCGGGCCAAATCCTCAGAGAGGAAGATTCGTCCATGGCCCATGAGGCCTCCCCGACATTCCACGGCCATCACTGATACAAAATCCAGAGACAAAAGCCTGAGCAATCGCCACAGACTCGCACTTTCTTCATATCCTGTAGAGTTCTTCTCATGGTTTGTAGATCGGGCCTGCCATACCTACGTCCCCAAACCTAAGCTGAGTTTGTGTTTTCAGACTTCTGTCCTCAAAGTCTTGGGCCACACACCCTCCAGGCTGGGCCCCTGGAGCCACACATTAGGACTGTGCCTACCAATCCATGGGAATTCTGCCCATTCCATGGTCCAAAATCGTACAAATTAGGAGAAACCTCCAACGACCCTTAGGCCATCCCAATAGTGTGGGTCACCCGGAACAAACAAGGGGTGTCTGACACCAACTGATAATCCACCTCCACTCATACCATAGGTGGATGTCCCCAGAGAAGAAGATTGAACCAGACAGGACCCTAGGCCATAATAGGATCCATTGCTATGGGTTACAGGCATGTGTCCTCAAAAGCCTGATTCCAATACGAGCATAGGGGTTTTCCTGAAGCACCCATCAGAACTCATCTCGTCTCCACAAGGAAACCTGTGCATGGGAGCCATGTCCAAAGCTTAGGAAAGTACTTCAGGTTGCCGGTGCCACCGCCCCATTCCAAGGCCCTCATTGACACAAAAACACATTAGGACACATCCTCAGGAAAGTCCATTTCAACTCAGCCACCGAGGTTGCTCCCGCAGAGCCATCAGATATAAACTGTCTTGTTGCTAGGAGACAATTGGAATGCGAGGCGGGCTTCCCAGGCATCCATCTGCGAACGGTGCTCTGGAGTCATTCCATATGGGATGTCCTGGAGCTGTCCAACAGGTCTCAATTATCCGGAAAAAGGAATCCTGGAAGGGGGCATCCCACAACTCCCAACGTGGGAAAACCTCAATGGTCTCGAGATTCCGCTCCCTTCATGAAGCGGCCGTCATGCTCAGAAACTCCCACCTGAGCCAACGTCTGATCCTCGCCCTGACTTCAGATGCATGAGATATTGGTTCAGATCTGCAGGGGGTACCTGCCGTGCCCTCGCCCTGAAACCCAAGTCTAGCTTGTCTTCTCAGACTTCCATCCTCACACTCCTGGCCCCAAAGCCCTCAAGTTTGGCAATTCCGGACCCACAATGCAGCACTCTGCCTGCCCTCTAGAGAAAAAAATGATTGCCTCATGAGCTGCCCAGGCACCTTAAATGAGGGTAAACCTACACAGCACTCGACTTTACCCAAATTATATAGTCTAACCTGGGCACTAATGCACTGTCGAACACATCCTGAGCCCGGACCTCCTGACCAACACCCAGAAAGCTGACCGCACACTGAGCACATAAAACCCGCCATGGCCTTAGGTCATCATCTCTTCCCTACCTCAGTTTTCAGGCTTCAGAACCGAGACCTTATCTCCAATCACTGCCCAGGGGTGAGTCTGATGCAGAAATCAGTACTCCTCCTTACCCATGGCAAGAACCCTTGTGGTTGGCACGTTGTCCAACGATCAGTGTAGGAGAAACCCTGAGGCCCCGCCCATTCTTGAGTGCGACGAGGGCATACACACGCATTGTGACCCTCAGCATGAGTCCTGTCCTCTAGTAAGTCCTCTCAGTGGCTGGACCATTAGATGTCATAATGGGCTGGACATGTCCCTAGGCCCCAATTTTTAACCAGATTTCTGATTGTCCAGTCGCCCCTCCTAGGGCTCTACTCTGAAATTCCTCATTTGGTGGGACACCTGAGGTTAAAAAAGAAAACAACAACAACAACAACAACAAAATAAAACGGACTTCTTCCAGCCCACAGAATGAACCCAAACTCTTTGGACGGGGCCAAACCACCAGAGAGTAAGACTCGTCCATTTCCCATGAAGTCACCCAGAAATTCCACGACCATGAATGACACGATATCCCGAGACAAAAACTTGAGCAGGAGCCTCACACTCGCCCTTCTTTCAAATCCCGAAAAGTTCTCCTCATGGTCTGTAGATCAGTCCTGCCATACCTATGACCTGAAACATAAGCCGAGTTTGTGTTTTCAGACAACTGTCCAAAAAGGGCTGGACGACACAACCTACAGGCTCAGGCCCCTGGAGCCAAACCTGAGGACTGTACTTGCCCTCTCCAAGGGAATTGTGTGTGCCCATTCCAATGGCCACAACCCTTCTAATAGGATAAACCTCCAAAGTCCCTGATATACATCAATAATGGTAGCTTCCCAGGAAAAACAGGGGCAATCTGAGCCCAAATGAGCCCCTACCTGCACTCTGACCCATAGACAGATGTCCTCAGAGGTAAAAAGGAAAGAACAGGCCCCTAGGCACTAATCAGATCCATTGCTTTGGTTGCCAGGCATCTCTCCTCAGAGGCCTGGATTTCAAAAGCAGCATATAGCTGTTTCTTGTTTCACCCATCAGAAAACATCTCATCTACACATGGGAAACTTGCACGTTGGAGCTGTGTCAAAGCCTCTGTTTAGGAGAACCCTTTAGGGCCCCAGTGCCACCGCTTCATTCCAAGGTCTCCATAGACACAAAAGCACATTCGGACCCATCCCCAGGGGTGTGCATTTCAACTCAGCATCCTCGGTGGCTCCCCACAGATCCAGGAGATCTAAACTGTCTTGTTGCTAGGAGACAATTGGAATGCGAGGTGGGCTACCCAGCCATCCATCCTTAGAACCCTGCTCAGAATCATTGTCCTGGAGCCAAACAACAGGTCTCAATTGTCCTGCCGAAGACTCTCTGCAGTTTGGAGCTTCTCACAACTCCCATCATGGGAAAACCCCCATGGCCTCGTGATGCCCCCCCATTCATGAAGGGGCCATCAGGGACAGAAACTCCAACCTGAGCGATCGTCTGATCCTCGCCCTGACTTCAGATGCACGAGATCTCGATTCAGGTCTGTAGATTGTGCCTGCCATGGCCTCACCCAGAAACCTAAGCCTAGCTTGTGTTCTCAGACTTTTGTCGTCAGACTACTGGCCCACAAGGCCTCCAGTTTGGCAATCCAGAACTAAAATGCAGCACTCTGCCTGCCCTCCAGATAAAAAACATTGTCCTCTGGGGCTACCCAGTAACCCCAAATGAGGATCAACCTGCACCGACCTTGGCTGTACCCCCAATACATAGGCTGACCAGGGCACTAATGCCCTTTCTGACACAGCCTGAGCCTGGACCCCCTGGCCCCTCCCAGACAGCTGGCCGCACACTGAGCACATCGAGCCGCCATGGCCTTAGGTCGTCATCTCTTCCCAACCTCGGTTTTCAGGTTTCAGAACCTAGACCTTATCTCCAATCACTGTCCATGTTGAAGGTGATGCAGAAATCAGAACTCCTTCCCCATGGCAAGAAACCTTGTGGTTGGCATGTTGTCCAACGTTCAGTGTCGTTGAAACCAGTGTGGCCCATGAGGCCCCGCCCATGCTCGCGGGCCACATTGGTCACAAACACACATTGTGACCCTCAGGCTGAGCCCACTCCTCAAGTAAGGCCACTCAGTGGCTGGATGAAGAGATAGCATATTGGGCTTGCCATGCCCCTAGGCCCCAATTTTTAACCATAGTTCGGATTGTCCCTTCAGTCTTCCCCACGGCTTTGCTTTGGAATTCCTCTTTTGGTGGGACACCTGAGGTAACAAAACTGAAATGAGTCCTCCCATCCCAGAGATTGACGAAAAGCAATTGGGAATCGGGCCAAATCCTCAGAGAGGAAGATTCGTCCATGGCCCATGAGGCCTCCCCTACATTCCACGGCCATCACTGATACAAAATCCAGAGACAAAAGCCTGAGCAATCGCCACAGACTCGCACTTTCTTCATATCCTGTAGAGTTCTTCTCATGGTTTGTAGATCGGGCCTGCCATACCTACGTCCCCAAACCTAAGCTGAGTTTGTGTTTTCAGACTTCTGTCCTCAAAGTCTTGGGCCACACACCCTCCAGGCTGGGCCCCTGGAGCCACACATTAGGACTGTGCCTACCAATCCATGGGAATTCTGCCCATTCCATGGTCCAAAATCGTACAAATTAGGAGAAACCTCCAACGACCCTTAGGCCATCCCAATAGTGTGGGTCACCCGGAACAAACAAGGGGTGTCTGACACCAGCTGATAATCGACCTCCACTCATACCATAGATGGATGTCCCCAGAGAAGAAGATTGAACCAGACAGGACCCTAGGCCATAATAGGATCCATTGCTATGGGTTACAGGCATGTGTCCTCAAAAGCCTGATTCCAATACGAGCATAGGGGTTTTCCTGAGGCACCCATCAGAACTCATCTCGTCTCCACAAGGAAACCTGTGCATGGGAGCCATGTCCAAAGCTTAGGAAAGTACTTCAGGTTGCCGGTGCCACCGCCCCATTCCAAGGCCCTCATGGACACAAAAACACATTAGGACACATCCTCAGGAAAGTCCATTTCAACACAGCCACCGAGGTTGCTCCCGCAGAGCCATCAGATCTAAACTGTCTTGTTGCTAGGAGACAATTGGAATGCGAGGCGGGCTTCCCAGGCATCCATCCGCGAACGGTGCTCTGGAGTCATTCCATATGGGATGTCCTGGAGCTGTCCAACAGGTCTCAATTGTCCGGAAAAAGGAATCCTGGAAGGGGGCATCCCACAACTCCCAACGTGGGAAAACCTCAATGGTCTCGAGATTCCGCTCCCTTCATGAAGCGGCCGTCATGCTCAGAAACTCCCACCTGAGCCAACGTCTGATCCTCGCCCTGACTTCAGATGCATGAGATATAGGTTCAGATCTGCAGGGGGTACCTGCCGTGCCCTCGCCCTGAAACCCAAGTCTAGCTTGTCTTCTCAGACTTCCATCCTCACACTCCTTGCCCCAAAGCCCTCAAGTTTGGCAATTCCGGACCCACATGCAGCACTCTGCCTGCCCTCTAGAGAAAAAAATGATTGCCTCATGAGCTGCCCAGGCACCTTAAATGAGGGTAAACCTAGACAGCACTCGACTTTACCCAAATTATATAGTCTAACCTGGGCACTAATGCACTGTCGAACACATCCTGAGCCCGGACCTCCTGACCAACACCCACAAAGCTGACCGCACACTGAGCACATAAAACCCGCCATGGCCTTAGGTCATCATCTCTTCCCTACCTCAGTTTTCAGGCTTCAGAACCGAGACCTTATCTCCAATCATTGCCCATGGGTGAGTCTGATGCAGAAATCAGTACTCCTCCTTACCCATGGCAAGAACCCTTGTGGTTGGCACGTTGTCCAATGATCAGTGTAGGAGAAACCCTGAGGCCCCGCCCATTCTTGAGTGCGACGAGGGCATACACACGCATTGTGACCCTCAGCATGAGTCCTGTCCTCTAGTAAGTCCTCTCAGTGGCTGGACCATTAGATGTCATAATGGGCTGGACATGTCCCTAGGCCCCAATTTTTAACCAGATTTCTGATTGTCCAGTCGCCCCTCCTAAGGCTCTACTCTGAAATTCCTCATTTGGTGGGACACCTGAGGTTAAAAAAGAAAACAACAACAACAACAACAACAACAAAATAAAACGGACTTCTTCCAGCCCACAGAATGAACCCAAACTCTTTGGACGGGGCCAAACCACCAGAGAGTAAGACTCGTTCATTTCCCATGAAGTCACCCAGAAATTCCACGACCATGAGTGACATGATATCCCGAGACAAAAACTTGAGCAGGAGCCTCACACTCGCCCTTCTTTCAAATCCCAAAAAGTTCTCCTCATGGTCTGTAGATCAGTCCTGCCATACCTATGACCTGAAACATAAGCCGAGTTTGTGTTTTCAGACAACTGTCCAAAAAGGGCTGGACGACACAACCTACAGGCTCAGGCCCCTGGAGCCAAACCTGAGGACTGTACTTGCCCTCTCCAAGGGAATTGTGTGTGCCCATTCCAATGGCCACAACCCTTCTAATAGGATAAACCTCCAAAGTCCCTGATATATCTCAATAGTGGTAGCTTCCCAGGAAAAACAGGGGCAATCTGAGCCCAAATGAGCCCCTACCTGCACTCTGACCCATAGACAGATGTCCTCAGAGGTAAAAAGGAAAGAACAGGCCCCTAGGCACTAATCAGATCCATTGCTTTGGTTTCCAGTCATCTCTCCTCAGAGGCCTGGATTTCAAAAGCAGCATATAGCTGTTTCTTGTTTCACCCATCAGAAAACATCTCATCTACACATGGGAAACTTGCACGTTGGAGCTGTGTCAAAGCCTCTGTTTAGGAGAACCATTTAGGGCCCCAGTGCCACCGCTTCATTCCAAGGTCTCCATAGACACAAAAGCACATTCGGACCCATCCCCAGGGGTGTGCATTTCAACTCAGCATCCTCGGTAGCTCCCCACAGATCCAGGAGATCTAAACTGTCTTGTTGCTAGGAGACAATTGGAATGCGAGGTGGGCTACCCAGCCATCCATCCTTAGAACCCTGCTCAGAATCATTGTCCTGGAGCCAAACAACAGGTCTCAATTGTCCTGCCGAAGACTCTCTGCAGTTTGGAGCTTCTCACAACTCCCATCATGGGAAAACCCCCATGGCCTCGTGATGCCCCCCCATTCATGAAGGGGCCATCAGGGACAGAAACTCCAACCTGAGCGATCGTCTGATCCTCGCCCTGACTTCAGATGCACGAGATCTCGATTCAGGTCTGTAGATTGTGCCTGCCATGGCCTCACCCAGAAACCTAAGCCTAGCTTGTGTTCTCAGACTTTTGTCGTCAGACTACTGGCCCACAAGGCCTCCAGTTTGGCAATCCAGAACTAAAATGCAGCACTCTGCCTGCCCTCCAGATAAAAAACATTGTCCTCTGGGGCTACCCAGTAACCCCAAATGAGGATCAACCTGCACCGACCTTGGCTGTACCCCAAATACATAGGCTGACCAGGGCACTAATGCCCTTTCTGACACAGCCTGAGCCTGGACCCCCTGGCCCCTCCCAGACAGCTGGCCGCACACTGAGCACATCGAGCCGCCATGGCCTTAGGTCGTCATCTCTTCCCAACCTCGGTTTTCAGGTTTCAGAACCTAGACCTTATCTCCAATCACTGTCCATGTTGAAGGTGATGCAGAAATCAGAACTCCTTCCCCATGGCAAGAAACCTTGTGTTTGGCATGTTGTCCAACGTTCAGTGTCGTTGAAACCAGTGTGGCCCATGAGGAACCGCCCATGCTCGTGGGCCACATTGGTCACAAACACACATTGTGACCCTCAGGCTGAGCCCACTCCTCAAGTAAGGCCACTCAGTGGCTGGATGAAGAGATAGCATATTGGGCTTGCCATGCCCCTAGGCCCCAATTTTTAACCATAGTTCGGATTGTCCCTTCAGTCTTCCCCACGGCTTTGCTTTGGAATTCCTCTTTTGGTGGGACACCTGAGGTAACAAAACTGAAATGAGTCCTCCCATCCCAGAGATTGACGAAAAGCAATTGGGAATCGGGCCAAATCCTCAGAGAGGAAGATTCGTCCATGGCCCATGAGGCCTCCCCGACATTCCACGGCCATCACTGATACAAAATCCAGAGACAAAAGCCTGAGCAATCGCCACAGACTCGCACTTTCTTCATATCCTGTAGAGTTCTTCTCATGGTTTGTAGATCGGGCCTGCCATACCTACGTCCCCAAACCTAAGCTGAGTTTGTGTTTTCAGACTTCTGTCCTCAAAGTCTTGGGCCACACACCCTCCAGGCTGGGCCCCTGGAGCCACACATTAGGACTGTGCCTACCAATCCATGGGAATTCTGCCCATTCCATGGTCCAAAATCGTACAAATTAGGAGAAACCTCCAACGACCCTTAGGCCATCCCAATAGTGTGGGTCACCCGGAACAAACAAGGGGTGTCTGACACCAGCTGATAATCGACCTCCACTCATACCATAGATGGATGTCCCCAGAGAAGAAGATTGAACCAGACAGGACCCTAGGCCATAATAGGATCCATTGCTATGGGTTATAGGCATGTGTCCTCAAAAGCCTGATTCCAATACGAGCATAGGGGTTTTCCTGAGGCACCCATCAGAACTCATCTCGTCTCCACAAGTAAACCTGTGCATGGGAGCCATGTCCAAAGCTTAGGAAAGTACTTCAGGTTGCCAGTGCCACCGCCTCATTCCAAGGCCCTCATGGACACAAAAACACATTAGGACACATCCTCAGGAAAGTCCATTTCAACTCAGCCACCGAGGTTGCTCCCGCAGAGCCATCAGATCTAAACTGTCTTGTTGCTAGGAGACAATTGGAATGCGAGGCGGGCTTAACAGGCATCCATCCGCGAACGGTGCTCTGGAGTCATTCCATATGGGATGTCCTGGAGCTGTCCAACAGGTCTCAATTGTCCGGAAGAAGGAATCCTGGAAGGGGGCATCCCACAACTCCCAACGTGGGAAAACCTCAATGGTCTCGAGATTCCGCTCCCTTCATGAAGCGGCCGTCATGCTCAGAAACTCCCACCTGAGCCAACGTCTGATCCTCGCCCTGACTTCAGATGCATGAGATATTGGTTCAGATCTGCAGGGGGTACCTGCCGTGCCCTCGCCCTGAAACCCAAGTCTAGCTTGTCTTCTCAGACTTCCATCCTCACACTCCTGGCCCCAAAGCCCTCAAGTTTGGCAATTCCCGACCCACAATGCAGCACTCTGCCTGCCCTCTAGAGAAAAAAATGATTGCCTCATGAGCTGCCCAGGCACCTTAAATGAGGGTAAACCTACACAGCACTCGACTTTACCCAAATTATATAGTCTAACCTGGGCACTAATGCACTGTCGAACACATCCTGAGCCCGGACCTCCTGACCAACACCCAGAAAGCTGACCGCACACTGAGCACATAAAACCCGCCATGGCCTTAGGTCATCATCTCTTCCCTACCTCAGTTTTCAGGCTTCAGAACCGAGACCTTATCTCCAATCACTGCCCAGGGGTGAGTCTGATGCAGAAATCAGAACTCCTCCTTACCCATGGCAAGAACCCTTGTGGTTGGCACGTTGTCCAACGATCAGTGTAGGAGAAACCCTGAGGCCCCGCCCATTCCTGAGTGCGACGAGGGCATACACACGCATTGTGACCCTCAGCATGAGTCCTGTCCTCTAGTAAGTCCTCTCAGTGGCTGGACCATTAGATGTCATAATGGGCTTGACATGTCCCTAGGCCCCAATTTTTAACCAGATTTCTGATTGTCCAGTCGCCCCTCCTAGGGCTCTACTCTGCAATCCCTTATTTGGTGGGACACCTGTGGTTAAAAAAGAAAACAACAACAACAACAACAACAAAATAAAACGGACTTCTTCCAGCCCACAGAATGAACCCAAACTCTTTGGACGGGGCCAAACCACCAGAGAGTAAAACTCGTCCATTTCCCATGAAGTCACCCAGAAATTCCACTACCATGAGTGACACGATATCCCGAGACAAAAACTTGAGCAGGAGCCTCACACTCGCCCTTCTTTCAAATCCCGAAAAGTTCTCCTCATGGTCTGTAGATCAGTCCTGCCATACCTATGACCTGAAAAACATAAGCCGAGTTTGTGTTTTCAGACAACTGTCCAAAAAGGGCTGGACGACACAACCTACAGGCTCAGGCCCCTGGAGCCAAACCTGAAGACTGTACTTGCCCTCTCCAAGGGAATTGTGTGTGCCCATTCCAATGGCCACAACCCTTCTAATAGCATAAACCTCCAAAGTCCCTGATATATCTCAATAGTGGTAGCTTCCCAGGAAAAACAGGGGCAATCTGAGCCCAAATGAGCCCCTACCTGCACTCTGACCCATAGACAGATGTCCCCAGAGGTAAAAAGGAAAGAACAGGCCCCTAGGCACTAATCAGATCCATTGCTTTGGTTTCCAGGCATCTCTCCTCAGAGGCCTGGATTTCAAAAGCAGCATATAGCTGTTTCTTGTTTCACCCATCAGAAAACATCTCATCTACACATGGGAAACTTGCACGTTGGAGCTGTGTCAAAGCCTCTGTTTAGGAGAACCCTTTAGGGCCCCAGTGCCACCGCTTCATTCCAAGGTCTCCATAGACACAAAAGCACATTCGGACCCATCCCCAGGGGTGTGCATTTCAACTCAGCATCCTGGGTAGCTCCCCACAGATCCAGGAGATCTAAAGTGTCTTGTTGCTAGGAGACAATTGGAATGCGAGGTGGGCTACCCAGCCATCCATCCTTAGAACCCTGCTCAGAATCATTGGCCAGGAGCCAAACAACAGGTCTCAATTGTCCTGCCGAAGACTCTCTGCAGTTTGGAGCTTCTCACAACTCCCATCATGGGAAAACCCCCATGGCCTCGTGATGCCCCCCCATTCATGAAGGGGCCATCAGGGACAGAAACTCCAACCTGAGCGATCGTCTGATCCTCGCCCTGACTTCAGATGCACGAGATCTCGATTCAGGTCTGTAGATTGTGCCTGCCATGGCCTCACCCAGAAACCTAAGCCTAGCTTGTGTTCTCAGACTTTTGTCGTCAGACTACTGGCCCACAAGGCCTCCAGTTTGGCAATCCAGAACTAAAATGCAGCACTCTGCCTGCCCTCCAGATAAAAAACATTGTCCTCTGGGGCTACCCAGTAACCCCAAATGAGGATCAACCTGCACCGACCTTGGCTGTACCCCAAATACATAGGCTGACCAGGGCACTAATGCCCTTTCTGACACAGCCTGAGCCTGGACCCCCTGGCCCCTCCCAGACAGCTGGCCGCACACTGAGCACATCGAGCCGCCATGGCCTTAGGTCGTCATCTCTTCCCAACCTCGGTTTTCAGGTTTCAGAACCTAGACCTTATCTCCAATCACTGTCCATGTTGAAGGTGATGCAGAAATCAGAACTCCTTCCCCATGGCAAGAAACCTTGTGGTTGGCATGTTGTCCAACGTTCAGTGTCGTTGAAACCAGTGTGGCCCATGAGGCCCCGCCCATGCTCGCGGGCCACATTGGTCACAAACACACATTGTGACCCTCAGGCTGAGCCCAGTCCTCAAGTAAGGCCACTCAGTGGCTGGATGAAGAGATAGCATATTGGGCTTGCCATGCCCCTAGGCCCCAAATTTTAACCATAGTTCGGATTGTCCCTTCAGTCTTCCCCACGGCTTTGCTTTGGAATTCATCTTTAGGTGGGACACCTGAGGTAACAAAACTGATGAGTCCTCCCATCCCACAGACTGACGAAAAGCAATTGGGAATCGGGCCAAATCCTCAGAGAGGAAGATTCGTCCATGGCCCATGAGGCCTCCCCGACATTCCACGGCCATCACTGATACAAAATCCAGAGACAAAAGCCTGAGCAAGCGCCTCAGACTCGCACTTTCTTCATATCCTGTAGAGTTCTTCTCATGGTTTGTAGATCGGGCCTGCCATACCTACGTCCCCAAACCTAAGCTTAGTTTGTGTTTTCAGACTTCTGTCCTCAAAGTCTTGGGCCACACACCCTCCAGCCTGGGCCCCTGGAGCCACACATTAGGACTGTGCCTACTAATCCATGGGAATTCTGCCCATTCCATGGTCCATAATCGTACAAATTAGGAGAAACCTCGAAAGTCCCTAAGGCCATCCCAATAGTGTACGTCGCCCGGAACAAACAAGGGGTGTCTGACACCAGCTGATAATCGACCTCCACTCATACCATAGATGGTTGTCCCCAGAGAAGAAGATTGAACCAGCAGGACCCAAGGCCATAATAGGATACATTGCTTTGGGTTACAGGCATGTGTCCTCAAAAGCCTGATTCCAAGACGAGCATAGGGGTTTTCCAGAGGCACCCATCAGAACTCATCTCGTCTCCACAAGGAAACCTGTGCATGGGAGCCATGTCCAAAGCTTAGGAGAGTACTTCAGGTTGCCGGTGCCACGGCCCCATTCCAAGGCCCTCATGGACACAAAAACACATTAGGACCCATCCTCAGGAAAGTCCATTTCAACTCAGCCACCCCGGTTGCTCCGGCAGAGCCATCAGATCTAAACTGTCTTGTTGCTAGGAGACAATTGGAATGCGAGGCGGGCTTCCCAGGCATAAATCCACGAACGGTGCTCTGGAGTCATTCCATATGGGATGTCCTGGAGCTGTCCAACAGGTTTCAATTGTCCCGCAGAAGGAATCCTTTAAGGGGGCATCCCACAACTCCCAACGTGGGAAAACCTCAATGGCCTCGAGATTCCGCTCCCTTCATGAAGCGTCCATCATGCACAGAAAATCCATCCTGAGCCAACATCTGATCCTCGCCCTGACTTCATATGCATGAGATATTGGTTCAGATCTGCAGGGGGTACCGCCATGACCTCGCCCTGAAACCGAAGTCTAGCTTGTCTTCTCAGAATTCCGTCCTCACACTCCTGGCCCCAAAGCCCTCAAGTTTGGCAATTCCGGACCCACAATGCAGCACTCTGCCTGCCCTCTAGAAATAAATTATTGCCTCATGACCTGCCCAGGCACCTTAAATGCGGGTAAACCTACACACCACTCGACTTTACCCAAATTATATAGTCTAACCTGGGCACTAATGCACTGTCGAACACAACCTGAGCCCGGACCTCCTGACCAACACCCAGAAAGCTGACCGCACACTGAGCACATGAAACCCTCCATGGCCTTAGGTCATCATCTGTTCCCTACCTCAGTTTTCAGGCTTCAGAACCGAGACCTTATCTCCAATCACTGCTCAGGGGTGAGTGTGATGCAGAAATCAGAACTCCTCCTTACCCATGGCAAGAACCCTTGTGGTTGGCACGTTGTCCAACGTTCAGTGTAGGAGAAACCAGCATTCACCCTGAGGCCCCACCCATTCTTGAGTGCGACGAGGGCATACACACGCATTGTGACCCTCAGCATGAGTCCTGTCCTCGAGTAGTCCTCTCCTTGGCTGGACAATTAGATGTCATAATGGGCTTGACATGTCCCTAGGCCCCAAATTTTAACCAGATTTCTGATTGTCCAGTCGCCCCTCCTAGGGCTCTACTCTGCAATCCTCATTTGGTGGGACACCTGAGGTTAAAAAAGAAAACAACAACAACAACAACAAAAAAAAAAAACGGACTTCTTCCAGCCCACAGAATGACCCCAAACTCTTTGGACGGGGCCAAGCCACCAGAGAGTAAGACTCGTCCATTTCCCATGAAGTCACCCAGAAATTCCACGACCATGAGTGACACGATATCCAGAGACAAAAACTTGAGCAGGAGCCTCACATCGCCCTTCTTTCAAATCCAGAAGAGTTCTCCTCATGGTATGTAGATTAGTCCTGCCATACCTATGACCCGAAACATAAGCCGAGTTTGTGTTTTCAGACAACTGTCCAAACAGCTCTGGCCTACACAACCTACAGGCTCAGAACCCTGGAGCAAACCTGAGGACTGTACTTGCCCTCTCCAAGGGAATTGTGTGTGCCCATTCCAATGGCCACAACCCTTCTAATAGGATAAACCTCCAATGTCCCTGATCCATCTCAATAGTGGTGGCTTCCCAGGAAAAACAGGGGCAATCTGAGCACTACAGAGCACCTACCTGCACTCAGACCCATAGACACATGTGCCCAGAGGTAAAAAGGAAAGAACAGGCCCCTAGGCACTAATCAGATCCATTGCTTTCGTTTCCAGGCATCTCTCCTCAGAGGCCTGGAATTCAAAAGCAGCTTATAGCTGTTTCTTGTTTCACCCATCAGAAAACATCTCATCTACACATGGGAAACTTGCACGTTGGAGCTGTGTCAAAGCCTCTGTTTAGTAGAACTCTTTAGGTCCCAAGTGCCCCCGCTTCATTCCAAGGTCTCCTTAGACACAAAAGCACATTAGGACCCATGCCCAGGGGTGTCCATTTCAACTCAGCGTCCTCGGTTGCTCCCCACAGATCCAGGAGATCTAACCTGTCTTGTTGCTAGGAGACAATTGGAATGCGAGGTGGGCTACCCAGCCATCCATCCTTAGAACCCTGCTCAGAATCATTGGCCTGGAGCCAAACAACAGGTCTCAATTGTCCTGCAGAAGACTCTCTGCAGTTTGGAGCTTCTCACAACTCCCATCGTGGGAAAAACCCCATGGCCTCGTGATCCCCCCCCCATTCATGAAGGGGCCATCAGGGACAGAAACTCCAACCTGAGCAATCGTCTGATCCTCGCCCTGAATTCAGATGCATGAGATCTCGATTCAGGTCTGTAGATTGTGCCTGCCATGGCCTCACCCAGAAACCTAAGCCTAGCTTGTGTTCTCAGACTTTTGTCGTCAGACTACTGGCCCACAAGCCCTCCGGTTTGGCAATCCAGACTACAATGCAGCACTCTGCCTGCCCTCCAGATAAAAAACATTGTCCTCTGGGGCTACCCAGTAACCCCAAATGAGGATCAACCTGCACCGACTTTGGCTGTACCCCAAATACATAGGCTGACCAGTGCACTAATGCCCTTTCTGACACAGCCTGAGCCTGGACTCCCTGGCCCGTCCCAGACAGCTGGCCGCACACTGAGCACATCGAGCCGCCATGGCCTTAGGTCGTCATCTCTTCCCAACCTCGGATTTCAGGCTTTAGATTCTAGACCTTACCTCCAATCACTGCCCAGGGTTGAACGGGATGCAGAAATCAGAACTCCTTCCCCATGGCAAGATACCTTGTGGTTGGCATGTTGTCCAACATTCAGTGTTGTTGAATCCAGTGTTGCCCATGAGGCCCCGCCATGCTCGCAGGCTACATTGGTCACAAACACACATTGTGACCCTCAGCCTGACCAAAGTCCTCAAGTAAGGCCTCTCAGTGGCTGGATGAAGAGATAGCATATTGGGCTTGCCATGCCCCTAGGCCCCAATTTTTAACCATAGTTCTGGTGGTCCCTTCAGTCTTCCCCACGGCTTTGCTTTCGAATTCCTCTTTTCGTGGGACACCTGAGGTAACAAAACTGAAAGGAGTCCTCCCATCCCACAGTTTGACGAAAATAAATTGGGAATCGGGCGAAATCCTCATAGAGGTAGATTCGTCCATGGCCCATGAAGCATCCCCGACATTCTACGGCCATTGCTGATACAAATTCCAGAGACAAATGCCTGAGCAAACGCCTCAGACTCGATCTATATTAAAATCTTCATGAGTTCCTCTCATTGTTTGTATATTGGGCCTGCCATACCGACGTCACCCAAAAAAACTGAGTTTGTGTATCGGAATCACAATCAGAACTCTGCCTTCCACATGGCTGTAATGCTTGTTCTTCACATGGAGTCACACCTTCACGTGGGGAACCCTTCATGGCCCCTGATGCCACGCCAAAACATGAGTGCTGCTTGGGCACAAATTCACACTGTGACGCTAGCATGAGCCCCTTGTCAAAGAAAGGCCTGTCAGGTTCGGGACGAAGATTCTGCATATAGTCCCTACCCTGACCGGACACTGTGAACGCAACACCCAGAGACAAAAGCCTGAGCAATTGCCTCCCATTTGCCCTCCTTTGATATCCAGAGAATCTCCCCTCACGGACTGGAGATCAGGCCTGCCATTACCTTGGCCCCATCCTGAGCCAAGTTTGCTTTTTCAGACATCCGTCTCCACAGCCCTGGCAAACACAGCCTCTAGGCTGGGTCCTCTGGAGCCATACTACAGGACCGTGCCTGCTCTCTCCTGGGAAACTGTGTCCATTCCTTTGGACACACACCTCCAGAATATGAGAAACCTCAAGGGCCCCGAGGACATCCCACTACTGGGAGCCTCCCTGGACACACAGGGGCATTCCGACACAAGCTGAGCAGCTACCTCAACGAAGGCATGCACACAGATGTCAACAGAGATAGAAGGTTGAGCCGGACAGGCCCTTGGCTTGCTTTGGGTTCCAGGTGTTACTCCTCAGAGGCTTTGGTTCAAAGAACAGGATATGGGGCTTTCCTGAGGCACTGAACAGAACTCCTCTCGTCTCCACATGGGGAGCTTTCTTACTGGGGATGTATCAAACACTTCAGGTAGTGCCCAAGCAGCCCTTGAGTGCTGATTGGGAACAAATTCACACTGTGACCCTAGCATGAGCCCCATGTCAAAGAAAGGCCTGTCAGGGCCTGGACAAAGAGCCCGCATATGGGGCTTGCCAAGCCCTATGCACCCAATCCTCACCAGGGTTTGAGATTTCCAGTCGCCCCGCCCGTACCTGGGGCTCTGATCTGGAATCCCTTTCTTGGAGAGACACATGAGCCAGACAACACGACTCCACCCTTCCCACAAAATGACCCCAATCTTGGAAGATGGGACAAATCTTCAGAGAGGGATACTCGTCCACAGTCCCTGAGGCCATCCCTCAAATCCACGGCTATCCCGGACACAGCATCCAGAGACAAAAGCCTGAAGGAACGCCTTCCACTCGCCCTTGTTTCAGAGATTTCCAGTCGCCCCACCTGTACCTGGGCTCTGCTCTGGAATCCCTTTCTTGGAGAGACACATGAGCCAGACAACACGACTCCACCCTTCCCTCAAAATGACCCCAAACTCTTGGGAGCTGGGACAAATCCCCAGAGAGGGATACTCGTCCACAGTCCCTGAGGCCACCGCTCCAATCCACGGCTATCCCGGACACAACATCCAGAGACAAAAGCCTGAAGGAACGCCTTCCACTCGCCCTTGTTTCAGAGGCCCAGGAGTTCCCTCTCGGGCTGTACATCCGGCCTGCCATACCCTAGGCGCCACTCATAAGCTGACTTTGTGTTTTAAGACTTCTGTGCCCACAGCATGGACCCACACAACCTCCAGGCTAGGGCCTCTGAAGCCACAGCGAAAGATTGTGCCGGCCCTCTCTAAGGAAAGTGTGTCCAATCCATTGACCACAACCCTACAGTTTAGGGAAAAGCTCCAAGGCCCCTGAGGCCATCAATAGGTAGGCCACCCTGGACTAAGAGGGGCTCTCTGACACCAGCAGAGCAACTATCTCCACTTAGACTCTCAGACAGTGTCCCCAGAGACAGAAGGTTGAAATGAACAGGCCCCCAGGCCCTAATATGAACCTTAGCTTTGTTTCCATGTGTCCGTTCTCAGAGGACTGTTTTCGTAGACCAGCACATGGGGCTTTTCTGAGGCACCAAACCAAGCATCTCTCGTCTCCACATGGGCAGCTTTCTTACTGGGGATGTATCAAACCCTTCAGGTAGGAGAGTTCCGCAAGGCCACCCAACAACCAGCACATTCCAAGGTCTCCATGGACCAAAACGCACATTATGACGCATCCTCAGAAGGGGCCATTTCAACTCAGCCCCCTGGGTAGCGTGACCCAGAGGCAGCAGATCAAACATATCTTGTCGCTAATGGCCAATTGGAATGCGAGGAATGCTGTACAGGGATCCATCCTTCGAACCCTGCTCTCCAGTCCTTCCATATGGTATGTCCTGGAGCCATGCAACAGGACTCGAATGTCCCTCAGAAGGAAACCTTGTGGTTTGGGGCAACCTCCAAACTCAGTGTGGGAAAACTTCCTTGGCCTCATGAGGCCCCCACTTCATGAAGATGCCATCATGGACACATACTCCAGCCTCAGCCAACGTCTGATCCTCAGCCTGACTTCAGATGCAGGATATTTTGATTCAGCCTCTGCAGAGTGGGCCTGCTCTGCCCTGGGCTCCAATCCTCACCCTAGCTTGTGTTTTCAGACTTCCGTCCTCACACTCCTGGCCCACAAACCCTCCCTACTGGGAATTCTGGGGCCACACAGAAGCACTCTGCCTGCCTCCCAGGAGAAAAACATTTTCTATGGTGCTGCCCAGAAACCCCAAATGAGGATCAAACTGCTTGGCCCTCGGCAACACCCCAATTGCATAGGCTACCTTAAACACTGATGCTCTGTCGCAAATAGCCTGAGCCCAGACCTTCCAACAGACACCGACACAGCTGGCTGCACTCCTAGGACATTGGACCCGCCACTGCCTTAGGCCACCATCCATTCCCAACCTGGGTTTTCAGTCATCGGATCCTAGACCTTATCTCCAATCCCTGCACAGGGGGGAACCTGATGCACAAATAAGAACCCCTCCTTCCCCATGGCAAGAAAACTTGCTGCTGGCAGTGAGTCAAACCTTCAGTGTAGGAAAAACGACATGGCCCATGAGGCAACGCCCAAGCGTTAGGGCCGCCTTGGGCACAAACACACATTGTGACCCTCAGCGTGAGTACCTTATTCAAGTAACGCCTCTCAGTGACTGGACCAAGAGCCCGCATATGTGGCTTGCCATGCCCATAGGCACCCAGGACTAACTAGATGGTGTGTATTCCAGTTGAGGGATCCCACTGCTGTGCTCTAGAGTCCCTCTCCTGGGGGGTCCCCTGTGGCAGAAAACAGTACTCTTCCCTTCCCACAGAATGAACCCAAACACTTGGGAGCTTGGACAATCCCCCGAGAGGAAGGCTCTTCCTCGGCCTCTGAGACAACCCCTACCCTGACCGGACACGGTGAACGCAACACCCAGAGACAAAATCCTGAGTGACTGCCTCCCACTTGCCCTCCTTTGATATCCAGAGGATCTCCCCTCACGGACTGGAGATCAGTCCTGCCATTACCTTGGCCACTAGCTGAGCCAAGTTTGCTTTTTCAGACATCTGTCCCCACAGCCCTGGCAAACACAGCCTCTAGGCTGGGTCCTCTGGAGCCATACCACAGGACCATGCCTGCTCTCTCCTGGGAAACTGTGTCCATTCCTTTGGACACACACCTCCAGAATATGAGAAACCTCAAGGCCCCCGAGGACATTCCACTACTGGGAGGCTCCCTGGACACACAGGGGCATTCCGACACAAGCTGAGCAGCTACCTCCACGAAGGCATGCAAACAGATGTCAACAGAGATAGAAGGTTGAGCCGGACAGGCCCTTAGGCCATAATCTCAACTCTTACTTTGGGTTCCAGGTGTTACTCCTCAGAGGCTTTGGTTCGAAGAACAGGATATGGTTCTTTCCTGAGGCACTGAACAGAACTCCTCTTGACTCCACATGGGAAGCTTCCTTGTTGGAGCTGTGTCAAACACCTCAGTTTGGAAAACCCTGCAGAGTTCCTGAGCCACCTCCACATTCCAAGGTCTCCCAGGCCACCAAGCCACAGTAGGACTCATCTTCAGGAGAGTCCATTTCAACTCTCCCCTCTGGGTAGCTCACCCAGGAGCCTGCAGATTGAGCCTGCCTTGTCCTGACTAAAGAGTGGGAATATGAGGTGGCGTTCCCAGGCATCCATGCTTAGTCACCTGCTCTCGAGTCTTTCCGTATGGGGCCTCCTGGAACCATCCAATAGGACTCGACTGTCGTGCAGAAGGAAACCTTGAGGTTTGGAGTAGTTCACAAATCCCATCGTAGGCAAACCTCCTTGGCTTAAAGAAGCCCTCACCCTTCAGGAAGAGGCCATGCTGGACAAAAACTCTAGCCTGAGGCACGTCTCATAGTTGACATGACCTCAGTGCAGGAGATCTCGATTCAGCCTCTGCAGAGTGGGCCTGCCGTGCCATCGGTCCCAAACCTCACGCTACCTTGTGTTTTCAGACTTCCTTCCTCACACTCCTGGCTAACAAGCCCTCCAGACCAGAAAGTCCAGAACCAAAACCCAGCCCAGTGTCTGCCCAAAGGAAGAAAAACGTTTCCCTGTGGGGCTCTCCAGAAAACCCAGATGAGGATCAACCTGCTCGGGCCTCGACGGTCCCCGAACTGGATAGGATGCTCTGGGCACTCATGCTCTGTCTGACACAGCCTGAAGCCAGACGTCCAGACAGACAAGGAGACAGATGGCCGCACACCCAGCACTTCGGACACGCCATGGTCTTATGCCGTCACCTCTTCCTAACCTTGGTTTTCAGATATCTGAACCTAGACATTATATCAATTCTCCACACAGCTGGGTATCGCAAGCACAAAACAGAACTCCTCCTTCCCCATGGCTGTCAAGCTTGCTCTTGGCATGGAGTCACACCTTCAGGGTGGGAGAAACCTTCATGGCTCCTGATGCCACTCCCAAACTTGAGTGCTGCTTGGGCACAAATTCACACTGTGACCCTCAGCATGAGCCCCATGTCAAAGAAAGGCCTGTCAGGACCTGGACCAAGAGCCCGCATATGGGGCTTGCCAAGCCCCTATGCACCCAATCCTCACCAGTGTTTGAGTTTTCCAGTCGCCCCACGTGTACCTGGGCTCTGCTCTGGAATCCCTTTCTTGGAGAGACACATGAGCCAGACAACACGACTCCACCCTTCCCTCAAAATGACCCCAAACTCATGAGGCCCCCGCTTCATGAAGGTGCCATCATGGACACATACTCCAGCCTCAGCCAACTTCTGATCCTCAGCCTGACTTCAGATGCAGGAGATTTTGATTCAGCCTCTGCCGATTGGGCCTGCTCTGCCCTTGGCTCCAATCCTCACCCTAGCTTGTGTTTTCAGACTTCCGTCCTCACACTCCTGGCCCACAAACCCTCCCTACTGGGAATTCTGGGGCCACACAGAAGCACTCTGCCTGCCTCCCAGGAGAAAAACATTTTCTATGGTGCTGCCCAGAAACCCCAAATGAGGATCAAACTGCTTGGCCCTCGGCAACACCCCAATTGCATAGGCTACCTTAAACACTGATGCTCTGTCGCAAATAGCCTGAGCCCAGACCTTCCAACAGACACCGACACAGCTGGCTGCACTCCTAGGACATTGGACCCGCCACTGCCTTAGGCCACCATCCATTCCTAACCTGGGTTTTCAGTCATCGGATCCTAGACCTTATCTCCAATCCCTGCACAGGGGGGAACCTGATGCACAAATCAGAACCCCTCCTTCCCCATGGCAAGAAAACTTGCTGCTGGCAGTGAGTCAAACCTTCAGTGTAGGAAAAACGACATGGCCCATGAGGCAACGCCCAAGCGTTAGGGCCGCCTTGGGCACAAACACACATTGTGACCCTCAGCGTGAGTACCTTATTCAAGTAACGCCTCTCAGTGACTGGACCAAGAGCCCGCATATGTGGCTTGCCATGCCCATAGGCACCCAGGACTAACTAGATGGTGTGTATTCCAGTTGAGGGAACCCACTGCTGTGCTCTAGAGTCCCTCTCCTGGGGGGTCCCCTGTGGCAGAAAACAGTACTCTTCCCTTCCCACAGAATGAACCCAAACACTTGGGAGTTTGGATAATCCCCCGAGAGTAAGGCACTTCCTCGGCCTCTGAGACAACCCCTACCCTGACCGGACACGGTGAACGCAACACCCAGAGACAAAATCCTGAGTGACTGCCTCCCACTTGCCCTCCTTTGATATCCAGAGGATCTCCCCTCACGGACTGGAGATCAGTCCTGCCATTACCTTGGCCACTAGCTGAGCCAAGTTTGCTTTTTCAGACATCTGTCCCCACAGCCCTGGCAAACACAGCCTCTAGGCTGGGCCCTCTGGAGCCATACCACAGGACCATGCCTGCTCTCTCCTGGGAAACTGTGTCCATTCCTTTGGACACACACCTCCAGAATATGAGAAACCTCAAGGCCCCCGAAAACATCCCACTACTGGGAGGCTCCCTGGACACACAGGGGCATTCCGACACAAGCTGAGCAGGTACCTCCACGAAGGCATGCACACAGATGTCAACAGAGATAGAAGGTTGAGCCGGACAGGCCCTTAGGCCGTTATCTCAACTCTTGCTTTGGGTTCCAGGTGTTACTCCTCAGAGGCTTTGGTTCAAAGAACAGGATATGGGGCTTTCCTGAGGCACTGAACAGAACTCCTCTCGTCTCCACATGGGAAGCTTCCCTGTTGGAGCTGTGTCAAACACCTCAGTTTGGAAAACCGTGCAGAGTCCCTGAACCACCTCCACATTCCAAGGTCTCCCAGGCCACCAAGCCACAGTAGGACTCATCTTCAGGAGAGTCCATTTCAACTCTCCCCACTGGGTAGCTCACCCAGGAGCCTGCAGATTGAGCCTGCCTTGTCCTGCCTAAAGAGTGGGAATATGAGGTGGCGTTCCCAGGCATCCATGCTTAGACACCTGCTCTCGAGTCTTTCCGTATGGGGCCTCCTGGAACCATCCAATAGGACTAGACTGTCGTGCAGAAGGAAAGCTTGAGGTTTGGAGTAGTTCACAAATCCCATCGTAGGCAAACCTCCCTGGCTTCATGAAGCCCCCACACCCTTCAGGAAGAGGCCATGCTGGACAAAAACTCTAGCCTGAGGCACGTCTCATAGTTGACATGACCTCAGTGCAGGAGATCTAGATTCAGCCTCTGCAGAGCGGCCCTGCCATGCCCTCGGTCCCAAACCTCACACTCGCTTTTGTTTTCAGACTTCCTTCCTCACACTCCTGGCAAAAAAGCCCTACGGACTAGGAACTCCAGAACCACAACCCAGCCCAGTGTCTGCCCAACGGATGAAAAACGTTTTCCTGTGGGGCTCTCCAGAAAATCCAGAGGAGGATCAACCTGCTCGGGCCTCGACGGTCCCCGAACTGGATAGGATGCTCTGGGCACTCATGCTCTGTCTGACACAGCCTGAAGCCAGACGTCCAGACAGACAAAGAGACAGCTGGCCGCACACCCAGCACTTCGGACACGCCATGGTCTTATGCCGTCACCTCTTCCTAACCTTGGTTTTCAGATATCTGAACCTAGACATTATATCAATTCTCCACACAGCTGGGTATCGCAAGCACAAAACAGAACTCCTCCATCCCCATGGCTGTCAAGCTTGCTCTTGGCATGGAGTCACACCTTCTGGGTGGGAGAAACCTTCATGGCCCCTGATGCCACGCCCAAACTTGAGTGCTGCTTGGGCACAAATTCACACTGTGACCCTCAGCATGAGCCCCATGTCAAAGAAAGGCCTGTCAGGACCTGGACCAAGAGCCCTCATATGGGGCTTGCCAAGCCCCTATGCACCCAATCCTCACCAGTGTTTGAGTTTTCCAGTCGCCCCACGTGTACCTGGGCTCTGCTCTGGAATCCCTTTCTTGGAGAGACACATGAGCCAGACAACACAACTCCACCCTTCCCTCAAAATGTCCCCAAACTCTTAGGAGCTGGGACAAATCCCCAGAGAGGGATACTCGTCCACAGTCCCTGAGGCCACCGCTCCAATCCACGGCTATCCCGGACACAACATCCAGAGACAAAAGACTGAAGGAACGCCTTCCACTCGCCCTTGTTTCAGTGGCCCAGGAGTTCCCTCTCGGGCTGTACATCCGGCCTGTCATACCCTAGGCGCCACTCATAAGCTGACTTTGTGTTTTAAGACTTCTGTGCCCACAGCATGGACCCACACAACCTCCAGGCTAGGGCCTCTGAAGCCACAGCGAAAGATTGTGCCGGCCCTCTCTAAGGAAAGTGAGTCCAATCCATTGACCACAACCCTTCAGTTTAGGGAAAAGCTCCAAGGCCCCTGAGGCCATCAATAAGTAGGCCACCCTGGACTAAGAGGGGCTCTCTGACACCAGCAGAGCAACTATCTCCACTTAGACTCTCAGACAGTGTCCCCAGAGACAGAAGGTTGAAATGAACAGGCCCCCAGGCCCTAATATGAACCTTAGCTTTGTTTCCATGTGTCCGTTCTCAGAGGACTGTTTTCGTAGACCAGCACATGGGGCTTTTCTGAGGCACCAAACCAAGCATCTCTCGTCTCCACATGGGCAGCTTTCTTACTGGGGATGTATCAAACCCTTCAGGTAGGAGAGTTCCGCAAGGCCACCCAACAACCAGCACATTCCAAGGTCTCCATGGACCAAAACGCACATTATGACGCATCCTCAGAAGGGGCCATTTCAACTCAGCCCCCTGGGTAGCGTGACCCAGAGGCAGCAGATCAAACATATCTTGTCGCTAATGGCCAATTGGAATGCGAGGAATGCTGTACAGGGATCCATCCTTCGAACCCTGCTCTCCAGTCCTTCCATATGGTATGTCCTGGAGCCATGCAACAGGACTCGAATGTCCCTCAGAAGGAAACCTTGTGGTTTGGGGCAACCTCCAAACTCAGTGTGGGAAAACTTCCTTGGCCTCATGAGGCCCCCACTTCATGAAGATGCCATCATGGACACATACTCCAGCCTCAGCCAACGTCTGATCCTTAGCCTGACTTCAGATGCAGGATATTTTGATTCAGCCTCTGCAGAGTGGGCCTGCTCTGCCCTGGGCTCCAATCCTCACCCTAGCTTGTGTTTTCAGACTTCCGTCCTCACACTCCTGGCCCACAAACTCTCCCTACTGGGAATTCTGGGGCCACACTATAGCACTCTGCCTGCCTCCCAGGAGAAAAACATTGTCTATGGTGCTGCCCAGAAACCCCAAATGAGGATCAAACTGCTTGGCCCTCGGCAACACCCCAATTGCATAGGCTACCTTAAACACTGATGCTCTGTCGCAAATAGCCTGAGCCCAGACCTTCCAACAGACACCGACACAGCTGGCTGCACTCCTAGGACATTGGACCCGCCACTGCCTTAGGCCACCATCCATTCCCAACCTGGGTTTTCAGTCATCGGATCCTAGACCTTATCTCCAATCCCTGCACAGGGGGGAACCTGATGCACAAATCAGAACCCCTCCTTCCCCATGGCAAGAAAATTGCTGCTGGCAGTGAGTCAAACCTTCAGTGTAGGAAAAACGACATGGCCCATGAGGCAACGCCCAAGCGTTAGGGCCGCCTTGGGCACAAACACACATTGTGACCCTCAGCGTGAGTACCTTATTCAAGTAACGCCTCTCAGTGACTGGACCAAGAGCCCGCATATGTGGCTTGCCATGCCCATAGGCACCCAGGACTAACTAGATGGTGTGTATTCCAGTTGAGGGAACCCACTGCTGTGCTCTAGAGTCCCTCTCCTGGGGGGTCCCCTGTGGCAGAAAACAGTACTCTTCCCTTCCCACAGAATGAACCCAAACACTTGGGAGCTTGGACAATCCCCCGAGAGGAAGGCTCTTCCTCGGCCTCTGAGACAACCCCTACCCTGACCGGACACGGTGATCGCAACACCCAGAGACAAAATCCTGAGTGACTGCCTCCCACTTGCCCTCCTTTGATATCCAGAGGATCTCCCCTCACGGACTGGAGATCAGTCCTGCCATTACCTTGGCCACTAGCTGAGCCAAGTTTGCTTTTTCAGACATCTGTCCCCACAGCCCTGGAAAACACAGCCTCTAGGCTGGGTCCTCTGGAGCCATACCACAGGACCATGCCTGCTCTCTCCTGGGAAACTGTGTCCATTCCTTTGGACACACACCTCCAGAATATGAGAAACCTCAAGGCCCCCGAGGACATTCCACTACTGGGAGGCTCCCTGGACACACAGGGGCATTCCGACACAAGCTGAGCAGCTACCTCCACGAAGGCATGCAAACAGATGTCAACAGAGATAGAAGGTTGAGCCGGACAGGCCCTTAGGCCATAATCTCAACTCTTACTTTGGGTTCCAGGTGTTACTCCTCAGAGGCTTTGGTTCGAAGAACAGGATATGGTTCTTTCCTGAGGTACTGAACAGAACTCCTCTTGACTCCACATGGGAAGCTTCCTTGTTGGAGCTGTGTCAAACACCTCAGTTTGGAAAACCCTGCAGAGTTCCTGAGCCACCTCCACATTCCAAGGTCTCCCAGGCCACCAAGCCACAGTAGGACTCATCTTCAGGAGAGTCCATTTCAACTCTCCCCTCTGGGTAGCTCACCCAGGAGCCTGCAGATTGAGCCTGCCTTGTCCTGACTAAAGAGTGGGAATATGAGGTGGCGTTCCCAGGCATCCATGCTTAGACACCTGCTCTCGAGTCTTTCCGTATGGGGCCTCCTGGAACCATCCAATAGGACTCGACTGTCGTGCAGAAGGAAACCTTGAGGTTTGGAGTAGTTCACAAATCCCATCGTAGGCAAACCTCCTTGGCCTAAAGAAGCCCTCACCCTTCAGGAAGAGGCCATGCTGGACAAAAACTCTAGCCTGAGGCACGTCTCATAGTTGACATGACCTCAGTGCAGGAGATCTCGATTCAGCCTCTGCAGAGTGGGCCTGCCGTGCCCTCGGTCCCAAACCTCACGCTACCTTGTGTTTTCAGACTTCCTTCCTCACACTCCTGGCTAACAAGCCCTCCGGACCAGAAAGTCCAGAACCAAAACCCAGCCCAGTGTCTGCCCAAAGGAAGAAAAACGTTTCCCTGTGGGGCTCTCCAGAAAACCCAGATGAGGATCAACCTGCTCGGGCCTCGACGGTCCCCGAACTGGATAGGATGCTCTGGGCACTCATGCTCTGTCTGACACAGCCTGAAGCCAGACGTCCAGACAGACAAGGAGACAGATGGCCGCACACCCAGCACTTCGGACACGCAATGGTCTTATGCCGTCACCTCTTCCTAACCTTGGTTTTCAGATATCTGAACCTAGACATTATATCAATTCTCCACACAGCTGGGTATCGCAAGCACAAAACAGAACTCCTCCTTCCCCATGGCTGTCAAGCTTGCTCTTGGCATGGAGTCACACCTTCAGGGTGGGAGAAACCTTCATGGCTCCTGATGCCACTCCCAAACTTGAGTGCTGCTTGGGCACAAATTCACACTGTGACCCTCAGCATGAGCCCCATGTCAAAGAAAGGCCTGTCAGGACCTGGACCAAGAGCCCGCATATGGGGCTTGCCAAGCCCCTATGCACCCAATCCTCACCAGTGTTTGAGTTTTCCAGTCGCCCCACGTGTACCTGGGCTCTGCTCTGGAATCCCTTTCTTGGAGAGACACATGAGCCAGACAACACGACTCCACCCTTCCCTCAAAATGACCCCAAACTCATGAGGCCCCCGCTTCATGAAGGTGCCATCATGGACACATACTCCAGCCTCAGCCAACTTCTGATCCTCAGCCTGACTTCAGATGCAGGAGATTTTGATTCAGCCTCTGCCGATTGGGCCTGCTCTGCCCTTGGCTCCAATCCTCACCCTAGCTTGTGTTTTCAGACTTCCGTCCTCACACTCCTGGCCCACAAACCCTCCCTACTGGGAATTCTGGGGCCACAATGAAGCACTCTGCCTGCCTCCCAGGAGAAAAACATTGTCTATGGTGCTGCCCAGAAACCTCAAATGAGGATCAAACTGCTTGGCCCTCGGCAACACCCCAATTGCATAGGCTACCTTAAACACTGATGCTCTGTCGCAAATAGCCTGAGCCCAGACCTTCCAACAGACACCGACACAGCTGGCTGCACACCCAGCACATTGGACCCGCCACTGCCTTAGGCCACCATCCATTCCCAACCTGGGTTTTCAGTCATCGGAACCTAAACCTTATCTCCAATCCCTGCACAGGGGGAACCTGATGCACAAGTCAGAACCCCTCCTTCCCCATGGCAAGAAACCTTGCTGCTGGCCGTGAGTCAAACCTTCAGTGTAGGAGAAAACGGCAAACTTGCCGGGCCTCATGAAGCCCCCCATATCCTTCATGGAGAGGCCATCATGGACAAAAACTCTAGCTTGAAGCACGTCTCATAGTAGATATGACCGCAATGCAGGAGATCTTGATTCAGCCTCTGCAGAGTGGCCTGCCGTGCCCTCGGTCCCAAACCTCACACTAGCTTGTGTTTTCAGACTTCCTTCCTCACACTCCTGGCAAACAATCCCTCCAGAGTAGGATTTGCAGAACCACAAGCCAGCCCATTGACTGCCCACCGGTAGTAAACGTTTCCTTGTGGGGCTCTCCATAAAACCCAGATGCGGATCAACCTGTTCTTGCCTCGATGGCACTCAGATTTGATAGGCTGCTCTGGGCACTAATGCTCTGCCTTTCACAGCCTGATGCCAGACGTCCAGACAGGCAAGGAGACAGCTGGCCACACACCTAGCACTTCTGACATGCCATGGTCTTATGCCGTTATCTCTTCCTAACCTTGGTTTTCAGATATCTAAACCCAGATATTATATCAATTCCCCACACAGTTGGGCATCTGAATCACAAATCAGAACTCCTTCTTCCCCATGGCTGTAAGGCTTGCTCTTGGCATGGAGTCACACCTTCAGGGTGGGAGAAACCTTCATTTCCCCTGAAACCACGCCCAAACTTGAGTGCTGCCTAGGGCACAAATTCACTCTGTGACCCTCAGCATGAGCCCAATATCAAAGAAAGGCCTGTCAGGGCCTTGACCAAGAGCCCGCGTATGGGGCGTGCCAAGCCCCTATACACCCAATCCTCACCAGTGTTTGAGTTTTCCAGTCTCCCCCCCGTTCCTGGGGCTCTGCTCTGGAATCACTTTCTTTGAGAGACACATGAGTCAGACAACAGGACTCCACCCTTCCCACAAAATGACCCCAAACTCCTGTTAACTGGGACAAATCCCCAGAGAGGGATACTTGTCCACAGTCACTGAGGCCACCCCCTACAATCTATGGCTATCCTGGACGCATCCAGAGACAAAAGCCTGAAGGAATCTCGCCCTTGATTCACAAGCCAAGGAGCTCACTCTCTATCTGTACATCCGGCCTGCCATACCCTCGGCGCCACTCATAAGCTGAGTTTGTGTTTTCAGACTTCTGTGCCCACAGCCTGGACCCACACACCCTCCAGGCTAGGGCATCTGGAGCCACAGCGAAAGATTGTGCCTGCCCTCTCCAAGGAAAGTGTGCCCAATCCATTGACCACAACCCTACAGGTTAGGGAAAAGCTCCAAGGCCCCTGAGGCCATCCTGATAGTGTAGGCTGCCCTGGACTAAAAGGGGCACTCTGACACCAGCTGAGCCATTATCACCACTTAGACTCTCAGACAGTGTCCCCAGAGACAGAAGATTGAAATGGACAGGCCCTTAGGCCCTAATATGAACCTTAGCTTTAGTTTTCATGTGTCTGTCCTCAGAGGACTGGTTTCGTATACCAGCATATTAGGTTTTTCTGAGGCTCCAAACCAAACCTCTGTCGTCTCCACATGGAGTGCTTTCTTACTGGATCTGTATCAAACCCTTCTGGTCGGAGAATTCCGCAGGGCCACAGTACAATCATCACATTCCAAGGTCTCCATGGACAGAAACACACATTATGACGCATCCTCAGGAGAGGCCATTTCAACTCAGCCCGCTGGTTAGCTTGCCCCAGAGCCAGCAGATCAAACATATCTTGTCGTTAATGGCCAAAGGGAATGCGAGGCATGCTGTTCAGGGATCCATCCTTTGAACCCTCCTCTTCAGTCCTTCCGTATGGTATGTACTGGAGCCACTCAACAAGACTCGACTGTCTTGCAGAAGGAAACCTTGTGGTTTGTGGCAACCTCCAAACTCAGCGTGGGAAAATTTCGTTGGCCTCATGAGGCACCTGCTTCATGAAGGTGCTATCAAGGGCACAATCCAACCTCAGCCAACGTCTGATCCTCAGCCTGACTTCAGATGCATGAGATATCTTTCAGCCTTTGCAGAGTGTGCCTGCTCCCTACCTCACCCTATCTTTTGTTTTCAGACTCTACCCTAGCACTCCTGGACCAAAAGCCCTCATGATTGGGAATTCTGGTTCCAGAACGAAGCACTCTGCCTGCCCCCCAAAGAAAAACATTGTCTATGGCATTGCTCAGAAACCCCAAATGAAAATCAACCTGCTCAGCCCTCGGCAACACCCCAATTGCATAGGCTACCCTAAACACTATGCTCTGTCTTACATAGCCTGAGCCCAGACCTTGTGAGAGACATTGAGACAGTTGGCTTCACACCCAGCACATCGAACCTGCCATGGGTTAGGCCATTTCATCCCTTCCCATTGACCTGGGTGTCTTCCTGGAGGTATATTCTGAGGCTGTGTCAGACTATGCATTTTTTCTGGAGCTTCCTATGGAATTGGGGTGGTATTAGGGGCCTTGCAATTTTCTCTTAATCTGGTGGGTTGGGAAACTGAGACAGGCTGACATTCCTTGGGAGAGCTGGCCCAGTGCTGTTGTGTGTTCCTGGAGGCCCCATCCTGGAGGGCATATGGGTCAGGACTCTGGGTCCAAAGTCTTCAGACACAAACTCGGGTAAGAGTTAAGCTCGAGGTGATGGCAGACCCAATCTGCAGACCCTGAGCGAAGCATCTCCAGATATGAAATTCGGACGGCTGTGAGGTAGGAGCACAGTCTTTTCTGTCTGACTTGTTTGTCTATGATGGCCACGAAATGGAGGGGTGGCCTCATGGGTCCATGTGAGATTCTACCTCTCTGGGAATTCTGCTCGGCACCCAAGAGTTTGGTGTATTTCCGGGGGATGGGAGGAGCGCAGTTTTCTGAGTCAGGGATCCCGTCCAAACAGCCATTCCAGAGATGGGTCCTGGGTTCTGGAGCCTGGATCACCGCAACAAAGCTTAGGATTTGGGCCTAGGGTCCTGCTCTATGTTTTCCTGGTACAGCTCCCGAGTGTTCTTGTTGGAAATGGGTCTCATTCTGAGGGTCACAATGCCTGTTTTTGCCCAGATGCCCATGCTGAGTGGGTGTGACCTCATGGGCTATGCACTTGGCTCCCACTCTGAGGGTTGGACTGCCATCTCAACATTCAGTTTTTCTGCCATGGGGAAGGAGGAGTACTTTTTTATACTTCAGGTTCCCCCATGGGCAGGAATTTGAGCTAAGTTCTGGGACCGGTGCCTGTATACCCAGTTCACTTTGAGATGAGGTCCTCGGGCCAAGGCAGGACCCACCTGCAGAAAATGAGGCCTGCTTTCTGGGTGGCTGTCAGGAGCTCAGGCTCGAGCTGTGTCAGACAGAACATTCGTTGAGAGTTCGGCCTATGATATTGGGGTGCTTTTGAGAGCTGTGCAACTGGATCCTCATGGGGGATTTTTGCACAGACCCTTTCTTCACTTCTTCTATCTGGTGAGCAGGCAGATGGCTGCATTACGGCTCCAGAATATCCAAGTTGGAGGGTTTGCAGGAGAGGAGTGTGAGGACAGAAGTATGAAAACATAAGCTACGGTTACGCTCAGTGCCGAGCACATGTCTATTCCAATGTACAGCAGTTGTTTCGAGATCTCCAGCACCTGGGCGAGGGGAAGATGTCTGCTCACGCTGGAGTTTGTATCCATGATGGCCAACAAATGGTGGGGAGGCCTCAAGAATTCTTGGAGATTTTTCCAAGCTGGAGCTTGTGAGCTGCTCCAAACATCAAGGTGTCCTACTAAGGGACAGCAGAAGTCTTCTTACAGGGCTCCAGGGTCCCCCATATGGAAGATTCGATAGCAATGCTCTCTGAATGGAGGCCTGGGAAGCCAATCTCTTGTTACCATTGCAGCTGAGGAACAGGGTAAGCTTGAACCAATGACACTGATTCCAAGTTCCAAGTGATTTGCGTTGATGGAAGTTCTCAGTCTAACAGGTTCCAATGCTGCTTGGTGTCCAGGGAGACCTTAGAATGTGGTGGCGGCTCTCTGACCATTGAGGATTCTCTATCCTTAGGATTAGACCCAGTACCCAGGAGCCAGGTTTCCTTCTTGGGACAGGAGGTGTGCTCTTGTATGGCTCACGGACCACAGGTTGGACCATATGCTTGAATTTCCAGAACAGCCCTCTAGGGAGAGAGACCTCAAAACATAAGCTAGGGTTCTGATGAGGTTTTAGGGCCATGGAAGTTTCAATCTTCGGACTAAGTGCCATTGGCCTGCATGTCATCCTGGAGGTAGGTGCTGAGGCTGTGTCAGGCTGTGCACTTTTTCCAGAGTGGCCTATGATATTGGGGTGCAGTCAGGGGCCTTGCAGTTTTCTCCTAATCTGGACATTTTGGGAAACTGAGATGGGCAGGGTTTCCTCAGGAGAGCAGGGCCAGTGATGTCATGTGTTTCTCGAGGCCCCATCCTGGAGGTCATGTGTGTCAGGACTTTGGGACCAAAGACTTTAGACACAACCTCGGATAAGAGATAGGAGTGAGGTGATGGCAGTCCGAATCTGAAGACCCTGAGGGAAGCTCCTCGGGATTTGAAATTCAGGTGGCTGGGAGGGAGGAGCACAGGCTTTTCTGTCTGGATTTTGTGTCTAGGATGGCCACTAAATGGAGGGGTGACCTCATGTGTCCGTGGGATATTCTTCCACTCTGGTGATTCTGCTTGGCACCCAAGAGTTTGATTTCTTTCTGGGGAAGAGGAAAAGACTGTATTCCATCTCTGGGATCCTGTCCAAACAGGGATTCCAGAGATGGGTTCTGGGTCCAGACACTGGGAAAACTTAACCAAAGCTTCGATTTGGGATCCTGGTCCAGATCCCAAGGGGGATCTTTGGAAAGGGGTCTCATTCTGAGGGTCACAATGCCTATTTGTGCCCAGCTGCCCATCCTGTGTAGGCATGGTCTAATGGACCATGCACCTGGTTCCCACTCAGGGTTGTACAGCCATCTCAACATTCAGTTTTCTGGCCATGGGGAAGGAGGAGCACTCTTTTGTGCTTCCGAGTCCCCAATGGGCAGGAATTTGAGCTAAGTCTGGGACAGGTACCTGAATATCCAGGTTGCTTCAAGATGATGGCCTCGGGCCAAGGTTGGACCCACCTGGAGGATATGGGGCCCACTATCTGGGTGGCTGACAGGAGGTCGGGGATCAGGCGGTGTCAGATAGACAATGTATGCAGAGGTCGGTCTATTATATTGGGGTGCCATTGAGGGCCGTGCAGGAGGATCCTCATGTGGGTTTCTACGAAGACCCATAGGGCACTTCTTTCTGGTGGGCAGGCAGAAAGCTGCACTGTGGCTTCAGAATTCCCAATATGAAGGGCTTGTAGGCGAGGAGTGTGAAGACAGAAGTCTGAATACACAAGCCACGGATAAGCTCAGTGCCGACCACAGGACCATTCCATTGTGCAGTGGTTGTTTCGAGATTTCCAGCACCTGAGTATGGGCGAGGGTCAGATGTCTGCTCACGCTGGGTTTGCATCCATGATGGTCAACGAATTGTGGGGTGGCCTCAAGAATTCTTGGAGATTTTCCCAAGCAGGACCTTGTGAGCTGCTCCAAACAGCAAGGTGTCCTACTGTGGGACAGGGGAAGTCCGCTTACAAGGCTCCAGGGTCCCCCATATAGAAAGATTCGACAGCAGAGGTCTCTGAATGCGGGCCTGGGAAGTCTTCCTTGCATGACCATTGCAGCTGAGGAACATTGCAGGCTTGATCTGCTGGTTTTTGTTCAAATTTCCAAGTGATCTAAGTTGACGGATGTTCTCAGTCTAATGAGTCACAATGCTGCTTGGTGTCCAGGGAGACCTTAGAATGTGGTGGTGAGGGTGCCTGGGTGGCTCAATGGGCTAAGCCGCTGCCTTCGGCTCAGGTCATGATTTCAGGGTCCTGGGATTGAGTCCCGCATCGGACTCTCTGCTCAGCAGGGAACCTGCTTCTTCCTCTCTCTCTCTCTGCCTTCCTCTATGCCTACTTGTGATCTCTGTCTGTCAAATAAATAAATAAAATCTATATAAAAAAAAAGAATGTGGTTGTGGGTCTGTGGCCATGCAGGATTTTCCTACCTGAGGGTTAGACCCAGTTCCCAGGAGCCAGGTTCCCTTCTCGGGACAGGAGGGGTTCTCTTGTATGGCTCAGGGACCACATGTCGGATCATATGTTGGATTTCAAGACCAGGCCTCTGGGCACAGAGGCCTGAATATCTAGGCTAGGGTTCTTATGAGGTTGTAGGGGCATGTCATCCTCAACCTTCGGACTTAGGGACTTTGACCTGTGAGTCTTCCTGGAGGTAGATGCTCAGGCTGTGTCAGACTGTGCATTTTTTCCAGAGTGGCCTATGAAATTGGGGTGGGCTCAGGGGCCTTGCAGGCTTTTCCTAATCTGGAGGGTTTGTGCAACTGAGACGGCAGAATTTCATCCAGAGATCAGGCCCAGTGATGTAGTGTGGTTCTGTCAGCCCCATCCTGCAGGGAATGTGGTTAAGGGCTCTGGGACCAAAGTCTTCAGACACAAAATTGTGTATCAATTAGGAGGGAGGTGATGGCAGCCCCGATCTGCAGACGCTGAGGGCAGCTCCTCAGGATTTGAAATTCGTGTGGCTGGGAGGCAGGAGCAAAGGCTTTTCTGTCTGGATTGTGTCTAGGATGGCCTTGGAATGGTGGGGTGTCCTCATGTGTCCATGGAATATTCTACCTCTCTGGGGATTCTGCCCAGCACCCAAGAGTTTGGTGTCTCACTGCGAAGGAGAGAGCGTGATTTACTGTTTCAGGGTTCCCGTCAACACAGGGATTCCAGAGATGGGTTATAGGTCCCTGTGCCTGGATAACCCTACAAAGGCTTAGTATTTGGGCCTAGAGGCTTGACTGCCTGGCTCTGTGGGGCTTTGGTTCAGCTCCCATGGAGACTTGTTGGAAATGGGTCTCAGGGTAAGGGTCACAATGCCTGTTTGTGCCCAGATGCCCATCCTGAGTGGGCATTGGCTCTTGTTCCATGCACCTGGATCCCAATATGAGGGTTGGACCACCATATCAACATTTAATTTTCCTTCTATGAGGAAGGAGGAGTACTCTTTTGTGCTTCAGATTCCCCCATGCACAGTAATTTGAGCTATGTTCTGGGACTGGTACGTGAATAACCAGATTGGTTTGAGATGAAGGACTCAGGTCAAGGCAGGTCACACCTGCCAGATATGGGTCCCGCTATCTAGGTGGCTACCAGGAGGCCGGGGCTCGAGCTGTGTCAGACAGAGCATTAGTTCACAAGGTGGCCTATGATATTGTGGTGCTATAGAGGGCTGTGCTGGTGGAACCTTATATGGAGTTTCACGCAGACCCATAGGGCACCTCTTTTTTCTGGTGGGCAGGCAGAAGGCATTGTGGCTCCCAAATTCCCAATATGGGGGACTTGAAGGCGAAGAGTGTGAGAACAGAAGGCAGAAAACACAATCTATGCTTAATCTCAGTGCCGAGAACATGGCCGTTCCAATGTGCAGTGGTTTTTTCGAGATCTCCAGCATCTGAGTACAGGCGAGGGTCAGATGTCTGCTCATGATAGAGTTTGTATCTATCGTGGCCAACAAATGAAATATCCAGCACTTGAGTAAAGGTGGATTTCAGATGTTTACGCACACTGGAGTTTGTGTCTCTGATGACCGAATGGAGGAGTGGCATCAAGAGGCTGATGCATGTGAGATGCTCCAAACAGCAAGGTTGTTTTTTCTACTGGACAGTTAGAGTCTGGTATGTTTTCTGCAGGGCCCCCCATGTGAAAAGTATGGGTAGCAGAGCCCTTCCACATGGATGCCTGGAAAGCACACCTCCATTGACAAATGCAGCTGAGGAACATGCAGGTTCTTTACGGTGCTTCTGGGGCGAAGCACCAAGGTCTTGAGTTGACATGGAATCTCTTGAAGATGGGTTACAATGCTGGTTTTTTTTACCAGGTAGATCTTAGAATGTGTTGGTGGCTAAGATGCCTCCAAGATTTTCCTACCCTGAGGGTTTAACACAGGTCGAAGAGCACGGTTACCTTCTGGGGACAGGAGATGTAGTGTTTTGTGGCTCAGGGACCACATGCCATATCATAAGTTCCTATTCAAGAACAGGCCTCTGAAGACAGATGCCCGACAACCTAATCTAGGGTTCCAATGAGTCCCAGGGGCATGAGAGGTTCAATCTTCAGACTTAGGAAAGTTGACTTGGGTGTCTGCCAGGATGTAGGTGATCAGGGAGTTTCAGACTGCGCACTTATGTCCAGAGTAACCTCCAATATTGGGGTGGCCACAGGGGCCTTGAATGTTTCAACCAACTCTGGAGGGTTTGGTTAACTGACATGCACAATTTCCATGGGGATGGCAAGCACAGTCCTGTGGTGTGGCTCCAGAGACTCCACCCTGGAGGGCATGTGAGCCATGGTTCTGGGAGGGAAGTCTGCAAACACAAACTCGGGTTAGGTTTAGTGGCTAGGTTATCGCAGGGCAATGTGTAGACCTGGAAGGCTACTCGTCAGGAACAGTAACTGGAATGACCCGAAGGTGGAAGCACAGGCTTTTATATCTGGATTGTGTGTCTAGGGTGACCTCAGAATGTAGCTGTGGCCTCATGGGTCTATGGGAGATTTTTCCTCTAAGGATACTGGCGGCTCCCAATATTTTGATGACTTTTTGAGATGGGAAGACTGCTATTTTCGATCTTAGGTGTGCCCCAAAACAGGGATTCCAGAGATGGGCTCTGGGTCTAGGCGCCTGGAAAATCCCACCAAGGGTTGGGATTTGGGCTTATGGGCAGACCAGGCCTGCAATGCAGGATCTTGGTGGTGCAACTGAGAGGGCTTGTTTGGAAGCATGCTCAGGCTGAGCATTACAATGCCTGTTTGTGCCCAGGGTGGCCCTCAGGAGTGGGCGTGGTCCCATTGTCCATTTTCTGGCTCCCACACTGAGGGATGGACACACATTCCAATGGCCAGGTTTCCAGCCATGGGGAAGGAGGAAATATCTATTGTGCTTCATGTTCCCCCATAGGCAGGGATTACAGCAAAGGTCTGGGGACAGATGCCTGAATACCAAGGATGCATAGAGATGACAGATTTGGGCCATGGCCGTTCTCACATGCTGGGTATGGGCCCCGCTCTCTGGGTGGCTGACACGAGGTCTGGGCTCAGGCTGTGTCAGACACAGCACTAGTGGCCAGAGAAGTCTATATATTGGGGTTCTCTCCAGGGCCGAGTAAATTGATCCTCATGTAGGGTTTCTGGCGAGACTCACGAGGCACTTCTTTCTGTGGGGCAGGCAGAATGCTGCCTTATGGATCCAGAATTCCCTATCAAGAGGGTTTGGGGACAAATAGGGTGAGAATGCAATTGTAAACACCAGCTATGCTTAAATTGAGTGCCAAGCGGAAGTCAGTTTCAATGTGCAGCAGCTTATACGAGATATCCAGCACCTGAGTAAGGGCAGATGTCAGATATTTGCTCACACTTGAGTTTGTGTCTAGGATGACGACTAATGGAGGGGTGGCTTCAGGAGGCAATGGAGGATTACCCACGCTTAAGATTGTGAGATGCTCCAAACAACAAGGTTTCCTTCTAATGGACAGGAGGAGTCTGTTTTTTTTTTCCTCCAGGGTCCCTCAAGTGGAAGTTTGCGTAGCAGAGCCCTCCCGCATGGATGACTGGAAAGCACACGTCCAATGACCATTGCAGCTGAGGAACATGACAGGTTCGTTTTGGTGGTTCTGGTGCCAAGTACCAAGGCCTTGAGTTGACTTGGAATCTCTTACAGATGTGTCCCAAAACTGGTTTGTTACAAGGGAGTTCTTAGAATGTATTGGTGGCTATGGGCCACGCTGAGGGTTTGGCACAGGTCGATCTTGGGAGAGGAGATGTTCTGTTTTGTGGCTCAGGGTACATATGTTGTATCCTGACTTGGTATTCAAGAACAGGCCTCTGAGGATTGATGCTTGCAACCTAATCTAGAGATCCAATGATGTCCTTGGTGCCCATTAGGTTCAATTTTCTTACTAAGGACCATTGATATGGTTGTCTGACAGGATGTAGGTGATCAGGGTGTTTCAGACTGTGCATTTGCATCCAGAGCCACTTCCAATATTGGGGTGGGCTCAGGGGCCTTGCAGGTTTCTCCTAACTTGGAGGCTTTGGGGAACTGTGATGGGCACAGTTTCCTTGGGGATGGCAGGCCCAGTCCTGTGGTAAGGCTTCAGAGACCACCTCCTTGAGGATATGAGAGCCATGGTTTTGGGAGGGAAGTCTGCAAACACAAATTTGGGTCAGGGATAGTGGCAAGTTGATCGCAGGTCCAATGCATAGACCTAGAAGGCATCACGTCAGGAACTGTAATTAGGGTGACTGAAAGCTGGTAGCACAGGCTTTTCTATCTGGATTGTGAGTCCAGGATGGGCTCTGAATGTAGACGTGGTCTCATGGTTCAATGGGAGACTTTTCCTCTCTAAGGATCCTGGTGGATCTCCATAGATTGGTGGTTTTTCAGAGAAGAAAAGAGTGCTCTTTTCCATCTTAGGGGTGCTCCAAAACAGGGAAGAATGCTGTTTTCCAACTTAGGCTTATGCCAAAACAGGGATTCCAGAGATGGGCTCTGGGTCTGGGTGCCCGGATATCCCACCAAGTGTTAGGATTTGGGCCTAGGGGCATTCCAGGCCTGCAATGCAGGATCCTAATGGTGTAACAGAGAGGGCTTGTTTGAAAGCATGCTCAGGCTGAGGGTCATCATGCCTCTTTGTGCCCAGGGGGGCCCTCAGGAGAGGGCGTAGTCTCATTGGCCATATAGCTGGATCCCACTTTGAGGGTTGGACACCCATTGCAACAGCCAGGCTTCCTGCAATGGAAAGAGGAGTTCTCTATTGTGCTTCAGGTTCCCCCATTGGCAGGGTTACAGGAAAGGTCTGTGGAAAGTTGCCTTAATACCAAGGATGTGTACAGATGACAGGCTAAGAATTCCCAGGTAACAAAACAGCATTGTTACCCATGTTCATGACATTCCATGTAAAAATAAGCCCTTAGTACTTCGCCCCAGAGCCACCAGAATGAATTTGCCATGTTCCTAAGCTGCAATGGTCAGTGGAGGTGTGGTTTCCAGGCAACCATACGGGGGTGCTCTGCTACACAAACTTTGCAATTCCCTGGGACCCTTGAGACAAAAAAACAGAATGCCCCTGTCCGGTAGAAGGAAACCTTCTGTTTGGAGCATCTCACAAGCCCCAGCGTGGGAAATCCTCCATTTCCTCTTGAAGCCACCACTCCATTTGTCAGTCATCATAGACACAAACTCCAGCATGAGCAAACATCTGACATCCGCCCTTACTCAGGTGATGGATTTCAATTCGATCGCTGCACACTGGAACTGCCTTTAGTTTGACTGAATTAAGCCATAGCTTGGGTTTACAATTCCATCCTCAGCCTACTGGTCCACAAGCCCTATTGTGAGGGAATTCTGGAGCTACAACACAATATTCTGCCTTCCCCATAGAAAGAAAAAGGGCCTGGAGAGTCTGCCCAGAAACTCCATATGATGGTCAATCTTCTCGGTGCTAGACGGAACCCTGATTCATAGGCTGCCCTGGGCACTAGTGCTGTGTCTGACATAGCCGGAGCCAGGACCTAGTGTCAGCCACGGAGAGATCAGGGCCCATATCCAGCATGTGAGACCAGCTATGGCCCAAGTCTGTCTTCTCTTCTATTCTTGGTATTCAGGCATCTGTACCCACACCTTTGCTGAAATCCTTGCCATTGGGGGAACCTGAAGCACAATAGAGAACTCCTCCTTCCCCATGGAAAGTATTCTGACAGTTGGGATAGTTGCTCAACCCTCAAAGTGGAAGGCAGCTCCATGGCCAAGGAGACCATGTGCACTCATGATGGCTTCCCCGGGCACAAGCAGGCATTGTGACCTCAGCCTGAGCATGCTTTCAACCAAACGCTCTCAATTGCATCTCTGGGACCCCGAATTGCAGGCCTAGTACACACCTTGGCCCAAATCCTAACCCTAGTGGGATTTTACAGGGGCCCAGACACAGAGCCCATCTCTGGAATCCCTATTTTGGGGGACCCTTAAGATGGAAAACAGCACTCTTCCCTTCCCCGAGATAGTCACCAAACTCATGGTAGCCACCAGGATCCTTGAGTGGAAAAATCTGCCATAGACCCATGAGAACACACCTGCATTCCGAGGCCATCCTGGACATACAATCCAGGTACATATCATGTGCTATCACCTTTGAGTCATCGGATTTACAGTTCCTGACGAGCTGCCTTCCAGGTCTATGCATTGGGCCTGCAATCACCTTGTCATTAACCTAAACTGAGTTTCTGTTTGCAGACTTCCTTCCTAAAACCATGGCTCACATGACCTCCAGGTTCTGGCATCTGAAGCCACACCACAAGACTGTGCCTGAGATCCTCAAGGAAACTGTGCCCATCACTTTTGCCCGATACCTTTAGATTAGGAGAAACCTGCAAGGCCCCTGAGCGCAGCCAAATAATGGAGGCCGCTCTGGGCACAAATGCACAGTCTGAGACACCCTGATCACCTCCATACAGGCAGACACCCAAGTCAATGCTCCTGAGTCAGAAGATTGAACCTGACATGCCCCGAGGACTTCATTGGCACACTAGATTAGGTTTACAGGTATCTGTCGTCAGAGGCCTGCTCTGGAATATCAACTTATGATAAAATATATAGTCCCTTAGCCACAGAACAGAATATGTCCTCCCCAAAAAGGAAGCCATGCTCCTGGAATTGTGTCATACCCTAAGGGTATTTGGATCCTGAATGGCCCCTTAGCAACCAGCACATTCTATGATATTCCTGGTAACAAACCATCATTGTGCCCCATCTTCATGAGACTCCATGTCAACTCAAGGTCTCGATATATTGCCGCAGAGCCACCAGAATGCACCTGCCATGTTCCTCAGCTGCAATGGTCAATGGAGGGGTGATTTCCAGGCATCCCTGTGGGGTTCTCTGCTACAAAACTTTCCACATGGAGAAACCAGAGTAAACAAACCAGACTTCTCCTGTCCGGTAGAAAGAAACTTTGCTATTTGGAGCATCTCACAAGCCCCAGCATGGGAAATCCTCCATGGCCTCTTGACGCCACCCTTCCATTTGTGGGTAATCACAGACACAAACTCCAGTGTGAGCAAACATCTGACATCCACCCTTACTCAGGTGCTGGATATTCGAAACGGCAGCTGCACACTGGAACTGCCTTTTGCTTTTCACTGAACTTAACCATAGCTTTGTATTACTATTCTATTCTCACCACACTGCTCCACAATATCTCTTGATAGGGAATTCTGGAGCCACAACGCAGTATTCTGCCTTCCACATAGAAAGAAGAAGGACCTGTTGAGTCTGCCCAGAAACTGCACATGAGGATCAATCTACTCAGACCACGAGGCAACCCTGATCAATAGATTTCCCTGACCACTAGTGCTGTGTCTGACAGAGTCTAAGCCCCGACCTCGTGTCAGCCACCCAGAGGTGAGGGCCCATATTTAGCATGAGAGATCGGCCATGGCCCTGGGCCATCATCTGTACCCATCCTTGGTATCCAGTCATCTGTCTCCCAAACTTTGCTGGAATTCCTGCCAATGGCGAACCTGAAACACAATAGAGAACACCTCCTTCCCCGTGGCAGGAATATTGGCTGTTGGGATGGTTGTCCAACCCTCAGCGTGGGAGCCAGCTGCATGGCCAAGGAGACCATGCCCACTCCTGAGGGCCGACATGGGCACAGGCAGGCATGGTGATCCTCAGCCTGAGCATGTTTTCAAACAAACACTCTCTGTTGCTCCTCCAGTACCAGAATTGCAGGCCTGGTATGCCCCTAGGCCCAAATCCTAACCCTTGGTGGGATTTTCCAGGTGCCCAGACCCAGAGTCCGTCTCAGAATCCCTGTTTCGGGCACCATTAAGATGGAAAACAGCACTCTTCCCTTCCCTGAGAAAGGCACCAAACTATTGGGAGCCGCCAGGATCCTTAGAGAGAAAAAATCTCCCATGGACCCATGAAAACAAACCTGCATTCCGAGGCCATCCTGTCCACACAATCCAGAGAGAAAAGTCTTTGCTACCGCCTTCGAGTCATCCTATTTACATTTCCTGACGAGCTGCCCTCCATGTCTATGCATTGGGCCTGTGATCATCTCGACACTAACCCTAACCCCAGTTTGTGTTTGCCGACTTCTCTCCCAAAACCATGGCTTACATGCCCACCAGGATGTGGTCCCTCAAGCCACATCACAGGAAAGTTCCTGCCATCCCCAAGAAAACTGTGCCCATCAGGTTGTCCAAACCCTCCAGATTAGGAGAAACCTGCCAGGCCCCTGAACCCACCCCAATATTGGAGGTTGCTCTGGATGCAAACGTGCAGTCTGAAACACCCTGAGCACCTCCATCGAGGCAGAAAGCCAAGTCAATGGTTCTGAGTCAGATGATTGAACCTGACATGCCCCTAGGACTTCACTGGAACCCTAGATTGGGTCTTCAGACATCTGTTCTCAGAGTCCTGTTCTGGAATACCAAGTTATGATACAACATGTGGTCCCTGATTCCCACAACAGAACATCTCCTGTCTCCAGAAGGAAAATGTGCTCTTGGATCTACGTCCAACTTTCAGGGTAGATGGATCCTGCATGACCCATTAGCCCCAGCAGCTTCTATGATCTCCCTGGTAACAAACCAGCATTGTGACCCAACTTCCTGAGACTTGATGCCAACTCAAGGTGTTGGTACTTTGCCCAAGAGCCATGAAACGAATCTGCCATGTTCCTCAGGTACAAAGGTCAATGGACGTGTGCTTTCTAGGCATCCAAGAGGTAGTTCTCTGCTACACAAAAATTCCACATAGGGAACCCTAGAGCAAACAAATAAGACTGCTCCTGTCAGGTTGAAGGAAACCTTGGTTGTTTGGAGCATCTCACAAGCCCCAGCCTGGGAAGTCCTCCACATTCTCTTGATGCCAACCCTCCATTTGTTAGTCATCATAGACACAAATTCCAGCATGAGCAAACATCTGACATCTGCTCTTACTCAGGTGCTGGATATTCGAATCAGTCACGCACACTGGAAATACCTTTCACTTGACACTGTATTCTTGCATAGTTTGGGTTTACAATTCCATCCTCACCCTACTGGACTGCAAGTCCTCTTGAGAGGGAATTAGGGAGACAAAACGCAACATTCTGCCTTCCCCATAGAAAGAAGAAGGGCCTGGTGAGTCTGCCCAGAAACTCCCCATGAAGATCAATCTACTTGGCCCTCGAGGGAACCCCGATTCATACTTTGCGCTGGCCACTAGCGCTGTGTCTGAGAGAGCCTGAGCCCCAAACTCGTGCCAGCCACCCAGAGTGTGGGGCCCTTATCCAGCATGTGGGACTGGCCATGGCCCAGTCATCTCTACCCATTCTTGGTATTCCGGCAACTATCCCAGACCTTTGCTGGAATCCCTACCAGTGGGGGAACCTGAAGCACAATTGAGAACTCCTCCTTCCCCATGGCAGGAAGCCTGGCTGTTGCTATGGGTGCCCAACCCTCAGAATTAGAACCAGGTGCATGGCCAATGAGACAACGCCCAATCATAAGGGCCGCCTGGGCCAAAGCAGGCATTGTGTCCCTCAACCTTAGCATGCATTCAAACAAATGCTCTCAGTTGTTTCTGCAGGGTCCCGCATCGCAGGCCTGGTATGCCCTTAGGACCAAATCCTAACACTTCGTGGGATTTTCCATGCCAACATAACCAGAGCCCGTCTCTGGAATATCTGTTTTGAAGCACCCCTATGATGGAAAACAGCACTCTTCCCTCCCCTGAGAAAACTATTAGGAGCTGCCAGGATGCGTAGAGAGGAAAAATCTCCCAGGGCTCCATAAGACCACACCTTCATTCCGAGGCCATCCTGGACACACAATCCAGATACAAGAGACTGTGCTACCACCTTCGAATCACCTGGTTTACAGTTCCAGACGAGCTGCCCTACAGACCTATGCATTGGGCCTGTGATCACCTCGCCATTAACCCTACCCCAAGTTTGTGTTTGCAGACTTCTTTCCCAAAACCATGGCTCACATGCCCTCTATGATGGGTCTCTGTAGCCACACCACAGGAAAGATCCTGCTATCCCCAATGAAACTGTGTCCATCACGGTTGCCCAAACCCTCCAGATTAGGAGAGACCTGCAAGTCCCCTGAGCCCAGTCCAATATTGGAGGCCACTCTGGACACAAATGCACAGTGTGCAACACCCTGATCACCTCCATCCAGGAAGACACCCAAGTCAATGGTCCTGAGTCAGAAGATTGGTCCCTGAACCCCACAATAGAATATCTCCTGTCCCCAGATGGAATTCGTGCTCTTCAACTTGTGTCAAGGTTCGGGGTATATGAATTATGCACAGCCCCTTAGCCCCCAGCACATTCTAAGATCTCTCTGGTAACAAACAAACAGCATTGTGATCCATCTTCATGAGATTCCATGTCACTTCAAGTCCTTGGTAATTCACCCCAGAGCCACCAGAATGAACCTGCCATGTTCCTCACCTGATATGGTCAGTGGAGGTGTGCTTTCCAGGCATCCATGTGGGAGTGCTCTTCTACTTATTCTTTCCACATGTGGGACCCTGGAGCAAACAAACCAGACTGCCACTGACCAGTAGAAGGGAACCCTCTGTTTGGAGCATCTCAGAAGCACCAGCAGGAGAAATCCTTCATGGCCCTTGACACAACCCCTCCATTTGTCAGTCATCATAGACAAAAACTCCAGCATGAGAAAACATCTGAAATCTGCCGTTATTTAGATTCTGCATTTTCTTTTCCACCACTGCACACTGGAACTGCGTTTCACTTGACACTGAATTTAACAATAGATTGGGTTTAGAATTCCATCCTCAGCCTCCTGGTCTGCAAGCCCTCTAGAGAGGGAATTTGGAGCCACAAGGCAACATTCTGCATTCTAACTAGAAAGAAATAGGGCCTGGTGAATCTTCCCAGAAACTCCACATGAGGATCAATCTACTTGGCACTCGATGGAACCTTGATTTATAGGCTGTCCTGGGCACTAGTACTAGTACTAGTACTAGTACTAGTACTGTGTCTGACAGAGCCTGAGCCAAGACCTAGTTTCAGGCACCCAGAGATATGAGCCCATATCCAGCATGTGAGATTGGCCAGGGACCAAGTCCATCATCTCTACCCATCCTTGGTATTCAGGCACCTGTCCCCAGACCTTTTATGTAATCCCTACCAATGGGGTAACCTAAAGCACAATAGAGAACTCCTCCTTCCCCATGGTAGGAATCCTGGCTGTTGATATGGGTGTCCAAACCTCAAAGTGGGAGCCAGCTGCATGGCCAAGGAGACAATGCCCACTCATGAGGGCTGCCCTGGGCACAAGTAGCCATTGTAACCCTCAGCTTGATCAAGCCTTCAAAAAAATGCTCTTAGTTGAACCTCCAGGATCCTGCATTGCAGGCCTGATATGCCCTTAAGCCCAAATCCTAACACATCGTGGGATGTTCCATGTGCACATACCCAGAACCCGTCACTGGAATCCCTGTTTTGAGGCACCCCTAAGATGGAAAACAGCACTCTTCACTTCCCTGAGAAAGCCACCAAACTAATGGGATCCCCCAGGATCCTTGAGAAGAAGAATCTCCCATGGTCCCATGAGTCCACACCTGTATTCCGAGGCCAGCGTGGATATGCTATCCAGATACAAGAGACTGTGCTACTGGCTTCGAGTCACCTGATTTACAGTTCCTGACGTGCTGCCCTCCAGATCTTTGAATTGGGGCGGTGAACACCTCTCCATTAACCTTATCCCGAGTTTGTGTTTGCAGATCTCTCTCTAAAAACCATTGCTCACATGTCCTCCAGGATGGGGCCCCTAGAGTCACACCACAAGACTGTGCTTGCCATCCCCAAGGAAACTGGGCCCATCACAGTTGCCCAAACCCTCCTGATTAGGAGAAACCTGGAAGGCTCCTGAGCACATCCCAATATTGGAGGCTGCTCTGGATGCAAATGCACAGTCTGAAACACCCTGATCACCTCCATCCAGGCAGACACCCAAATCAATGGTCCTGAGTCAGATAATTGAACCTGACATGGCCCTAGGACCTCATTGGAAGAGGGATTAACTTTTCAGGCACCTGTCCTCAGAGGCCTCTTCTGGAATACCAACTTATGATACAAATTATGGCCCCTGAGCCCCAGGGTGGGAAATCCTCCATGGCCTCTTGACGCCACCTCTCCATTTGTTGGTCATCATAGACACAAACTCCAGCCTGAGCAAACATCTGACATCCGCCCATATTCAGGCGCTGATATTGGAATCAGCTGCTGCACACTGGAACTGCCTTTCGCTTTGCAATGAATTTAAGCCTAGCTTCAGACTACAATTTCATCCTCACCCTACTGGTCTGCCATATCTCTTGATAGGGAATTCTGGAGCCACAACGCAACATTCTGCCTTCTTCATAGATAGACGGACCTGGTGAGTCTGCCCATAAACTGCACATGAAGATCAATATACTCAGCCCAGGAGGGAACCCCTATTTATAGTTTGCCCTAGCCACTAGTGCTGTGTCTGACAGAGCCTTAGCCCCTACCTCGTGTCAGCAACCCAGAGGGTGGGGCCCACATTAACCATGTGAGACCGGCCATGGCCCAGGGCTGTCATTACTACCCATCCTTGGTATTCAGGCATCTGTCCCCTAGATCTTAGCTGGAATCCCTACCAATGGGGGGACCTGAAGCACAATAGAGAATTCATCCTTCGCCATGGCAGGAATCCTGGCTTTTGGATGGCTGTCCAACCCTAGGAATGGGAACTGGCTGCATGGCTGAGTAGACATCGCCCAATCCTGATGGCCTCCGGGGCACAAGCAGGCATTGGGACCCTCAGCTTGACCATTCTTTCAAACAAACGCTCTCAGTTGCACCTCCAGGATCCCGCATTGCAGGCCTGGTATGGCCCTAGGCCTAAATATTAACCCTTGGTGGGATTTTCCAAGCACTTAGACCCAGAGCTCATCTCTGGAATGCCTGTTTTGGGGCACGCCTAAGCTGGAAAACAGTACTCATCCCTTCCCGGAGAAATCCAACAAACTATTGAGAACCGCCAGGATCCTTGAGAGGAGAAATCTCCCATGGACCCTTGAGACAACACCTGCAATAAAGGCCATTCTGGAAATTAAATCCAGATACAATTACCTGTGCTACCACCTTTGAGTTACGTGATTTACAGTTCCAGACTTGCTGCCCTCCTGGTCTATGGATTGGGACTATGATCACCTTGCCACTAACCCTAACCTAAGTTTGTGTTTGCAGACTTCTCTCTCAAAATCATGGCGCACATGTCCTCCAGGATGGGGTCTCTGGAGTCACACCACAGGACAGTTCCTGCAATCCCCAAGGAAACTGCCCATCACAGTTGTCCAAAAACCCCATATAAGGAGAAACCTGCAAGGAACCTGAGCCAACCCTAGTATTGGATGCCACTCTGGACACAAATGCACAGTCTGAAACACCCTCATCACCTGCATCCAGTCAGACACCAGAGTCAATGATCCTGAGTCAGAAGATTGAATGACATTCCCCTAGGGCCTCATTCAAACCCTTTATTAGGTTTTCAGGCTTCTGTCCTCAGAGACCTGTTCTGGATTACCAATTTATGATACAACATATGGCCGCTGAGCCCCACAACAGAATATCTCCTGCCCCCAGAAGCAATCCGGGCTCTTGGGCCTGTGTCAAATCCTCAGGCTAGATGAATCCTGCATGGCCCATTAACCACCAGCACATTCTACAATCTCCCTGGTAACAAACCAACATTTTGACCCGTCTTCATGAGGACCATGTCCAATCCAGTCTTTATTTCTTCGCCTCAAAGCCACCAGATGCCATGTTCCTTCGCTGTCATGGTCAATGAAGGTGTGCTTTCCAGTCACCCATGTGGGAGATCTATGTTATCCGATCTTTCGACATGGGGAACCATGGAGGAAACAAATCAGACTGCCCCTGTCTGGTAGAAGGAAACCTTGCTGTTTGGAGCATCTCAAAAACACCAGATTGGGAAATCCTCCATAACCTCTTGACGCCACCCCTCCATTTTTGTGTCATCATAGACACAAACTCCAGCATGAGCAAATATCTGACATCCACCCTCACTCAAGTGCTGAATATTGGATTCAAACATTGCACACTGGAAATTCCTTTTGCTTGATACAGAATGTAACCATAGCTTAGGTTTACAATTCCATCCTCAGCCTCCTGGTCCACAAGCCCTCTTGATAGTGAATTCTAGAGCCACAAAGCAGCATTCTGCCTTCCCCTTACAAACAAAAAGGGCCTGGTGAGTCTGCCCAGAAACCATACATGAGGATCAATCTGCTCGGCACTCGAGGGAACCCCAATTTATAGGCTGCCCTGGGCACTAGTGCTGTGTCTGACAGAGCCTGAGCCAAGACCTAGTGTCAGCCACCCAGTGATCGGGGCCCATATCCACGATTTGATACTGGCCATGGCCCATGTCCATCATCTTTACCCATCCTTGGTATTCAGGCCTCTGTCCCCAGACCTTTGCTGGAATCCCCGCTAATGGGGGAACCTGAAGCACTATAGAGAACTCCTCTTTCCCCATGGCAGGATTCTGGCTGTTGGGATGGTTTTCCAACCCTCAAAGTGGGAGCCAGCTGCATGGCCAATGTGACCACGCCCACTCATGAGGGCCACATGGGCATAAGCAAGTATTGTGACCCTCAGCCTGAGAATGATTTCAAACAAGACCTCTCAGTTGCACCTCCAGGATCCTGCATGCAGGCCTGGTAAGCCACTAGGCCCAAATCCTAACACTTGGTGGGATTTTCCAGGGGACCAAACCCAGAGTCCGTCTCTGGAATCCATATTTTGGGGCACCCCTAACATGAAAAAAAGCACTCTTCCCTTCCCCGAAAAAGCCACCAACTATTGGGAGCCACCAGGATCCTTAGAGAGGAAAAATCTCCCATGGACCCATGAGGCCACAACTGCATTCTGAGGCCATCCTGCACACAATACAGAGAAAAAAGCCTGTGATTCTGCCTTTGAGTCACCCGATTAACAGTTCCTGAAGAGCTGCCATCCATGTCTATGCATTGGGCCTGTGATAACCTTGCCACTAACCCTAACCCAAGTTTGTGTTTTCAGACTTCCCTCCCAAAACCATGGCTCACATGCCCTCCAGTTTGTGATAACTGGAGCCACACCACGGGATTGTACCTGTCTTCCCAAAGGAAACTGTGATTGTCACTATTAAACAAACACTCTAGATTAGGAGAAACCTGCAAGGCCCCTAAGCCCAGCCCAATATTGGAGGCCACTCTGGATGCAAAGGCACAGTCTGACACACCATATCACATACATCCAGGCTGATATCCAAGTCAATGGTTCTCAGACAGAAGATTGAACCTGACATGCTCCTAAGATTCACTGGAACACTAGAATAGGTTTTCAGGTATCTGTACTCAGAAGGCTGTTCTGAATATCAATGTATGATACAATATGGTCACTGAGCCACACAAAAGAACATCTCCTGTCCTTAGAAGAAAGCTGTGCTCTGGACCTGTGTCAAACACTCTGGGTAGATGAATCCTTCAAGGCCCCCTGGCAACCAGCACATTCTATGATCTCCCTGACAACATACCAGCATTGTGACCCATCTTTATGAGACTCCATGACAACTCCAGCCCTTGGTACTTCGGCCCAGAGCCACCAGAATGAAACTGCCATGTTCCTCTGCTGCCATGGTCAATGTAGGTGTACTTTCCAGGCATCCAGCGGGAGTGCTCTGATACCAACTTTCCACATGGGGAACCCTGGAGGAAACAAACCAGACTCCCCTGTACGGTAAAAGGAATCTTTTCTGTATGGAGTATCTCAAGCCTGAGGGTGGGTAATCCTCCATGGCCTCTTGAGGCCACCCATCCATTTGTTGGTCATCATAGACACTAACTCCAGCGTGAGCAATCAACTGACATCTGCACTTACTCAAGTGCTGGATATTTGAATTAGCTGCTACACACTGGAATTGCCTTATGCTTGGCACTGAATTTAAAAGTAGCTTGGCGGGACGCCTGGGTGGCTCAGTTGGTTAAACAGCTGCCTTCGGCTCAGGTCATGATCCCAGCGTCCTGGGATCGAGTCCCACATCAGGCTCCTTGCTCCGCAGGGAGCCTGCTTCTCTGTCTGACTCTGCCTTCCACTCTGTCTGCCTGTGCTTGCTCTCGCTCGCTCTCTGACAAATAAATAAAATCTTAAAAAAAAAAAAGTAGCTTGGGTTTGCAATTCCATCCTCACCCTGGTGTTCAGTAAGCTCTCTTGATAGGGAATTCTGAAGCCACAACACAGCATTCTGCCTTCCCCATAGCAAGAAAAAACAGCCTGGAGAGACTGCCCAGAAACCCTACATGAGGATAAATCTACTCGACCCTCGAGTGAACCCCATTTATAGGTTTACCTGGCCACTAGCGCTGAGTCTGACAGAACCTCGTCTCTGACCTCGTGTCAGGACCCAGAGACTGGGCTACAACTCCAGAATGTGAGACCAGCCATGTCCCAGGGCTGTCATCTCTACCCATTCTTGATTCAGGCATCTGTCCCCAGACATTTGCTGAAATCCCTGCCAATGGGGGAACCAAAAGCACAATAGGGAAATCCTCCTTCCCCATGGCAGGAATGATGGCTCTTGGGATGGGTTTCCAGACCTCAGAGTGGTAGCCAGCTGAATGGCCAATGATAACCCGCCCACTCATGAGGGCCGCCCTGGACACAAGCAGGCATTGTGACCCCCAACATGAGCATGCTTTCAAACAAACACTCTCAGTTGCATTCCAGAATCCAAATTTGCAGGCCTGATATGCCCCTAAGCACAAATCCTAACACCTGGTGGGATTTTTCAGGGGACCAGAAACACAGCCTGTCTCTGGAATCCCTGTTTTGGGACACCACTAAGATGTAAAATAGCACTCTCCCCTTAGCCAAGAAAGCCACCATAGTATAGGGAGCCGCTAGGATCCTTCAGAGGAAAAATCTCCCATGGATCCATGAGACCACACCTGTATTCCGAGGCCATCCTGGACACAAAAGCCAGATACACAAGCCTGTGCTACCACCTTCAAGGCAACTAATTTATAGTTCCAGACGAGCTGCCCTCCAGGTCTATGCATTGGGCCTGCGATCACCTCACCGCTAACCTTAACCCGAGTTTGTGCTTACAGACTTCTATCCCGAAACCATGGCTCATATTTCCTCCAGGATGGGGTCTCTGGAGCCACACCAAAGGACTGTGCCTGCCATCCCCAAGGAAAATGTGTCCGTCACATTTGCCTAAAACTTCGAGATAAGGAGAAACCTGCAAGGCCCCTGAGCCCACCCCAATACTGGAGGCCCCTCTGGACACAAATGTGCAGTCTGAAATAGGCTGATCACCTGAATCCAGGCAGATACCCAAGTCAGTGTTTCTCAGTCAGAAGATTGAACCTGACATGCTCCTATGACCTCATTGTAACCCCTGATTAGGTTTTCAGGCATCTGTAATCAGAGACCTGTTCTGGAGTACCAACTTAAGATACAACATATGGTCCCTGATCCCCACAACAGAACATCTCCTTTCTCTAGATGGAAGCCGTGCTCTTGGAACTGTGTCAAACCCTCAGGGTAGATGAATCCTACTTGGCCCGTAGCCACCAGCAGATTCTAAGATCTCACTGGTAACAAGCCAGCATTGTGAGCCATCTTCATGAGATTCCATGTCAACTACAGGCCTTGGTACTTCACCCCAGAGCCTTCAGAAAGAACCTGCCATGTTCCTCAGCTGCAATGTTCAGTGGAAGTGTGCTTTCCAGGCATCCATGTGGGAGTGCTCTGCTACCCAAACTTTCCACATGGGGGACTCTCGAGCAAACAAATCTGACTGCCCTGTCCTGTAGAAGGAAACCTGGCTGTTTGGAGCATCTCACAAGCTCAAGTGTGGGAAATCCTCTATGACCTCTTTTCAACTCCTCTCCATTTGTCGGTCATTATAGACACAAACTCCAGCTTGAGCAAACATCTGATGTCTGCGCTTACTCAGGTGCTGGATATTCGAATCAGCCGCTGCACACTGGAAATGCCATTCGCTTGTCACTGAATTTATTCATAGCTTGGGTTTACAATTCCATCCTCACCCTACTGGTCCACAAGCCCTCATGATAGGGAATTCTGCAGCCACAACACAGCATTCTGCCTTCCCAATAGAAAGAAGAAGGGCCTGGTGAGTCTGCCCAGAAACTCCTCATTATGATCAATCTACTTGTCCCTTGAGGGAACCCTGAATTATAGACAGCCCTGGCCCCTAGTGTTGTGTCTGACAGAGCCTAAGCCCCGACCTCGTGTCAGCCACCTAGAAGGCGGGGCCCATATCCCGCATGTTAGACTGGCCACGGAACAGAGCTGTCATCTTTACCCATCCTTGGTATTCAGGCATGTGTCCCCAGACCTTTCCTGGAATCCCTACCAATGAGGGAACCTGAATCACAATAGAGAAATCCTCATTCCCCATGGCAGGATTCCTGTAAGTTCGGAAGGGTGTCCAACACTCAGAGTGTTAGCCTACTGAATGGCCATTGAGACCACCCCCATTCCTGAGGGCCACCCTATGCAAAAGCTTGCATAGTGACCCTCAGCCTGAGCATGCTTTCAAACAAACGCTCTCAGTTGTATCTCCAGGACTTGCATTGGAGGCCTGGTAAGCCCCTATGCCCAAATCATAACCCTTGGTGGGTATTTCCAGGTGCCCAGAGCCAGAGCACTTCTCTGCAATCCCTGTTATGGGACACCCTTAATATGGAAAACAGAACTCTTTCCTCTCTGAGAAAGCCACCACATTATAAGGAGCCGCCAGGATACTTGAGAGGAAATATCACCCATGGACACCTGAGACCACACCTGCATTCTTAGTCCATCGTGGATACACAATCCAGATAAAAAAGCCTGTGCTACCTCCTTTGAGGCATGCGATTTACATTTCACACGGAGCTTCCCTCCAGGAGTATGCATTGGGCCTACAATCACTTCGCCACTAAACCTAACCCACATTTGTGTTTGCAGACTTCCCTCCCAAAACCATGGCTCTCATGCCCTCCAGCATGGGGTCTCTGGAGCCACACCACAGGACTGTGCCCACCATTGCCAAGGAAACTGTGCCCATCAAATTGCCCTATCTTTCCAGATTAGGAGAAACCTGCAAGGCCCCTGAGCCCACCCCAATACTGGTTGCCACTCTGTACACAAATGCACAGTCTGGAACACCCTGATCACCTACATCTAGGCAGACTTTGAAGTCAATGATACTGAGTCAGAGGATTGAACCTGACATTCCGTTAGGATTTTATTGGAAACCTAGATTAAATTTTCAGGCATCTATCCTCAGATGCCTGTTCTGCAATACCAAATTATGATACATTTGGTCCGTTAGCCCCACATCAGAACATCTCTGGACCGAGAAGGAAACCGTGCCCTTTGACCAGTGTCAAACCCTCAGGGTAGATGAATCCTACATGGTCCCTTAGCCACCAGCACACTGTAAGGTCTCCATGGTAACAAACCTGCATTATGACCCATCTTCATGAGACTTCATGTCAACTCCAGGCCTTGGTAATTCGCCCAAGAGCCACCAGAACGAATTGGCCATGTTTCTCAGCTGCAATTATAATGGAGGTGTGCTTTTCAGGCATCCACGTGGGAGTGCTCTGCTACCCAAACTTTCCACATGGGGGACCCTGGAGCAAATAAACTAGACTCGCCCTGTGTGGTAGAAGGAAACTTTGCTGTTTGAAGCATCTCACAAGCCCCAGCATGTGAAATCCTCCATGGCCTCTTGACGCCACCCCTCCATTCATCGGTCATCATAGACATAAACTCCAGCATGAGGAAATGTCTGACTTTCACCTTTACTCAGGTGCTGGATATCTGGAATCAGGCACTGCACAATGGAACTGCCTTTTGCTTGGCACTGAATTGAACCTTAGCTTGAGTTTACAATTCCATCCTCACCCTACTGGTCCCCAAGCCCGCTTGATAGGGAATTCTGGGGCCACAACGGAGCTTTTTGCCTTCCCCTTAGAAAGAAGAAGGGCATGGTGATTCTGCCCAGAAACTCTGCATGAGGATCAATCTGCTCAGCCCTTGAGGGATCCCTGATTCATACTCAGCCCTGACCACTAGTTCTGTTTCTGACAGAGCCTGAGTGCTCAATTCATGTCAGCTACTCAGAGAGTCAGGCATGTGAGACTGGCCATGTCTCAGGTCCCTCATCTCTACCCATCCTTGGTATTCAGGCATCTGTCCCCAGACATTTGCTAGAATACCTGCTAATGGGGGAACCTGAGGCACAATAAAGAATTCTTCCTTTTCCATGGCAGGAATCCTGGTAGTTGGGATGGGTGTCCTACATTAAAGTGGTAGCCAGCTGCATGGCCAAGGAGACAACTCCCACTCATAAGGGCTGCCCTAATCACATCAGGCATTGTGACACTCAGACTAGCATGCTTTCAAACAAACGCTCTCAGTTGTACCTCCAAGTCACACATTGTAGGCCTGGTACTCCCCTAGGCCCAAATCCTAATCCTGGTGGGATTTTCCAAGCACCCAGACTCACAGCCCTTCTCTGGAATCCCTTTTTGGGGAACATCTAAGATTGAAAACAGCACTCTTCCATTCAAACGAGAAAGCCACCATACTATTGGGAGCTTCCAGGATCCGTAGAGAGGAAAATACTCTCATGGAAACATTAGAACACACCTGCATTCCAAGGCTATCATGGACACACAATCCAGATACAAAAGCCAGTGCTAGTGCCTTCGAGGTACGTGAATTACAGTTCCTGACGATCTGCCCTCCAGGTCTATGCATTGGGCCTACGATCACCTCGCAACTCAACCTAATCCGAGTTTGTGATTGCAGACTTCTCTCCCAAAACCATGGCTTACATGCCCTCCACGATGGAGTCTCTGGAGCCACACCACAGGACTGTGCCTGCCACCCCCAAGGAAACCGTGCCCACAAATTTTCCTAAACCTTCAAGATTAGGAGAAACCTGCAAGGCCCCAGAGCCCACCCCAATATTGGAGGCCACTCTGTACACAAAGGCACAGTCAGAAACACCCTGATTGCCTACATATAGGCAGACACCAAAGTCAATGGTCCTGAGTCTGATGATTGAACCTGAAATTCCCCTTGGACTTCATTGGAACCCTAGATGAAGTTTTTAGGCATCTGTCCTCAGAGGCCTGTTCTGGAATTCCAACTTATGATACAACATTTGGTCCATGAGCCCCACAACAGAACATCTCCGATACCCAGAAAAAAACCGTGTTCTTCGACCGGTGTCAAACCATCAGGATAGACTAATCATACATGGCCCCTTAGAAACCAGCACATAGTAAGATTTCCGTGGTAACAAAACTGCATTGTGACCCAACTTCATTAGAAACCAGGCCTTGGTACTTTGCCCTAGAGCAACCAGAAAGAACCTGCCATGTTCCTTAGGTGCAATGGTCAATGTAGGTGTGCTTTCCAGTATCCACGTGCGAGTACTATGCTACCCAAACTTTGCACATGGGGGAACCTGGTGTAAACAAACCAGACCTCCCCTGTCCAGTAGAAGGAAACCTTATGTTTGGATCAACTCACAGGCCTCAGCGTGCAAACTGCTCCATGGCCTCTTGATGCCACCACTCCATTGGTCGGTCATCATAGACACAAACTCCAGTCTAAGCAAACATCTGACATGCACCCTTATCCCGGTGCTGGATGTCTTGAATAAACCACTGCACATTGGAACTGCCTTCCACTTGGCACTGAATTGAACCATAGCTTGTGTTTACAATTCCATCCTCACCTGACTGGTCCCTAAGCCCTCGTGATAGGGAAATCTGGGGCCACAACGCAGCATTCTGCCTTCCCCATCGAATGAAGAAATGCCTGGTGAGTCTGCCCTGAAAACCCACATGAGGATCAATCAGGTCGGCCCTCGAGTCAACACCGATTTATAGGCTGCCATGGCCACTAGTGCCGTGTCTGACAGAGCCTGAGCTCGACTGAGTTTCAGCCACTAGAGAGCAGGACCCATATCTAGCATTTGGGATTGCCATGGCCCAAGTATGTCATCTCTACCCATCCTTGATATTCAGGCACCTGTCCCCAGACCTTGGCAGGGATCCCTGCCAATTAGGGAACTTGAAGCACAATAGAGAACTCTTCTTTCCCCATGGCAATAAACCTGGCTTTTGGGATGGGTGTTCTACCCTCAAAGGGGGAGCCAGTTACAACATCAATGACACCACACACACTCCTGAGGACTACCCTTGGCACAAACAGGCATTGTGACCCTCACCCTGAGCATGCTTTCAAAAAATCCCTCTCAGATTCACCACAATGATCCCTCATTTCAGGCCTGGTATGCCTGTAGGTTCAAATCATAAAACTTGGTGGGATTTTCGAGGTGCCCAGACCCAGAGACCATCTCTGGAATTTTTGTTTTGGTGCACCCTTCAGATGGAAAACAGCACTCATCCCTTCCCCAAAAATGTCACCAAATTATGAGGAGCCACCAGGATCCATAGAGAGGCAATGTCTCCCATGGACCCATGAGGACACACCTGCATTCCGAGGCCATCCTGGACACACAATCCGGAGAGAAAAGCCTGTGCTACTGCCTTCCATTCACCCTAATTACAGTTCCAGATGAGCTGCTCTCAAGGTATATGCATTGGGCCTGTGATCACCTCGCCACTCACCCTAATTCGAATTTGTGTTTGCAGACTTATCTACCAAAACCATGGCAAACATGCCCTCCAGGATCGGGTCTCTGGATCCACACTGCAGGACTGTCCCTGCCATCCACAAGGAAACTGTTTCCATCACAGTTGCCCAAACTGTCTAGATTAGGAGAAACCTACAAGGCCTCTGGGCCTACCCCAATTTCGGCGGCCGCTCTGAACACAAATGCACAGTCTGAAATACCCTGATCCCCTACATCCAGGAACACAGCCAAGTCAATGGTCCTGAGTCAGAATAATGAACCTAACATGCCCCTAGGACGTCATTGGAACCATTGATTCGGTTTTCAGACATGTGTCCTCAGAGGCCTGTTCTAGAATGCGAACTTATGATACAACATGTGGTGCCTGGGCCACACAACAGAACATCTCCTGTCCCCAGAAGGAAACCGTGCCCTACAATCTGTGCAAAATCCCAGAGTAGTAGATTCCTGCACAACTACTAAGCCACCAGCACATTCTAAGATCTACCTGGTAACAAACCAGCTGTGTGGCCCATCTGCAAGAGATTCCATGTCAAATCAAGGACTTGGTACTTTGCTACAGAGACACCAGAATAAAGCTGCCATGTTCTTCAGTTGCAATGGTCAATGAAGTTGAACATTCCAGGCATCCATGCGGTAGAGCTCTGCTACCCAAACTTTCCACATGGGGGACCCTGGAGCAAATAAACCACACTCCACCTGTCCAGTAGAACGAAACCTTGCTATTTGGAGCAGCTCATGAGTCTCAACGTGAAAATCCCTCCATGGCTTCTTGACGCCACCCCTCCATTTGTCAGTCATCATAGACACAAACTCCAGTGTGAGCAAATATCCGACGTCCTCCCTTACTAAGGTGCTGGATATCTCGAAAAAGCTGCTGGACACAGGAACTGCCTTCCGCTTGGCAGTGAATTGAACTGTAGCTTGTGTTTACAATTCCTTCCTCACCCGACTGGTCCCCAAGCCTTCTTGATAGCGAATTATGGAGACACAACACAGCATTCTGCCTTCCCGATAGAAACAAGTGCCTGGTGAGTCTGGCCAGAAACCCCACATGAGGATCAATCTGCTCGGCCCTATATCGGAGGGACCCTGATTTATAGGTTGCCCTGGCCACTAGTGCTGTGTCTGACAGAGCCTGAGCCCAGACCTAGTGTCAGTCACCAGAGTTTGAGCCCCACATCTAGCATTTGGGATTGCCATGGCTCAAGTATTTCATCTCTACCCATCCTTGGTATTCAGGCACCTGTCCCCAGACCTTTGCTGGAATCCCTGACAATGGGGCGTCCTGAAGCACAATAGAGAACTCCTCCTTCTTCATATCAGGAAACTTGGCTGTTAGGATGGGTGTTCAACCCTGAAAGGGGGAGTCATTTACAAGTCCAGTGAGACCACACAAACTCCTCAGGGATGCCCTGGAGGCAAACAGGCCTTGTGACCCTCAGCCTGAGCATGCTTTCAAACAATCCTTCTCTGTTGCACCACCATGAACCCGCATTGAAGGCCTAATATGCCCCTAAGTCCAAATCATAGCACATGTTGTGATGTCCCAGATGCCATGAACCAGAGCCCGTCTCTGGAATCCCTGTTTTGGGGCACCCATAAGGTGGAAAACATCACTCTCCCCTTCCCCGAAAAAGCCACCAAACTATGGAGAGCCACCAGGATCCATAGAGAGGAAAAGACTCCCATGGACCCATGAGACCACACCTGCATTCCAAGGCCATGCTGGACACACAATCCAAAGAGAAAAGCCTGTGCTACTGCCTTCCAGTCTCCCTCATTATAGTTCATGAGGAGCTTCCCTCCAGGTCTATGCATTGGGCCTGTGATCACCTCGCCACTCACCCTAATTTGTATTTGTGTTTGCAGACTTCTCTCCCAAAACCATGGCTCACATGCCCACCAGAATGTTATCTCTGGAGCCACACCACAGAACTCTGGCTGCCAACCCCAAGGACACTGTGCATATCAGATTTGCCCAAACCTTCCAGATTAGGAGAAACCTGTGTGGCCCCTGAGCCCACACCAATATTGCCGGCCACTCGGGATGGAAATGCGCAGTCTGAAACACCCTTATCACCTACATCCAGGGAAATAGCCAAGTCAATGATCGTGAGATAGACGATTGAACCTAAAATGCCCCTAGGCACTCAATGGAACCCCATTAGGTTTTTAGGCATCTGTCCTCAGGGGCCTGTTCTGAAATACCAATCTATGACACATCATGTGGTCTCTGAGCCACACGACAGAACATCCCCTGTCCCCAGAAGAATACCATGCTCTTCGACCTGTGCCAAACCCTCAGGGTAGGAGAATCCTGCATGGCACCTTAGCAACCAGCACATTCTAAGTTCTCCCTGGTAACAAACAAGCATTGTGACCCATCTGCAAGAGATCCCATGTCAACTCAAGGCCTTGGCACTTTGTCCCAGAGCCACCAGAACGAATCTGCCATGTTCCTCAGCTGCAATTGTCAATGGAGGTGTGCTTTCCTGGCATCCATGCCGGAGAGCTCTTCTTCACAAACTTTCCACATGGGGAAACCTAGAGTAAACAAACCAGACTTCACCTACACTGTACAAAAAAATGTTACTTTTTGCAGCAGTTCACAGGCCTCAGCATGTGAACTCCTCCATGGCCTCTTTATACCACCCCTCCACTTGTCGGTCATCATAGACAAAAACTCTAGTGTGAGCAGGCATCTGACATCCACCCTTATTCCAGAGCTGGATGTCTCGAGTAAACTGCTACAAATTGGAACTGCCTTCTGCTTGGCACTGAATTGAACCATAGCTTTTGTTTACAATTCCACCCAAAACTGACTGGTTCCCAAGCTCTCGTGATTGGGAAACCTGGAGCCACAACACAGCATTCTGCCTTCCCTATTGAATGAACAAATGCCTGGGAATCTTCCCAAGAAACTCCACATGAGGATCAATCAGCTCCGCCCTCGAATCTACTCTGATATAAAGGCTGCCATGGCCACTAGCGCTGTGTCTGACAGAGCCTGAGCCCCGACCGAGTTTTAGGCCTCATATCTAGCATTTGGGATTGCTATGGCCCAAGTACGTCATCTCCACCCATCCTTGGTATTCAGGCACCTATCTCGAGACCTTGCTGGAAACCCTGCCAATGGGGCAACCTGAAGCACAGAGGAACCTGACAGAAGAGAACTCATCCTTCCTCATGGCAGGACATTTGGCTGTTGGGTTGGGTGTCCAACTCTCTAAGAGGGAGCCAGATATATGACCAATGAGACCACTCCCACTCCTGAGGGCCGCCATTGGAGCAAACAGGCATTGTGAGACTCAGCCTGAGCAAGCTTTCAAACAATCCCTCTCAGTTGCACCATCATGATCCCGCATTGCAGGCCTCATACACCCCTAGGTGCAAATCCTAACCCTTGGTGGGAAGTCCCAGATGCCCAGAAAAAGAGCGTGTATCTGGAATCCCTGTTTTGGGGCACCCATAAGATGGAAAACAACACTCTTCCCTTCCCCAAAAAAGCCACCAAACTATGAGCTGCACAGATCCATAGAGAGGAAAAGTTTCCCATGGACCCATGAGACTATACCTGCATTCCGAGGCCATCCTGGACACACAATATAGAGAGAAAAGCCTGTGCTACTGCCTTCCAGTCACCCTAATTACTCCTGACAAGCTGCACTCCAGGTCTACTCATTGGGCCTGTGATCACCTTTCCACTAACCATAACCCACATTTGTGTTTGCAGACTTCTCTCCCAAAACCGTGGCTCATATGCCCTCCAGGACAGGGTCTCTGGATCCACAACACATGACTGGGCCTGCCATCCCCAAGGAAACTGTGCCCGTCAAACCTGCCCAAACCTTCCAGTTTAGGAGAAACACGAAAGAGCCCTGAGCCCGACCCAATATTGTCGGCATCACTGGACACAAATGCCAGTCTGAAACGCCCTGATCACCTACATCCAAGCAGACAGCCATTTCAATGTTCCTGGGTCAGAAGATTGTACCTGACATGCTCCTAGGACGTCATTGGAACACTAGATTAGGTTTTCAGGCATCTGTCCTCAGGGTCCTGTTCTGAAATACCAACTTAGGATACAACATGTGGTCCCTGAGCCACACAATAGAATATCTCCTGTCCCCAGTAGGAAACCATGCCCTTCGACCTGTGCCAAACCCTCAAGATTGGAGAATCCTGCACAGCACCTTAGACACCAGCACAAACTCTAGTTTGTGCGTTGACCCATACCACAAGCTTTCCATCTGATGGACAGTCGAGTCCTGTTGAATGGCTCCAGGATGTCCCATATGGAAAGACTGGAGAGCAGGATTCGAAGGATGGATGCCTGTACAGCATACCTCACATTCCCATTGGCTCTTTGTGACAAGACATGTTTGAACTCCTGGCTCTGGGGCGAGCTAACTAGGGGGCTGAATTGAAATGGACTCTCCTGCGGATGGGTCATAATGTGGGTTTGTGTGCATGGAGACCTTGGAATATGTTGGCAGCTCAGGGGCCATGAAGTATTCGCCTAACCGAAGGGTGTAATATTGCTCCAATTAAAAAGAGAACCCTATGTGGAGATGAGACAGGTTCTCTTTGGTGCCTCAGAAAAGCCCCAGATACTGGTCTTCAAACCAGTTCTCTGAGTAGAGACACCTGGAAACCAAAGCTAGGGTTCAGATTAGAGCCTAGATGCCTGTCCGTTTCAATCTTCTGTCTCTGGGGACACTGTCTGAGTATATAAGTGGAGATAGTTGCTCAGCTGGTGTCAGAGTGCCCCTCTTAGTCCATGGCCGAGGCATGGCCTTGGAGACATTATTGGATTCTCCTAATCTCTAGGGTTGTGGCCAATGGATTGGGTACAGTTTTCTTGGAGAGGACGGGCACAGTCCTTCAGTGTGTCTCCATAGGCCCTAGCCTGGAGGGTGTGTGGGTCCGGGCTGTGGGCACAGAAGTCTGAAAACACAAACTCGGCTTGGGTGTGGAGCCGAGAGCATGGCAGGTGGACCCACAGACCGTGAGAGGAGATCCTCAGCTTATGAAAGAAGGGCAAATGGGAGGCAGTCACGCAAGCTTTTGTCTTTGGATGTTTTGTCTCCCATAGCCGTGGAATGTAGGGGTGACCTCAGGGGCTATGGAAGAGTCTCCCTATCTGAGGAGTTGGTCCAGCTCTTAAGATTTTGGGGACATTTTGTGGGAAGGGTGGAGTCCTGCTGTCTGGCTCAGGTGTTCTTCCAGGAGAGGGACTCCAGATCACAGTCCTGGGTTCGAGCAAATGGAATACTCGAGCTCTTGTGAAGATTGGGATCATAGGGGCTTGGCAAGCCCCATATGCGGGCTCTTGGTCCAGGCCCTGAGAGACCTTACTTCGACATGGGGCCCATGCTGATGGTCCCAATGCGAGTTTGTACCCAAGGAGGCACTCAAGTTTAGGCTTGGCCTCAGGGGCCATGAAGGTTTCTCCTACACTGAAGGTATGACTTCATGCCAACAGCAAGCTTTCCAGCCATGGGGAAGGAGAAGATCTGATTTGTGCTTCAGTTACCCACGTTTGCCAGGATTTGATATAATATCTAGGGTCAGATGTCTGAAAACCCAGGTTGGGAAGAGATGACGGCATAAGGCCATGGCCTGTCTGATGTGCTTAGTGTGCAGCCAGCTGTTTCCTTGTCTGTCGGGACGTCAGGCTGTGTCAGACAGAGCATTACTGACCAGGGTAGCCTTTCCAGTTAGGGTGCGGTCGAGGCCAGAGCAGGTTGGTTCTCATTTGTGGTTTCTGGAGAGCCCCATAGGGCAACGTTTTTCTTCTGGTGGGCAGGCCGAAAACTGTGTTGTTGTTCTGGAATTCCCAGTCTGGAGGGCTTGTTTGCCAGGAGTGTGAAGAGGGAAGTCTGAAAACACAAGCTAGCGTTAGGTTTGGGGCCGAGGGCATGGCAGGCCCACTCTGCAGAGACTGAATCAAGATCTCCTGCATCTGAGGTCAGGGCGAGTATCAGACGTTGCCTCAGGTTGGAGTTTGTGTCCATTATGGCCCCTTCCTGAAGGGGGTGGGGGCGTCATGAGGCCAGGGAGGTTTCCCAACGCTGGGAGTTATGAGCTGCCCCAAACATCAAGGTTTCCTCTGTAGGACAGTTGAGTACTATGAGATGGTTCTAGGATGACCCCTACAGAAAGACTCGAGAGAAGGGGTCTAAGCATGAATGTCTGCAAATGCCACCTCACATTCCCACTGGCTGCTTGGGGCAAGGCAGGCTCAATCTGCAGGCTCTTGGGCGGGTTTCTCAGAGGGCTGAGTTGAAATGGACTCTCCTGAGGATGAGTCATACTGTGGGTTGGTGGCCATGGAGAACTTGGAATGTGGCGGTGGCTCAGGGACTCTGCAGGTTTCTCCAAACCGAAGGGTTTGACACAGCTCCAACAATGAAGCTTCCCATGTGGAGACGATAGTTGTTCTGTTTGGTGTCTCAGGAAAGCCCCAGATGCTGGTCTTCAAACCCAGGCCTCTGAGGAGTGACACCTGGAAACCAAAGCAAGAGTTCAGATTAGGGCCCAGGGGCCTGTCTGGTTCAATCTACTGTCTCTGCCGACATCTGTCTGTGTTTCTGCATGGAGGTAGTTGCTCAGCTAGTGTCAGGATGCCTTTGTCCAGAGAGGCTTATAGTAGTGGGATGTCCTCGGGGGCCTTGAGGTTTCTCCTATTCTGTGGGGTTATGGGCAATGGAATGGGCATAGTCTCCTTGGAGAGAGCAGGACAGTCCTGTGGTGTGGCTCCAGAGGCCCCAGCCTGGCGGCTGTGTGGGCCAGGGCTGTGGGGACAGACATCCAAAAACACAAACTCGGCTGAGGTTTGGGGCTGAGGTTATGGCAGGAGTGATCTACAGTCCGTGAGGGGAGCTCATTGTGATTATAAAGTAAAGCGAGTGAGAGGCGGTCGTTCAGGCTTATGTCTCTGGATGTTGTATTCATGATGGTCATTTAATGTAATCATGGTCTCATGGGCCATGGAAGTCTCCCTCTCTGGTGATTTGTCCGGCTCCCAAGAGATTGGGGTCATTTTGTGGGAAGGGAGGAGTCCTGTTTTCTGCCTCATGTGTCCCCACAATAGAGGGATTCTAGAGCAGAGCACTGGGTATATACAACTGGAATACCCACCCTCTGGTTAGGCCTGGGGTCCTATGGGCATGGCAAGCCCATATGCAGATTCTTGGTCCAGCCACTGAGAGACGTTACTTGAATAGTGGACTCATGCTGAGGGTCACAATGTGTGTTTGTGCCCAAGGTGGTCCTCAATATTGGGCGGGACCTCATTGAGCTTGCAGGTTTCTCCTACAGTGAACCTTGGACATGCCAACCTCAGGGTTTCTTGCCATGGGGAAGGAGGAGTTTTGATTTCTGCATCACGTTCACCTCTGGGCACTAATTGGAGATAAGGTCTAGGTTCTGAAGCCTGAAAACCGAGGTTTGGAAGAGATGACGACCTAAGGCCATGGCGGGTCCGATGTGTTCAGTTTGGGGCCAGCTTTCTAGGTGTCGTTCAGGAGGTCTGCACTCAGGCTGTGCCATACAGGGCATTCGTGCCCAGATACGCTGTATAATTGGGGTACAGTTGAGTGGCATGCAGAAGATAATTATTTGGGGTTTCTCCGTAGCCCCATAAGGCAAAGTCTTTCTTCTGGAGGGCAGGCAGAGTGCTGCATTCTGGCTCCGGAACTGCCAAACTGGAGGCCTTGCGGCCAGGAATGCAAGGATGTAAGTCTGAGAACTGAAGCTTTGCTTTGGTTTCAGGGCGAGGAAATGGCAGGCACACTCTGCAGAGCTGAATTTAGATTTCATGCATCTGAGGTCAGGGCGAGGTTCATATATTGGCTCAGGTTGGAGTTTCTGTCCATGATGGCCCCTTCATGAAGGGGGGTCATCACACCGCCATTGGTGTTTTCCCATGATGGCAGTAGTGAGATGCTCCAAACCACAAGGATTTTCTGCGGGTCAGTTGAAACCTGTTGGATGGCTCCAGGACATCCCATATGGAACAATTGCAGAGCAGGGTTCTAAGGATGGATGCCTGGGCATCCGGCCTTGCATTCCAATTGTCTCCTAGTGAAACGGCACGTTTGATTGCTGCCTATGATGTAGCAGCCGAGGGGGCTGAGTTGAAATGCATTCTCCTGAGGATCGGTCATAATGTGGGATTGTGTCCATGGAGACCTTGGAATGGGGCAGTGGCACCAGGGCTCTGAAGGATGCTCCTAACCAGAGGTTTTGACACAGCTCCAAGAAGCATTTTTCCCATGGGGAAACAAGATTTGTTCTCATTGGTGCTTCAGTAACCCCCAATATGCTGGTATTGGAAACCAGAACTCTGAGGAGAGATGCCTGGAAACCAAGGCAATGGATCTGATTAGGGCCTGGGGCCTGTCTGGTTTAATCTTCTTCTCTCGGTTCATCTGTCTATGGGATTGAGTGGAGGTAGTTCCTCAGCTGGTGTCAGATTGCCCCTATTTGTCCTGGGCAGTCTACACTATTGGGATGGCCACTTTGACTTTGGAGGTTTCTCCTAATTTGCAAGTTTGTGGCCAATGAAATGGGCAGAATTCCTTTGGGGAGGGAAGGCACAATCCTGAGGTGTGGCTCTAGGGGCTCAAGCATGGAGGGTGTGTGGGTCAGAGCTGTGGGGACAGAAGTCTGAAAACAGAAACTCGTCTTAGGTTTGGGGACATAGGTATGGGAGGCCCGATCTACAGACCTTGAGGAGAACTCTTCAGGATATGAACAAAGAGTGAGTGTGAGGCACTTGCTCAGGCTTTTGACTCTGGATTTTGTGTCACTGATGGCCGTGGAATGTAGGGGCTTCCTCATGGACCATGGGTGAGACTTCCTCTATGGGGATTTGGATGATCCCAATATTTTGGGGTCATTCCGTGGGATGGGAGGAGTCCATTCTGGTTTTTTTTTTTTTTTTTTTTTTTTTTACCTCAGGTGTGCCACTAAAGAGGGATTCCAGAGCAGAACCCTGGGAAGGGGCGACTGGACAACCCGAACTCTGTATAAGATTGGGGGCCTAAGGGCATGGCAATCCCCATATGGGGTACCTTGGTCCAGCCACTGAGAGGTCTTACTTGAGTACAGAGCTCACACTGAGGGTCACAATGCATGTTTGTGCCCAATGTAGGCATCAAGCATGGGCGGGGACTCATGGGCCATGCTTGATTCTCCTACACTGAACTTTGGACAACATACGAACCACAAGGTTTCTTTCCATGGGGAAGGAGGAATTCTGATTTCTGCATCATGTTCACCCCTGGGCAGTGACTGGAGATAAGATCTAAGTTCTGAATCCAGAAAATCGAGGTTGGGATGAGATGATAACCTAAGGTCATGGAGGGTCCGATGTGCTCAGTGTGCGGTCAGCTTTCTGGGAATTGTTCAGGAGGTATGGATTCAGGCTGTGTCAGACAGTGCATTAGTGCCCAGGTTAGAATGTATAATTTGGGTACAGTTGAGTTCCATGTAGGTTCATCCTCAGTTATTGTGTCAGGGAAGCTCACTGGGGCAACATTTTTCTTCTGGTGGGCAGGCAGAGTGCAGCATTGTGAATTGCCAAACTTGAGGGCGTCGGGACCAGGAGTGTGAGGACGTAAGTCTGAGATCATAAGCTAAACTTGAGTTTCAGGGCGAGGGCACGGCAGGCACCCTCTGCAGATCCGAATCAAAATCTCATTCATCTGAAGTCAGGACGAGGATCAGACTTAGGCGCAGGTTGGAGTTTCTGTCCATGATGGCCCCTTCATCAAAGGGGTGGAATCTCGAGGCCATGGAGGTTTTCCCATGTTGGGAGTTGTGGGATGCTCCAAACTGCAAGGATTCCTTCTGCGGGAAAATTGAGAACTGTTGGATGGCTCCAGGACATCCCATATGGAATGACTCCAGAGCCGGGTTCTAAGAATGGATGCCTGAGAAGACTGCCTCTTACACCAATTGTCTCCCTGCCACAAGACAGGTACGATCTGATGGCTATGCAGGAGCAATCGTGGGAGCTGAGTTGAAATGGACTCTCCTGAAGATGGGTCTTAATGTGTGTTTGTGTCCATGAGGACGTTGGAATGGGGTGGTGGCCCCAGGGCTCTAAAGGATTCTAACCGGAGATTTTGAAACAACTCGAAAGAGCAAGTTTTCCATGTGGAGACAAGATTTGTTGTAATTGGTGCCTCAGGAAACCCACATATGCTGGTATTAGAACCAGGCCTCTGAGGAGAGATACATAGAAACCGCAGCAATGCATCCAATTAGGTCCTAGGAGCCTCTCTGGTTCAATCTTCTTCTCTGTCGACATCTGTCTATTTTATGAAATGGAGGTAGTTGCTCAGCTGGTGTCAGACCGCTCCTGTTTGTCCGGGCGGCCTACACTATAGGGATGGCCTCGGGGACTTTGGAGGTTTCTCCTAAATTGGATGATTATGGACAATGGCATGGGCAGAATTCCTGTGGAGTGGGCAGGCACAGACCTGATGTGTGGCTCCAAGGGCCCAGCCTTGAGGGTGTGTGGGCAAGGACTGTGGGGACAGATGTCTGAAAACACAAACTCAGCTTAGCTTTGGGGACGTAGGTATGGCAGGTCTGATTTACAGACTATGAGGAGAACTTTTTGGGATATGAATAAAGGGTGAAAGTGTGACACTTGTCAGGCTTTTGCCCCTGGATTTTGTGTCAATGATGGCCGTGGAATGTCGAGGAGTCCTCATGGGCCATGGAAGAGTCTTTCTCTCTGTGGATTTGGCCAGATCCCAATTGTTTTGGGTTAATCTGTGGGATTCAGTTTTGTTAACTAAGGTGTCCCACCAAAAGAGGGATTCCAGAGCAGAGCCCTGGACAACAAGAAATCTAACTAAAAATACGGGCCTAGGGGCATGGCAAGCCCAATATGCCTTCTAATGGTCCAGCCACTGAGAGGCCTTCATTGAGGACAGAACTCATGCTGAGGGTCACAATGCGTGTTTATGCCCTCGTGGTACTCAAGCATGGGTGGGGACTCATGGTGCATGCTTGTTTCTCCTACACTGAATGATAGTCAACATGTCAACCACATGAGTTCTTGCCATGGGGAAGTATTAATTCTGATTTCTGCATGTCATTCACCCCTGGGCAGTGATTGGAGATAAGGTCTAGGTTGTGAAGTCTGAAAACCGAGGTTGGGAAGAGATGACGACCTAAGACCATGTTGGGTCCGATATGCTCAGCGTGGAGCCAGCTGTCTGGGTGTTGGTCGGGAGGTCCAAGCTTGGGCTGTGTCAGACAGGGCATTAGTGCCCAGGGTAGATTGTATAATTGGGGTACAACTGAGTGCCGTGCAGGTTGATCTTTATTTGGCATTTCTGGGTAGCCCCAAGGGCAATGTTTTTCTTCTGGAGAACAGGCATAGTGCTGCATTGTGGCTCCGGAATTTCCAAAGTGGATGCCTTGTGGACGGGGAGTGTGAGGACGGAAGTCTGAGAACACATGTTAGGCGTAGGTTCTGGGCGAGGGCACGGCAGGCACCCTCTGCAGATCTGAATCGGGATATCATGAATCTGAAGTCAGGGCGAGGTTCAAACCTAGGCTTAGGTTTGAATTTCTGTCCATTCTGGCCACTTTATGAAGGGGACAGCATCTCCAGTCCATGGAGGTTTACCCACGATGGGAGTTGTGAGATGCTCCAAACAACAAGGATTCCTTCTGATCAACAAATGAGACCTTTTGTATCACTCCAGTACATACCATACAGAATGACACCAGAGCAGGGATCTAAGGATGGATGCATGGGAAGCCCGCCTCACATTGCAGTTGTCTCCTAGCAAATAGACAGGTTTGATATGCTGGCTCTGTCAGAGCAACCAAGGGGGCTGAGTTGAAATGGACTCTCCTGAGGATGGATGCTAATGTGGGTTTGTGTCCATGGAGACCTTGGAATGGGGCGTTGGTGCATGGGCCCTGAAGGATTCTCCTAACCGGAGGTTTTGAGACATCTCCAAAGGACAAGTTTCCCATGTGGAGACGAGATTTGTTCTGATTGGTGCCTCAGGAAACCCCCATATACTGTTATTGGAATATAGGCCTCTGAAGAGAGATAACTGGAAACCAAAGCAATGGCTCCGTTTAGAGCCGAGGGCCCTGTCCGGTTGAATCTTCTTCTCTGTGTACATCCATCTAAGGTATTAGTGGAGTTAGATGCTCAGCTGGTGTCAGATGGCCCTTGTTTGTCCCAGGCGGCCTACACTATTGTGAAGGCCTTGGGGACTTTGGAGGTTTCTCCTAATTTTATGATTATGGACAATGGAATGGGCAGAATTCCCGTGGAGAGGGAAGGCACAGTTTTGATGTGGCTCCGGGGGCCCCAGCTTGCAGGGTGTGTGCACCAGGACTGTGGAGACAGAAGTCTAAAACACAAACTCAGTTTAGGTTTAGGGACGTAGGTATTGCAGGCCCGATCTACAGACCGTGAGGAGAATTCTTCCGGATATGAAGAAAGAGAGATTGTGAGGCACTTGTTCAGGCTTTTGTTTCTGGATTTTGTGTCGATGGGCGTGGAATGTCGGGGAGGCCTCATGGGCCATGGACGAGTCTTCCGCTCTGTGGATACGGCCCGATTCCAATTGTTTTGGGTCAAACTGTGGGATGGGAGGAGTCCTTTCAGTTTTGTTACCTCAGGTGTCCCACCAAAAGAGGGATTCCAAAGCCGAGCCCTGGGGAGGGGAGACTGGACAACCAGAAATCTGGTTAAAAATTGGGGCCTAGGGGCATGGCAAGCCCAATATGCTGTCTTTTGGTCCAGCCGCTGAGAGGCCTTACTTGAGAACTGGGCTCACGTTGAGGGTCACAATGCATGTTTGTGACCGACTTGGTCCTCAAGCATCTGCAGGGCCTCATGGGCCACACTGGTTTCAACTACACTTTACGTTGGACAACATGCCAACCACAAGGTTTCTTGCCATGGGGAAGGAGTTCTGATTCCTGCATCATGTTCAACCCTGGGTGGTGACTGGAGATAAGGTTTAGGTTCTGAAGCTTGAAAACCGAGGTTGGAAAGAGATGATGACCTAAGGCCATGGCGGGTCCGATGTGCTCAGTGTGTGGCTAGCTGGGTGGGTGCGAGCCAGGAGGTTCAGTCTCAGGCTGTGCCAGAAAGGGCAGTAGTGCCCAGGGCAGCCTGTATAATTGGGGTCCAGTCAAGTGGCATGCAGGTTGATCCTCATTTGGGGAATCTGGGTAGCCCCAGAGGGCAAAGTTTTTCTTCCGGAAAGCAGGCAGAGTGCTGCCTTGTAGTTCTGGAATTGCAAAACTGGAGGGCTTGTGGGCCAGGAATGTGAGGATGGAAGTTGAGAACACAAACTAGACTTACGTTTCTGGGCAAGGGCACGGCAGGCACACTCTGCAGAGCTGAATCAAGATGTCCTGCATCTGAAGTCAGGGCGAGGATCAGACGATCGCTCAGGTTGGAGCTTCTGTCCCTGATGGCCCCTTCATGAAGCGCAGGGGGCGGGATCACGAGGCCATGGAGGTTTTCCCACGATGGGTGTTGTGAGATGCTCCAAACAGTAAAGATTCTTCTGCGGGACTATTGAGACCTGTTGGTTGGCTCCAGGACTTCCCATACAGCATCATTCTGAGAATGGTTCTAAGTATGGATGGCTGGGAAGCCTGCCTCTCATTCCAATCATCTCCTATGACAAGACGGGTTAGATCTGCTGGATCAGGGGGAGCAACTGAGGGGGCTGAGTTGAAATGGACTCTCCTGTGGATGGGACCTAATGTGGGTGTGTCTCCATGGAGACCTTGGAATGAGGCGCTGGCACCGGGAACCTGAAATGTCCTTCTAACCAGAGGCTTTGAGAGAGCTCCAACATGCAAGTTTCCCATGTGTAAACGAGATTTGTTCTGATGGGTGCCTCAGGAAAAGCCCTCAGCTGGTATTGGAAACCAGGCTTTTGAGGAGACATGCCTGTAAACCAAAGCTATGGATCCCATTATGGCCTGGGGTCCTGTCTGGTCAATCTTCTTCTCTGGGGACATCTATCTATGGTATGAGTGGAGGTAGATGCTCAGCTGGTGTCAGACGGCCCTTTTTTGTCCCGGACAACCTACACCATTGGTATGGCCTCAGGGAATTTGGAGGTTTCTCCTAATTTGTATGGTTTTGGATAATGGAATGGGCAGAATTCCCATGGATTGGTAAGGCACAGTCCTAATTTGTGGTTCCAGGAGCCCAGCCTGGAGGGTGTGTGGCCCAGGACTTTGAGGACAGAACTCAAAAAACACAAACTCAGCTTAGGTTTGGGGACATAGGTATGGCACGGCCGAACTACAAATCATGAGAAGAACTCTTCAGGATATGAAGAAAGAGCGAGTCTGAGGCGCTTGCTTAGGCTTTTGTCTCTGGATTTTGTATCAGCGATGGCCGTGGAATGTCGGGGAGGCCTCATGAGCCATGGACGAATCTTCCTCTCTGTGGATTTGGCCCTATCCCAATTCTTTTTCGTGAATCTGTGGAATGGGAGGACTCCTTTAAGGTTTGTTACCTGAGGTGTCCCACCAAAAGAGGAATTCCAAAGCAGAGCCCTGGGCAAGAGTGAAGGGACAACCCGAACTTGGTTAAAAATTGGGGTCTAGGGGCATGGCAAGCCCAATATGCTCTTTCTTCATGCAGCCACTGAGAGGCCTTGCCTGAGGACCGGGCTCAGGCTGAGGGTCACAATGTGTGTTTGAGACCAATGTGGCCCTCAAGCGTGGGCTGGGTCTCATGTGCCACACTGGTTTCAACTACACTGAAAGTTGGACAACATGCCAACCACGAGGTTTCTTGCCAAGGAACGAGTTCGGATTTATGCAACATTTTCAAACCTGGGCAGTGATTGCAGATAAGGTCAAGGTTCTGAAGCGTGAAAACCGAGGTTGTGTAGAGATGACGACCTATGGCCATGGCGGGTCCGATGTGCTCAGTGTGTGGCCAGCTGTCTGGGTGGGGCCAGGAGTTCCAGGCTCAGGCTGTGTCAGAATGGGCAATTGTGCCCAACTCAGCCTATATATTTGGTGTACAGCCAAATGGCGTGCAGGTTGATCCTCATTTGGGGTTTCTGCGTAGCCCCAGAGGGCAATGTTCTTCTTCCAGGGAGCAGGCAGAGTGCCGCATTGTACTTCTGGATTGCCAAACTGGAGGGCTTATGGGCCGGTAGTCTGAGGACGGAACTCCGAGAACACAAGCTAGGCTTAGGTTTTATGTGTGAGGACATGGCAGGCACAATCTACAGACCTGAATCTAGATCTCTTGCACCTGAAGTCAGGTTGAGCATCAGACGATGCCTCAGGTTTGACTTTCTGTCCCTGATGGCCCCTTCATAAAGGGGGGGAATCACGAGGCCGTGGGGGTTTTCCCACCATGGGAGTTGTGAGAAGCTCCAAACTGCAAAGATTCTACTGTGGGACAATTGAGACCAGTTGGTTGGCTCCAGGCCAACGATTCTGAGCAGGGTTCTAAGGATGGATGGCTGGGTAGCCCACCTCGCATTCCAATATTCTCCTAGCTACAAGACAGGCTAGATCTGTTGGATCTCGGGGAGAAACCGAGGAGGCTGAGTTTAAATGGACTCTCCTGTGGATGGGTCCTAATATGTTTTTGTGTCTATGGAGACTGTGGCATTAAGCGGTGGCACTAGGGCCCTGAAGGCTTCTCCCAAACAGAGGTTTGACACAGGTCCACCATGCAAGTTTCCCATGTGTAGAGGAGATTTGTTCTGATGGGTGAGTCAAGAAACAGCCATAGTCTGGTATTGAAATCCAGGCCTCTGAGGAGAGATGCCTGGAAACCAAAGCAATGGATCCGATTAGTGCCTAGGGGCCTGTTGGTTTCTTTTTACCTCGGGCGACATCTATCTATGGGTCAGAGTGCAGGTAGGTGCTCAGATGAACTCAGATTGCCCGTGTTTGTCCTTGGAAGCCAACACTATGGGATGGCCTCAGGGAATTTAAAGGTTTATACTTTTACTTGCGTTGTCGCCATTGGAATGGGCTCACACAATTCCCTTGCGAGGGCAAGAACAGTCCTCAGGTTTGGCTTCAGGGGCCTGAGCCTATAGGGTTGTAGGCCAGGGCTGTTTGGACAGTTGTCTGAAAACACAAACTCGACTTCTGTTTCGGGTCAGAGGTAGGGCAGGACTGATCTACAGACCATGAGGAGAACATTTCGGTATATGAAAAAAGGGCGAGTGTGAGGCTATTGCTCATGTTTTTGTCTCTGCATATCATGTCACTCATGGTCGTGAAATTTCCGGGTGACTTCATGGGAAATGGACGAGTCTTACTCTCTGGCGATTTGGCCCCTTCCAAAGAGGTTGGGGTCATTCTTGGGATGGAAGAAGTCGTTTTTTTTGTTGTTGTTGCTTTGTTTTGTTTCATTTTTTAACCTCCGTTGTCCCAACACATGAGGAATTCCAGAGTAGAGCTCTGGGGAGGGGTGACTGAACAACCAGAAATCTGGTTAAAAATTGGGGCGTAGGGCTATGTCAAGCCCATTATGACATCTAGTGATCCAGGCTCTGAGAGGACTTACTAGAGGACAGGACTCACCCTGAGGGTCACAATGCATATTTATGCCCTCGTCGCACTCAAGAATAGGCGGGCCTCAGGGTGAATGCTAGTTTCTCCTACAATGAACGTTGGACAACATGCCAACCACAAGGTTTCTTGCCATGTGTAAGGAGAAGTTCTGATTTCTGCATCACACTCATCCCCAGGCAGAGATAAAGTCTAGTTTCTGAGGCCTGAAAACTGAGGTAGGGAAGAGATGAGGACCTAAGGCCATGGCGGGTCTGATGTGCTCAGTGTGCGGTCAGCTGTCTGGGTGTTGGTCAGGAAGTCCGGGCTCAGGTTGTGTCAGACAGTGCATTAGTGCCCAGGTTAGACTATATATTTCGGGCAAAGCCGAGTACCGTGTAGGTTTATCTTCATATAAGGTGCCTTGGCAGCTCTTTAGGCAATATTTTTTTTCCAGAATGCAGGCCATGTGCTTAATTGTGGGACCGGATTTACCAATCATGAGGGCTTTGAGGCCAGGAGAGTGAGGTCGGAATTCTGAGAACAAAAGTTATACTTGGGCTAAGGGCAAGGGCACGGCAGGTACCCCCTGCAGATCTGAACCAATATCTCATCCATTTCAAGTCAGGGAGAGAATTAGACTTTGGCTTAGGTTGGAGTTTCTGTGCCTGACGGCTCCATCATGAAGGGAGCGGAATCTCGTGTCCATGGAGTTTTTCCCACGTGGGAGTTGTGGGTTGCCCCCTTCAAGAATTCCTTCTGCGGGACAATTGAGACCTTTGGGCAGCTCCAGGACATCCCATATGGAATGACTCCATAGCACCGTTCGAGGGAGGATGCCTGGGAAGCCAGCCTCGCATTCCAATTGTCTCCTAGCAACAAGCCAGTTTAGATCTGATGGCTCTGCGGGAGCAACCGGGGTGGCTGACTTGAAATGGACTTTCCTCACGATGGGTCCTAATGTGTGTTTGTGTCCATGGAACCTTGGAATGGGGCCGTGGCACCGGAACCCTGAAGTATTCTCCTAAGCTTTTGAAAGAGCTCGATGCACATGTTTCCTTGTGGAGAGGAGATTTGTTCTGATTGCTACCTCAGGAAAACCCCTATGCTGGTATTGGAATCCAGGCTTTTGAGGAGACATGCCTCTCACCAAAGCAATGGATCCGATTGGCCAGGGTCCTGTCTGGTTCAATCTTCTTCTCTGGGGACATCCATCTATGGTATGAGTGGAGGTTGATGCTCAGCTGCTATCAGACCGCGCTTGTATGTCACGGGCGACATGCCCTATTGGGATGGCCTCAGGGATTTGGAGGGTTCTCCTAATTTTACGGTTTTGGACAATGGAATGGGCAGAGTTCCCATGGATTGGGTAGGCACAGTCCTTATGTGTGGCTCCAGGGACCGAAGCCTGGAGGGTGTGTGGTCCAGGACTTTGAGGACAGAAGTCTGAAAACATAAACTCAACTTAGGTTTGGAGACGTAGGTATGGCAGGCCCGATCTATAAACCATGAGAAGAACTCTTCAGGATATGAAGAAAGAGCGAGTCTGAGGTGCTTGTTCAGTCTTTTGTCTCTAGATTCGGTATCAGCGATGGCCGTGGATTGTCTGGGAAACCTCATGGGCCATGGACGAATCTTCCTCTCTGTTGAATTGGCCCGATCCCAATTCTTTTTCGTCAATCTGTGGAATGGGAGGTCTTTTTTCAGGTTGGTTACCTTAGGTGTCCCGCCAAAAGAGGAATTCCAAAGAAGAGCCCTGGGGAAAAGCGAAGGGACAACCCGAATTATGGGTAAAATTTGGGGCCTAGGGGCATGGCAAGCCCAATATGCTGTCTCTTCATCCAGCCACTGAGAGGCCTTACCTGAGGACTGGGATCAGGCTGAGGGTCACAATGTGTGTTTGTGATCAATGTAGCCCATAAACATGGGTGGGGCCTCATGGGCCACACTGGTTTCAACTACACTGAACATTGGAAAACATGCCAACCACATGGTTTCTAGCCACGGGGAAGGAGTTGTGATTTCTGCATCACTTACAAGCCTGGGCAGTGATTGGAGATAAGGTCTAGGTTCTGAAACTTGACAACCGAGGTTGGGAAGAGATGACGACCTAAGGACATGGCTCGTCCGGCATGCTCAGTGTTCGAACAGCTTTCTGGGTGGGGCCAGGAAGTCCAGGCTCAGGCTGTGTCAGAAAGGGCAATAGTGCCTAGGTCAGCCTATATATTTGGGGTACAGTCGAATGGCATGCAGGTTGATCCTCATTTGGAGTTTCTGGGTAGCCCCACAGCGCTATGTTTTTCTTCCTGAAGGCTGGCAGAGTGCTGCATTATAGTTCTGGTTTGCAAACTGGAGGGCTTGTGGGCCAGTAGTCTGAAGACGGAAATCTGATAACACAAGCTAGGCTTAGGTTTCTGGATGAGGACAAGGCAGGAACAATCTACAGACCTGAATTGAGATCTCATGCTTCTGAAGTCAGGGTGAGGATTAGAAGATTGCTCAGGTTGGTGTTTCTGTCCCTGATGGCCCCTTCATGAAGGGGCGGGGTCTCGAGTTCGTGGGGGTTTTCTCACGATGTTAGTTGTGAGAAGGTCCAAACTGCAAAGATTCTTGTGCAGGACAATTGAGACATGTTGGTTGGCTCCAGGCCAACGATTCCGAGCAGGGTTCTAAGGATGGATGCCTGGGTAGCCCACCTTGCATTCCAATTGTGTCCTAGCAACAAGACAGGTTATATCTGCTGGATCTGGGCAAACAATCTGGATCTGGGTTGAAATGGACTCTCCTGTTGATGGATCCTAATATGTTTTTGTGTCTATGGAGACCTTGGAATGAAGGGGTGGCACTGGGGTCCTGAAGGGTTTTTTCAAACAGAGGCTTTGACACAGCTCCAACGTGCAAGTTTCCCATATGTAGATGAGATTTGTTCTGACGGATGAGTCAGGAAACAGCCATATGCTGGTATTGAAATCCAGGCCTCTGAGGAGAGATGACTGGATACCACAGCAATGGATCCGAATAGTGCCTAGGGGCCTGTTCATACATTTTTACCTCTGGGGACATCAGTCTATGCGTCTGAGAGCATGTAGGTGCTCAGATGGGCTCAGATTGCCCCTGTTTGTCCTGGGAAGCCACCACTATTGGGATGGCCTCAGGGAGTTTGCAGGTTTATCCTATTAGTAGGTTGTGGCCATTGGAATGGGCACATACAATTCCCTTGTAGAGGGCAAGTACAATCCTCAGGTTTGGCTCCAGGGGCCTGACCCTGTAGGGTGTGTAGGCCAGAGCTGTTTGGACAGTCGTCTGAAAACACAAACGCGGCTTATGTTTCAGGTCATAGGTATGGCTGGATTGATCTACAGACCATGAGGAGAACACTTCGGGATATGAATAAGGGGCGAGTGTGAGGCTCGTGCTCAAGTTTTTGTCTCTGGATATCGTGTCACTCATGGTCGTGAAATTTCCTGGTGACTTCATGGGAAATGGACGAGTCTTACACTCTGGGGGTTTGGCCCCGTCCAAGGAGTTTTGGGTCATTCTGGGGATGGAAGAAGTCCGTTTTGTTGTTGTTGTTGATTTGCCTTGTTTTGTTTTTTAAACTCAGGTGTCCCACCAAATGGGGGATTCCAGAGTAGAGCCCTGGGGAGGGCCGACCGGACAACCAGAAATGTGGTTAAAAATTGTGGCCTAGGGACATGTCAAGCCCATTATGACATCTAATGGTCGAGCCACTGAGAGGACTTACTAGAGCATAGGACTCACGCTGAGGGTCACAATGCGTGTTTATGCCCACTTCGCAAACAAGAATGGGCAGGGCCTCATGGTGAATCCTGGTTTCTCGTACACTGAACGTTGCACAACATGCCAACCACAAGGTTTCTTGCCATGGGTAAGGACGAGTTCTGATTTCTGCATCACAGGCACCCCTGGGCAGTGATTGGAGATAAGGTCTAGGTTCTGAAGCCTAAAAACTGAGGTAGGGAAGAGATGATGACCTAAGGCCATGGCGGGTCTGATGTGCTCAGTGTGCGGTCAGCTGTCTGGGTGTTGGTCAGGAGGTCCGGGCTCAGGTTGTGTCAGAGAGTGCATTAGTGCCCAGTTTAGACTATATACTTTGGGTACAGTCGAGTGCCATGTATATTTATCCTCATATAAGTTGTCTGGGCAGCTCATTAGGCAAAATTTGTTTTCTAGAGGGCAGGCAGAGTGCTTAATTGTCGGTCCGGAATTTTAAACTTGAGGGATTCGTGTCCAGGAGTGTGAGGACGGAAGACTTAGAACACAAGCTAGACTTGGGTTTCAGGGCGAGGACACGGCAGGTACCACTGTAGATCTGAACCTATATCTCATGCATCTGAAGTCAGGGCGAAGATCAGACGTTGGCTCACGTTGGAGTTTCTGTGCATGACGGACCCTTCATGAAGGGAGCGGAATCTCAAGGCCATGGAGTTTTTCCCACGTTGGGAGTTGTGGGATGCCCCCTTCAAGGATTCCTTCTGCGGGAAAATTGAGACCTGTTGGGCAGCTTCAGGACATCCCATATGGAATGACTCTAGGGCACTGTTCGAGGTTGGATGCCTGGGAAGCAGGCCTCGCATTCCAATTGTCTCCCAGCAACAAGAGAGTTTAGATCTGATGGCTCTGCGGGAGAAACCGGGGTGGCTGACTTGAAATGGACTTTCCTGAGGATGGGTCCTAATGTGTGTTTGTGTCCATGAGGGCCTTAAAATGGGGCGGTGGCACCGGGACCCTGAAGTATTCTCCTAAGCTTTTGACATAGCTCGATGCACAAGGTTCCTTGTGGAGACGAGATTTGTTTTGATGGGTGCCTCAGGAAAACCTCTATGCTGGTATTGGAATCCAGGCTTTTGAGGAGACATGCCTGTAATCCAAAGCAATGTATCCGATTATGGCCTAGGGTCCTGTCTGGTTCAATCTTCTTCTCAGGGGACATCCATCTATGGTATGAGTGGAGGTAGATGCTCAGCTGGTATTAGACCGCCCTTGTTTGTCCCGGGCGACCTACACTATTGGGATGGCCTCAGCGATTTGTAGGGTTCTCCAAATTTTACTGTTTTGGACAATGGCATCGGCAGAATTCCCATGGATTGGGTAGGCACAGTCCTACTGTGTGACTCCAGGGGCCCCAGCCTGGAGGGTGTGTGGCCCAGGACTTTGAGGACAGAAGTCTGAAAACACAAACTCAGCTTAGGTTTGGGGACGTAGGTATGGCAGGCCCGATCTATAAACCATGAGAAGAACTCTTCCGGATATGAAGAAAGAGCGAGTCTGAGGGGCTTGCTCAGGCTTTTGTCTCTGGATTTTGTATCAGAGATGGCCGTGGAATGTTGGGGAGGCCTCATGGGCCATGGACGAATCTTCCTCTCTGTGGATTTGGCCCGATCCCAATTGTTTTTCGTCAATCTGTGGAATGGGAGGACTCATTTCAGTTTTGTTACCTCAGGTGTCCCACCAAAAGAGGAATTCCAAAGCCAAGCCGTGGGGAAGACTGAAGGGACAACCCGAACTATGGTTAAAAATTGGGGCCTAGGGGCATGGCAAGCCCAATATGATATCTCTTCATCCAGCCACTGAGTGGCCTTACTTGAGGACTGGGCTCAGCCTGAGCGTCACAATGTGTGTTTGTGACCAATGTGGCCCGCGAGCATGGGCGGGGCCTCATGGGCCACACTGGTTTCAACTACACTGAACGTTGGACAACATGCCAACCACATGGTTTCTTGCCACGGGGAAGGAGTTGTGATTTCTGCATCACTTTCAAGCCTGGGCAGTGATTGGAGATAAGGTCTTGGTTCTGAAACTTGACAACCGAGGTTGGGAAGAGATGACGACCTAAGACCATGGTGGGTCCGATGTGCTCAGTGAGCGGCCAGCTTTCTGTGTGGGGCCAGGTAATCCAGGCTCAGGCTGTGTCAAAAAGGGCAATAGTGCCCAGGTCAGCCTATATATTTGGGGTACAGTCGTATGGCGTGCAGGTTGATTCTCTTTTGGAGTTTCTGGGAAGCCCCAGAAGGCAATGTTTTTCTTCCTGAGGGCAGGAAGAGTGCTGCATTATAGTTCTGGTTTTCAAACTGGAGGCTTGTGGGCCAGTAGTCTGAGGAAGGAAATCTGAGAACAAGCTAGGCTTAGGTTTCTGGGTGAGGACAAGGCAGGAACAATCTACAGACCTGAATCGAGATCTCGTGCTTATGATGTCAGGGCGAGGATCAGAAGATCGCTCAGGTTGGAGTTTCTGTCCCTGATGGCCCTTCATGAAGGGGCGGGGGTGTCATGAGGCCGTGGGGGTTTTCCCACGTTGTTAGTTGTGAGAAGCTCCAAACTGCAAAGATTCTTCTGCAGGACAATTGAGACCTGTTGGTTGGCTCCAGGGCAACAATTCCGAGCAGGGTTCTAAGGATGGATGGCTGGGTAGCCGACCTCGCATTCCAATTGTGTCCTAGCAACAAGACAGGTTAGATCTGCTGGATCTGGGGGAGCAACCCAGGAGGCTGAGTTGAAATAAACTCTCCTGTGGATGGGTCCTAATGTCTTTTTGTGTCTATGGAGACCTTGGAATGTAGCGGTGGCACTGGGGTCCTGAAGGGTTTTTCCAAACAGAGGCTTTCACACAGCTCCAACGTGCAAGTTTCCCATATGTAGATGAGATGTTTTCTGATGGGTGAGTCAAGAAACAGCCATACGCTGGTATTGAAATCCAGGCTTCTGAGGAGAGATGACTGGATACCACAGCAATGGATCCGTTTAGTGCCTAGGGGCCTGTTCGTTCCTTTTTACCTCTGGGGACATCAGTCTATGCGTCTGAGTGCAGGTAGGTGCTCAGATGAGCTCAGATTGCCCCTGTTTGTCCTGGGAAGCCACCACTATTGGGATGGCCTCAGGCAGTTTGGAGGTTTATCCTATTAGTAGGGTTGTGGCCATTGGAATGGGCACATACAATTCCCTTGGAGAGGGCAAGTACAGTCCTCAGGTTTGGCTCCAGGGGCCTGAGCCTGTAGGGTGTGTAGGTCAGAGCTGTTTGGACAGTTGTCTGAAAACACAAACTTGGCTTATGTTTCGGGTCATAGGTATGGCAGGACTGATCTACAGACCATGAGGAGAACTCTTCAGGATATGAAAAAAGGGTGAGTGTGAGGCTCGTGCTCAAGTTTTTGTCTCTGGATATCGTGTCACTCATGGTCGTGAAATTTCCGGGTGACTTCATGGGAAATGGACGAGTCTTACTATCTGGGGTTTTGCCCATTCCCAAGAGTTTTGGGTCATTCTGGGGATGGATGAAGTCCGTTTTGTTGTTGTTGTTGTTAATTTGCTTTGTTTTGTTTTTTAACCTCAGGTGTCTCACCAAATGAGGTATTCCAGAGTAGAGCCCTGGGGAGGGCCGACTGGACAACCAGAAATCTGGTTAAAAATTGTGGCCTAGGGACATGTCAAGCCCTTTATGACATCTAATGGTCGAGCCACTGAGAGGACTTACTAGAGCACAGGACTCACGCTGAGGGTCACAATGCGTGTTTATGCCCTCTTCGCACTCAAGAATTGGCGGGGCCTTCGGGTGAATGCTGGTTTCTCCTACACTGAACGTAGGACAACATGCCAACCACAAGGTTTCTTGCCATGGGTAAGGACGAGTTCTGATTTCTACATCACAGGCACCCCTGGGCAGTGGTTGGAGATAAGGTCTAGGTTCTGAAGCCTGAAAAACCGCAGTTGGGAAGAGATGATGACCTAAGGCCATGGCGGTTCTGATGTGCTCAGTGTGCGGTCAGCTGTCTGGGTGTTGGTCAGGAGGTCCGAGCTCAGGTTGTGTCAGACAGTGCATTAGTGCCCAGGTTAGACTATATACTTTGGGTACAGTCGAATGCCATGTAGATTTATCCTCATATAAGGTGCCTGGGCAGCTCATTAGGCCAAATTTTTTTTCTAGAGGGCAGGCAGAGTGCTGCATTGTGGGTCTGGAATTGCGAAACTTCCGGGCTTCGGGGCCTGGAGTGTGAGGACGGAAGTCTGAGAACACAAGCTAGACTTGGGTTTCAGGGCCAGGGCACGGCACGTACCCCTGTATATCTGAACCTATATCTCATGCATCTGAAGTCAGGGCGAGGATCAGACGTTGGCTCAGGTTGGAGTTTCTGTGCATGACGGCCCCTTCATGAAGGGAGCGGAATCTCGAGGCCATGGAGGTTTTCCCACGTTGGGAGTTGTGGGATGCCCCCTTCAAGGATTCCTTCTGCGGGACAATTGAGACTTGTTGGGCAGCTCCAGGACATCCCATATGGAATGACTCCAGGGCACCGTTCGAGGATGGATGCCTGGGAAGCCCGCCTCGCATTCCAATTGTCTCCTAGCAACAAGACAGTTTAGATCTGATGGCTCTGCGGGAGAAACCGGGGTGGCTGACTTGAAATGGACTTTCCTGAGGATGGGTCCTAATGTGTGTTTGTGTCCATGAGGGCCTTAAATTGGGGCGGTGGCACCGGGACCCTGAAGTATTCTCCTAAGCTTTTGACATAGCTCGATGCACAAGGTTCCTTGTGGAGACGAGATTTGTTTTGATGGGTGCCTCAGGAAAACCTCTATGCTGGTAATGGAATCCAGGCTTTTGAGGAGACATGCCTGTAAACCAAAGCAATGTATCCGATTATGGCCTAGGGTCCTGTCTGGTTCAATCTTCTTCTCAGGGGACATCCATCTATGGTATGAGTGGAGGTAGATGCTCAGCTGGTATCAGACCGCCCTTGTTTGTCCCGGGCGACCTGCACTATTGGGATGGGCTCAGGGATTTGTAGGGTTCTCCAAATTTTACTGTTTTGGACAATGGCATCGGCAGAATTCCCATGGATTGGGTAGGCACTGTCCTAATGTGTGACTCCAGGGGCCCCAGCCTGGAGGGTGTGTGGCCCAGGACTTTGAGGACAGAAGTCTGAAAACATAAACTCAGCTTAGGTTTGGGGACGTAGGTATGGCAGGCCCGATCTATAAACCATGAGAAGAACTCTTCCGGATATGAAGAAAAAGCGAGTCTGAGGCGCTTGCTCAGGCTTTTGTCTCTGGATTTTGTATCATAGATGGCCGGGGAATGTCGGGGAGGCCTCATGGGCCATGGACGAATCTTCCTCTCTGTGGATTTGGCCCGATCCCAATTGTTTTTCGTCAATCTGTGGAATGGGAGGACTCCTTTCAGGTTTGTTACCTCAGGTGTCCCGCCAAAAGAGGAATTCCAAAGAAGAGCCCTGGGGAAAAGTGAAGGGAGAACCCGAACTATGGGTAAAATTTGGGGCCTAGGGGCATGGCAAGCCCAATATGCTATCTCTTCATCCAGCCACTGAGAGGCCTTATTGAGGACTGGGATCAGGGTGAGGGTCACAATGTGTGGTTTTGACCAATGTGGCCCGCAAACATGAGCGGGGCCTCATGGGCCACCCTGGATTCAACTACACTGAACGTTGGACAACATGCCAACCACATGGTTTCTTGCCACGGGGAAGGAGTTGTGTTTTCTGCATCACTTTCAAGCCTGGGCAGTGATTGGAGATAAGGTCTAGGTTCTGAAACTTGACAACCGAGGTTGGGAAGAGATGACGACCTAAGACCATGGCGGGTCCGATGTGCTTAGTGAGTGGCCAGCTTTCTGTGTGGGGCCAGGTAATCCAGGCTCAGGCTGTGTCAAAAAGGGCAATAGTGCCCAGGTCAGCCTATATATTTGGGGTACAGTCGTATGGCGTGCAGGTTGATCCTCTTTTGGAGTTTCTGGGTAGCCCCAGAGGGCAATGTTTTTCTTCCTGAGGGCAGGAAGAGTGCTGCATTATAGTTCTGGTTTTCAAACTGGAGGTTTGTGGGCCAGTAGTCTGAGGAAGGAAATCTGAGAACAAGCTAGGCTTAGGTTTCTGGGTGAGGACAAGGCAGGAACAATCTACAGACCTGAATTGAGATCTCGTGCTTATGATGTTAGAGCGAGGATCAGAAGATCGCTCAGGTTGGTGTTTCTGTCCCTGAAGGCCCTTCATGAAGGGGTGGGGGGGTCATAGGCCGTGGGGGTTTTCCCACTATGTTAGTTGTGAGAAGCTTCAAACTGCAAAGATTGTTCTGCAGGACAATTGAGAACTGTTGGTTGGCTCCAGGGCAACGATTCCAAGCAGGGTTCTAAGGATGGATGGCTGGGCAGCCCACCTCGCATTCCAATTGTGTCCTAGCAACAAGACAGGTTAGATCTGCTGGATCTGGGGGAGCAACCCAGGAGGCTGAGTTGAAATGGACTCTCCTGTGGATGGATCCTAATATGTTTTTGTGTCTAGGGAGATCTTGGAATGAAGCGGTGGCACTGGGGCCCTGAAGGGTTTTTTCAAACAGAGGCTTTGACACAGCTCCAACGTGCAAGTTTCCCATATGTAATTGAGATTTGTTCTGAGGGATGAGTCAGGAAACAGCAATACGCTGGTATTGAAATCCAGGCCTCTGAGGAGAGATGACTGGATAGCACAACAATGAATCCAAATAGTGCCTAGGGGCCTGTTCGTACCTTTTTACCTCTGGGGACATCAGTCTATGCATCTGAGTGCATGTAGGTGTCAGATGGGCTCAGATTGCTCCTGTTTGTCCTGGAGAGCCACCACTATTGGGATGGCCTCAGGGAGTTTGGAGGTTTATCCTATTAGTAGGTTGTGGCCATTGGAATGGGCACATACAATTCCCTTGGAGAGGGCAAGTACAGTCCTCAGGTTTGGCTCCAGGGGCCTGAGCCTGTAGGGTGTGTAGGCAGAGCTGTTTGGACAGTTGTCTGAAAACACAAACGCGGCTTATGTTTCGGGTAATAGGTATGGCAGTATTGATCTACAGACCATGAGGAGAACTCTTCGGGATATGAAAAAAGGGCGAGTGTCAGGCTCTTGCTCAAGTTTTTGTCTCTGGATATCGTGTCACTCATGGTCATGAAATTTCCGGTTGACTTCATGGGAAATGGACGAGTCTTACTCTCTGGTGGTTTGTCCCCATCGCAAGATTTTGGGGTCATTTTGTGGGATGGAAGAAGTCCATTTTGTTGTTGTTGTGATTTGCCTTGTTTTGTTTTTTAACCTCAGGTGTCCCACCAAATGAGGTATTCCAGAGTAGAGCCCTGGGGAGGGCCGACTGGACAACCAGAAATCTGGTTACAAATTTGGGCCTAGGGACATGTCAAGCCCATTATGACATCTAATGGTCGAGCGACTGAGAGGACTTACTAGAGGACAGGACTCACGCTGAGGGTCACAATGCGTGTTTATGCCCACTTCGCAAACAAGAATGGGCGGGGCCTCATGGTGAATCCTGGTTTCTCCTACACTGAACGTTGGACAACCTGCCAACGACAAGATTTCTTGCCATGGGTAAGGAAGTGTTCTGATTTCTGCATCACAGTCACCCTTGGGCAGTTATTGGAGATAAGGTCTAGATTCTGAAGCCTGAAAACGGAGGTAGGGAAGAGATGATAACCTAAGGCCATGGCGGGTCTGATGTGCTCAGTGTGCGGTCAGCTGTCTGGGTGTTGGTCAGGAGGTCCGGGCTCAGGTTGTGTCAGACAGTGCATTAGTGCCCCCGTAGACTATATAATTTGGGTAAAGTCGAGTGCCATGTAGACTTATCCTCATATAAGTTGTCTGGGCAGCTCATTAGGCAAAATTTGTTTTCTAGAGGGCAGGCAGAGTGCTTCATTGTCGGTCCGGAATTGCCAAACTTGAGGGCTTCGTGTCCAGGAGTGTGAGGACGGAAGTCTGAGAACACAAGATAGACTTGTGTATCAGGGCGAGGACACGGCAGGGACCACTGTAGATCTGAACCAATATCTCATGCATCTGAAGTCAGGGCGAGGATCAGACGTTGGCTCACGTTGGAGTTTATGTGCATGACGGCCCCTTCATGAAGGGAGTGAAATCTCGAGGCCATGTAGGTTTTCCCACGTTGGGTGTTGTGGGATGCCCCCTTCAAGGATACCTTCTGCGGGACAATTGAGACCTGTTGGGCAGCTTCAGGACATCCCATATGGAATGACTCCAGGGCACCATTCGAGAATGGATGACTGGGAAGCAGGCCTCGCATTCCAATTTTCTCCTAGCAACAAGAGAGTTTAGATCTGATGGCTCTGCGTGAGCAACAGGAGTGACTGACTTGAAATGGACTTTCCTGAGGATGGGTCCTAATGTGTGTTTGTGTCCATGAGGGCCTTAAAATGGGGCGGTGGCATCGGGACCCTGAAGTATTCTCCTAAGCTTTTGACATAGCTCGATGCACAAGGTTCCTTGTGGAGACGAGATTTGTTCTAATGGGTGCCTCAGAAAAACCCCTATGCTGGTATTGGAATCCAGGCTTTTGAGGAGACATGCCTGTAAACCAAAGCAATGTATCCGATTATGGCCTAGGGTCCTTTCTGGTTCAATCTGCTTCTCAGGGGACATCCATCTATGGTATGAGTGGAGTTAGATTCTCAGCTGGTATCAGACCGCCCTTGTTTGTCCCGGGCGACCTGCACTATGGGGATGGCCTCAGGGATTTGGAGGGTTCTCCTAATTTTACTGTTTTGGACCATGGAATGGGCAGAATTCCCATGGATTGGTTAGACACAGTCCTAATGTGTGACACCTGGGGCCCCAGCCTGGAAGGTGTGTGGCCCAGGACTTTGGGGACAGAAGTCTGAAAACACAAACTCAGCTTAGCTTTTGGGAGGTAGGTATGGCAGGCCCGATCTATAAACCATGAGAAGAACTCTTCCGGATATAAAGAAAGAGCGAGTCTGAGGCACTTGCTCAGGCTTTTGTCTCTGGATTTTGTATCAGAGATGGCCGTGGAATGTCGGGGAAGCCTCATGGGCCATGGACGAATCTTTCTCTCTGGGGATTTGGTCCGATCCCAATTGTTTTTCATCAATCTGTGGAATGGGAGGACTCCTTTCAGGTTTGTTACCTCAGGTGTCCCGCCAAAAGAGGAATTCCAAAGATGAGCCCTGGGGTAAAGTGAAGGGAGAACCCGAACTATGGGTAAAATTTGGGGCCTAGGGGCATGGCAAGCCGAATATGCTGACTCTTCATCCAGCCACTGAGAGGCCTTACCTGAGGCCTGGGATCAGGCTGAGGGACACAATGTGTGTTTGTGACCAATGTGGCCCATAAACATGAGTGGGGCATCATGGGCCACACTGGTTTCAACTACACTGAACGTTGGAAAAACATGCCAACCACTAGGATTCTTGCCAAGGCGAAGGAGAAGTTCTGATTCTTGTATCACGTTCACTCCTGAGCAGTGAGTGGAGATAAGGTCTAGGTTCTGAAGGTGAAAACTGAGGTTGTGTAGAGTTGATGGCCTAAAGCCATTGTGGGTGTGATATGCTCTGTTTATGGCCAGCTGTCTGGGTGTTGGACTGGAGGTCTGCCCTCAGGCTGTGTCAGACAGGGCTTTAGTGTACAGGCTAGACTGTATAATTGGGGTATGGTCGAGTGGCATGCAGGTTGTTACTCATTTGGCGTTTCTGGTTAGCCCTATAGGGCAACATTTTTCTTCTGGAGGGCAGGCAGAGTGCTGCATTGTGTCTCCAGAATTGCCAAACTGGAGGGGTGTGGCCAGGATTGTGAGGAAGGAAGTCTGAAAACACAAGCTAGCACGAGTTTTGGGTCCAAGAGCATGGCAGGCCCACTCTGCAGAGGCTGAATCGAGATCTCCTGCAGGTGAGGTCAGGGCGAGTATCAGATGTTGCCTCAAGCTGGAGTTTGTGTCCATGACGGCCCCTTCCTGAAGGGGGTGGGGGCGTCATGAGGCCAGGGAGGTTTCCCTACGCTGGGAGTTGTGAGCTGCTCCAAACTTCAAAGTTTCCTTCTTCAGGACAGTCGAGTACTATTGGATGGTTCCAGGATGCCCCATACAGAAAGACTCGAGAGCAGGGGCCTAAGCATGGATGCCGAGACACGCCAACTCACCTTCCCATTGCCTGGTCGAGACAAGGCACGCTCAATCTGCGGGCTCTTGGGTGAGCTACCCAGAAGGCTGAGTTTAAATGGACTCTCCTGTGGATGAGTCATAATGTGGGTTGGTGGCCACGGAGACCTTGGAATGTGGAAGTCGCTAAGGGACTCGGCAGGATTCTCCAACCCGAAGGGCTTGACACAACTCCAACAAGGAAGCTTCCCATGTGGAGATGAGAGGTCTTCTGTCTGGTGCCTCAGGAAAGCCCCGTATGCTGGTCTTCGAACCCAGGCCTCTGAGGAGTGATACGTGGACACCAAAGCAAGAGTTCATAATAGGGCCTAGGGGCCTGTCTGGTTCAATCTTCTGTCTCTGCGGATATCTGTCTGTGTGTCTGCATGGAGGTAGTAGTTGCTCAGCTTGTGTCATAATGCCCCTATTTGTCCAGTGCGGCTTGCGGTAGTGGGATGTCCTTGGGGACCTTGAGGTTTCTACTATTTTGTAGAGTTGTGGCGAATGGAATGGGCAGTTTCTTAGGAGAGAGCAGGCACAGTTCTGTGGTGTGGCTCCAGAGACCCCAGCCTGGAGGCTGTGTGGTCCATGGCTGTGCAGACAGACATCCAAAAACCCTAACTCAGCTCAGGTTTGGGGCCGAGGTTATGGCAGGCCTGATCTACAGTCCATGAGGGGAGCTCCTCTGGATATGAAAGAAGGGTGAGAGGGAGGCAGTCGCTCAGGCTTTTGTCTCTGGATGTTTTGTCCACAATGGCCGTTTAATGTAGGAGTTGCCTCAAGGGTCGTAGAAGTCTCCCTCTCTGGTAGTTTGTCCAGCCCCCAAGAGTTTGGGGTCATTCTGTGGGAAGGGAAGTGTCCTGTTTTCTGCTTCATGTGTCCCCCCAGTAGAGGGATTCTAGAGCATAGCAGTGGGTACTGACAACTGGAATACTCGCCCTCTGGTTAAGCCTGGGGGCCTATGGATATGACAAGCCCCATATGCAGGATCTTGGTCCAGCCACTGAGAGGCGTTACTTTAATACGGGACTCACGCTGCAGGTCACAATGCATGTCTGTGCCCTAGGCGGCCCTCAAGCACTGGCGTGGCCTTTCGGACAATGTAGGTTTTCCCACATAGAACGTTGGACAACATGCCAACCACAAGGTTTCTGGCCATGGGGAAGGAGGAATTCTAATTTCTGCATCACGTTCACCCCTGGGCAGTGATTGGAGATAAGGTCTAGGTTCTGAATCCTGAAAACCGAGGTTGGGAAGAGATGACGACCTACAGCCATAGCGGGTCCTATGTGTCCAGGTTGGGGCCAGCTGTCTGGGTGTCGTTTGGGATGTCTTGTCTCAGGCTGTGCCAGACAGGGCATTAGAATACAGGGTGGGCTGTATAATTGCTTTACAATCGAGTGGCATGCATTAGAAAATCATTTGGGGTTTCTTATTAGCAGCATAGGGCAAAGTTTTTCTTCTGGAGGGCAGGCAGAGTGCTGCATTGTGGCATCGGAATTCCCAAACTGGAGGGCTTGTGGGCCAGGAGAGTGAGGACGGGAGCTGAGAACACAAGCTAGGCTTAGGTTTCGGGGCAAGGACATGGCAGGCACACTCTGCAGAGCTGAATTGAGATCTCATGCGTCTGAAGTCAGTCGAGGTTCAGACTTGGCACAGGGTTGAGTTTCTGTCCATGTTGGCCCCTTCAAGAAGAGGGGGGATTATGAGGCCATGGGGGTTTTGCAACTATTGGAGTTGTGAGATGCTCCAAACCGCGAGGATTCCTTCTTTGGGACAATTAAGATTTGTTGGATGGCTCCAGGACGTCTTATAACGTATTTTTCCAGAACAGGGTTCTACGTATGGATGCCTGGGCAGCAGCCTCACATTCCAATTGTCTCCTAGCAATGACAAACGTTTGATCTGCTGTCCTGGGGTAGCAACAGAGGGGTCTGAGTTGAAATGGACTTTCCTGAGGATGGTCTTAATGTTGGTTTGAGTCCATGGAGACCTTGGTATGGGGCAGTGGCACCAGGGCCCTGAACGATTCTCCTAACCAGAGGTTATGACAAAGCTCCAATGAGCAAGTTTTCCATGGGGAGACGAGATTTGTTCTTATTGGTGCCTCAGGAAACCACCATATGCTGGTATTGGAAACGAGGCCTCTGAGGAGAGATGCCTGGAAACCAAAGCAATGGATCTGATTAGGGCCTTGGTGCCTGTCCGGTTCAATATTCTTCTCTGGGGACATCTGTTGTCTGAGTGGAGGTAGTTTCTCAGCTGGTTTGAGATCACCCCTGTTTGTCCTGGGCGGCCTACACTATTGGGATGGCCTCGGTGACTTTGGAGGTTTTTCCTCATTTGCAAGGTTGTGGCCAATGGAATGGGAAGAATTCCCTTGAAAGGGAAGCACAGTCCTGAGGTGTGGCTCCAGGGACCCAAGTGTGGAGCGTGTGTGGTCCAGGGCTATTTGGACAAAAGTCTGAAAACACAAACTCCACTTTGTTTGGAGGATGTAGGTATGGCCGGGCAGTATTAGACCGTGAGGAGAACTCTAAGGGATATGAAAAAAGGGCGAATGTGAGGTGCTCTCATGCTTTTTTTTTTTTTCTGGAAATGTGTCACCGAATGCCATGGAATGTCGTGGTGTCCTCATGGGCCATCAATGAGGCTCACTTTCTGGGGATTTAACCTGATCCCAAGAGTTTGGGTTCATTCTGTCGGAAGGGAGGAGGCCTTTCTGTTTTTTTTGTTTATTTTTTTTTTATTTTCATTTTTTTTTTTTTTACCTCAGGTGGACCACCAAAAGAGGGATTCCAGAGCAGAGTCGTGGGTTGGGGCAACTGGACAACCAGACCTCTGGTTAACATTGGGACCTAAAAACATGGCAAGCCCCATATGTGGGCTCTTGGTCCAGACACTGAGAGGCCTTCCTTGAGGATAGGTCTCACACTGAGTTTCACAATGTGTTTTTGAGCTTATTCTATGGGGATATCTGTCTCTGGGTCTGAGTGGAGGTAGTTTCCTAACTTGTGAAAGATCATCCCTGTGTGTCCTGGGCAGCCAACACTATTCGGATGGCCTCGTGGAGATTGGAGGATACTCCTAATCTATAGGGTTGTGGCCAATGGAAATGGCAGAATTCCCCTGGAGAGGTAAGCCACAGTCCTGAGGTGTGGCTCCAAGGGCCCCAACTTGGATGGTGTGTGGGCCAGGACTGTGGGGACAGAAGTCTGAAAACACAAACTCAGCTTAGGATTGGGGATGTATGTATGAAGGCTCAATCTACAGACTGTGAGAATTTTCCGGGCTATGAACAAAGGGCGAGTATGTGGCGCTTGCTCAGGCTTTTGTCTCTGGATTTTGTGTCAACGGTGGCCGTGGAATGTCGGGGTGTCCTCAAGGGCCATGGACAATTCTTTCTCTGGTGATTTGGCCTGATCCCAAGTGGTTGGGATCATTCTGTGATGGGAAGAGTCCTTTATGTATTTTTTTTTTTACCTCAGTTGTCCCACCAAAGAGGGATTCCAGAGTAAAGCCCTGAGTAGGGGTGACTAGACATCTCGAACTCTGGTTGAGATTGGGGGACTAGGGGCTTGGCAAGCCCCATATGTGGGCTGTTGTTCCAGTCACTAAGAGGCTTTACATGAGGATAGGGCTCACGCTGAGTGTCACAATGTGTGTTTGTGCACATTGTGGCCCTCAGGGATAGGTGGGGCCTCTTAGTCCAAGGTGCTTTCTCCTACAATGAACATTGGAAAACATGCCAACCACTAGGTTTCTTGCCAAGGCGAAGGAGAAGTTCTGATTCTTGCATCACGTTCACTCCTGAGCAGTGAGTGGAGATAAGGTCTAGGTTCTGAAGGTGGAAACTGAGGTTGGGTAGAGATGATGGCCTAAAACCATTGTGGGTGTGATATGCTCTGTGTACGGCCAGCTGTCTGGGTGTTGGACTGGAGGTCTGCCCTCAGGCTGTGTCAGACAGGGCTTTAGTGCACAGGCTAGACTGTATAATTGGGGTATGGTCGAGTGGCATGCAGGTTGTTACTCATTTGGTGTTTCCGGTTAGCCCTATAGGGCAACATTTTTCTTCTGGAGGGCAGGCAGAGTGCTGCATTGTGTCTCCAGAATTGCCAAACTGGAGGGGTGTGGCCAGGATTGTGAGGAAGGAAGTTTGAAAACACATGCTAGCACGAGTTTTGGGTCCAAGAGCATGGCAGGCCCACTCTGCAGAGGCTGAATCGAATCTCCTGCAGGTGAGGTCAGGCCGAGTACCAGATGTTGCCTCAAGCTGGAGTTTGTGTCCATGACGGCCCCTTCCTGAAGGGTTGGGGGCGTCATGAGGCCAGGGAGGTTTCCCTACGCTGGGAGTTGTGAGCTGCTCCAAACTTCAAAGTTTCCTTCTTCAGGACAGTCGAGTACTATTGGATGGTTCCAGGATGCCCCATACAGAAAGACTCGAGAGCAGGGGCCTAAGCATGGATGCCGAGACACGCCAACTCACCTTCCCATTGCCTGGTCGAGACAAGGCACGCTCAATCTGCGGGCTCTTGGGTGAGCTACCCAGAAGGCTGAGTTTAAATGGACTCTGCTGAGGATGAGTCATAATGTGGGTTGGTGGCCATGGAGACCTTGGAATGTGGAAGTCGCTAAGGGACTCGGCAGGATTCTCCAACCCGAAGGGCTTGACACAACTCCAACAAGGAAGCTTCCCATGTGGAGATGAGAGGTCTTCTGTCTGGTGCCTCAGGAAAGCCCCGTATGCTGGTCTTCGAACCCAGGCCTCTGAGGAGTGATACGTGGACACCAAAGCAAGAGTTCATAATAGGGCCTAGGGGCCTGTCTGGTTCAATCTTCTGTCTCTGCGGATATCTGTCTGTGTGTCTGCATGGAGGTAGTAGTTGCTCAGCTTGTGTCATAATGCCCCTATTTGTCCAGTGCGGCTTGCGGTAGTGGGATGTCCTTGGGGACCTTGAGGTTTCTACTATTTTGTAGAGTTGTGGCCAATGGAATGGGCAGTTTCTTAGGAGAGAGCAGGCCCAGTTCTGTGGTGTGGCTCCAGAGAACCCAGCCTGGAGGCTGTGTGGGCCATGGCTGTGCAGACAGACATCCAAAAACCCTAACTCAGCTCAGGTTTGGGGCCGAGGTTACGGCAGGCCTGATCTACAGTCCATGAGGGGAGCTCCTCTGGATATGAAAGAAGGGTGAGAGGGAGGCAGTCGCTCAGGCTTTTGTCTCTGGATGTTTTGTCCACAATGGCCGTTTAATGTAGGAGTTGCCTCATGGGTCGTAGAAGTCTCCCTCTCTGGTAGTTTGTCCAGCCCCCAAGAGTTTGGGGTCATTCTGTGGGAAGGGAAGTGTCCTGTTTTCTGCTTCATGTGTCCCCCCAGTAGAGGGATTCTAGAGCATAGCAGTGGGTACTGACAACTGGAATACTCGCCCTCTGGTTAAGCCTGGGGGCTTATGGATATGACAAGCCCCATATGCAGGATCTTGGTCCAGCCACTGAGAGGCGTTACTTTAATACGGGACTCACGCTGCAGGTCACAATGCATGTCTGTGCCCTAGGCGGCCCTCAAGCACTGGCGTGGCCTTTCGGACAATGCAGGTTGTCCCAATTGAACGTTGGACAACATGCCAACCGCAAGGTTTCTGGCCATGGGGAAGGAGGAATTCTAATTTCTGCATCACGTTCACCCCTGGGCAGTGATTGGAGATAAGGTCTAGGTTCTGAAGCCTGAAAACCGAGGTTGGGAAGAGATGACGACCTACAGCCATAGCGGGTCCAATGTGTCCAGGTTGGGGCCAGCTGTCTGGGTGTCGTTTGGGATGTCTTGTCTCAGGCTGTGCCAGACAGGGCATTATTATACAGGGTGGGCTGTATAATTGCTTTACCATCGAGAGGCATGCATTAGAATCATTTGGGGTTTCTTATTAGCAGCATAGGGCAAAGTTTTTCTTCTGGAGGGCAGGCAGAGTGCTGCATTGTGGCATCGGAATTCCCAAACTGGAGGGCTTGTGGGCCGGGAGATTGAGGACGGAAGCTGAGAACACAAGCTAGGCTTAGGTTTCGGGGCAAGGACATGGCAGGCACACTCTGCAGAGCTGAATTGACATCTCATGCGTCTGAAGTCAGTCGAGGTTCAGACTTACCTCAGGGTTGAGTTTCTGTCCATGTTGGCCCCTTCAAGAAGAGGGGGGATTATGAGGCCATGGGGGTTTTGCCAATATTGGAGTTGTGAGATGCTCCAAACCGCAAGGATTCCTTCTGTGGGACAATTAAGATTTGTTGGATGGCTCCAGGACGTCTTATAAGGTATTTTTCCAGAACAGCGTTCTAAATATGGATGTTTGGGCAGCCAGCCTCACATTCCAATTGTCTCCTAGCAACAAGAAACTTTTGATCTGCTGGCTTGGGGTAGCAACAGAAGGGTCTGAGTTGAAATGGACTTTCCTGAGGATGGTCTTAATGTTGGTTTGAGTCCATGGAGACCTTGGTATGGGGCAGTGGCACCAGGGCCCTGAAGGATTCTCCTAACCAGAGGTTATGACAAAGCTCCAATGAGCAAGTTTTCCATGGGGAGACGAGATTTGTTCTTATTGGTGCCTCAGGAAACCACCATATGCTGGTATTGGAAACGAGGCCTCTGAGGAGAGATGCCTGGAAACCAAAGCAATGGATCTGATTAGGGCCTTGGTGCCTGTCCGGTTCAATATTCTTCTCTGGGGACATCTGTTGTCTGAGTGGAGGTAGTTTCTCAGCTGGTTTGAGATCACCCCTGTTTGTCCTGGGCGGCCTACACTATTGGGATGGCCTCGGTGACTTTGGAGGTTTTTCCTCATTTGCAAGGTTGTGGCCAATGGAATGGGAAGAATTCCCTTGAAAGGGAAGCACAGTCCTGAGGTGTGGCTCCAGGGACCCAAGTGTGGAGCGTGTGTGGTCCAGGGCTATTTGGACAAAAGTCTGAAAACACAAACTCCACTTAGGTTAGACGATGTATGTATGGCCGGCCCGATATATAGACCATGAGGAGAACTCTTCGGGATATGAACAAAGGGCGAATGTGAGTTGCTTGCTCATGCTTTTTTTTTTTTTTTCTGGAAATGTGTCACCGATTGCCATGAAATGTCGTGGTGTCCTCATGGGCCATCGATGAAGCTCCCTTTCTGGGGATTTAACCCGATCCCAAGGGTTTGGGGTCATTCTGTCTGAAGGGAGGAGGCCTTTCTGTTTTTTTTGTTTATTTTTTTTTGTTTTTTTGTTTTTTTTTTTTTACCTCATGTGGACCACCAAAAGAGGGATTCCAGAGCAGAGTCGTGGGTGGGGGCAACTGGACAACCAGACCTCTGGTTAACATTGGGACCTAAGAACATGGCAAGCCCCATATGTGGGCTCTTGGTCCAGACACTGAGAGGCCTTCCTTGAGGATAGGTCTCACACTGAGTTTCACAATGTGTTTTTGAGCCCAAGGAGCCCCTCAAGGCAGGGCGTGGCCTAATGTACCATGCTGGTTTCTCCTACACTGAACATTGCACAATATGGCAACCACAAGTTTTCTGGCCATGGGGAAGAAGGAGTTCTAATTTCTGCAACACTTTCACTCCTGGATTATGATTGGATTTAAGGTCTAGGTTCTGAAGCCTGAAAACCGAGGTTGGGAAGAGATGACGACATACAGCAATAGCGGGTCCTATGTGTCCAGGTTGGGGCCAGCTGTCTGGGTGTCGTTTGGGATGTCTTGTCTCAGGCTGTGCCAGACAGGGCATTAGTATACAGGGTAGGCTGTATAATTGCTTTAACATCGAGTGACATGCATTAGAAAATCATTTGGGGTTTCTTATTAGCAGAATAGGGCAAAGTTTTTCTTCTGGAGGGCAGGCAGAGTGCTGCATTGTGGCTTCGGAATTCCCAAACTGGAGGACTTGTGGGCCAGGAGAGTGAGGACGGAAGCTGAGAACACAAGCTAGGCTTAGGTTTCGGGGCAAGGGCATGGCAGGCACACTCTGCAGAGCTGAATTGAGATCTCATGCGTCTGAAGTTAGGTCGAGGATCAGACTTTGGATTAGGTTTGAGTTTCTTTCCATTTTGGCCCCTTCAAGAAGAGGGGGCATTATGAGGCCATGGGGGTTTTGCCACTATTGGAGTTGTGAGATGCTCCAAACCGCAAGGATTCCTTCTGTGGGACAATTAAGATTTGTTGGATGGCTCCAGGACATCTTATAAGGTATTTTTCCAGAACAGGATTCTACGTATGGATGCCTGGGCAGCAGCCTCACATTCCAATTGTCTCCTAGCAACAAGAAACGTTTGATCTGCTGGCTTGGGGTAGCAACAGAGGGGGCTGAGTTGAATGGACTTTCCTGAGGATGGTCTTAATGTTGGTTTGAGTCCATGGAGACCTTGGTATGGGGCAGTGGCACCAGGGCCCTGAAGGATTCTCCTAACCAGAGGTTATGACAAAGCTCCAATGAGCAAGTTTTCCATGGGGAGACGAGATTTGTTCTTATTGGTGCCTCAGGAAACCACCATATGCTGGTATTGGAAACGAGGCCTCTGAGGAGAGATGCCTGGAAACCAAAGCAATGGATCTGATTAGGGCCTTGGTGCCTGTCCGGTTCAATATTCTTCTCTGGGGACATCTGTTGTCTGAGTGGAGGTAGTTTCTCAGCTGGTTTGAGATCACCCCTGTTTGTCCTGGGCGGCCTACACTATTGGGATGGCCTCGGTGACTTTGGAGGTTTTTCCTCATTTGCAAGGTTGTGGCCAATGGAATGGGAAGAATTCCCTTGAAAGGGAAGCACAGTCCTGAGGTGTGGCTCCAGGGACCCAAGTGTGGAGCGTGTGTGGTCCAGGGCTATTTGGACAAAAGTCTGAAAACACAAACTCCACTTAGGTTAGACGATGTATGTATGGCCGGCCCGATATATAGACCATGAGGAGAACTCTTCGGGATATGAACAAAGGGCGAATGTGAGTTGCTTGCTCATGCTTTTTTTTTTTTTTTTCTGGAAATGTGTCACCGATTGCCATGAAATGTCGTGGTGTCCTCATGGGCCATCGATGAAGCTCCCTTTCTGGGGATTTAACCCGATCCCAAGGGTTTGGGGTCATTCTGTCTGAAGGGAGGAGGCCTTTCTGTTTTTTTTGTTTATTTTTTTTTGTTTTTTTGTTTTTTTTTTTTTACCTCATGTGGACCACCAAAAGAGGGATTCCAGAGCAGAGTCGTGGGTGGGGGCAACTGGACAACCAGACCTCTGGTTAACATTGGGACCTAAGAACATGGCAAGCCCCATATGTGGGCTCTTGGTCCAGACACTGAGAGGCCTTCCTTGAGGATAGGTCTCACACTGAGTTTCACAATGTGTTTTTGAGCCCAAGGAGCCCCTCAAGGCAGGGCGTGGCCTAATGTACCATGCTGGTTTCTCCTACACTGAACATTGCACAATATGGCAACCACAAGTTTTCTGGCCATGGGGAAGAAGGAGTTCTAATTTCTGCAACACTTTCACTCCTGGATTATGATTGGATTTAAGGTCTAGGTTCTGAAGCCTGAAAACCGAGGTTGGGAAGAGATGACGACATACAGCAATAGCGGGTCCTATGTGTCCAGGTTGGGGCCAGCTGTCTGGGTGTCGTTTGGGATGTCTTGTCTCAGGCTGTGCCAGACAGGGCATTAGTATACAGGGTAGGCTGTATAATTGCTTTAACATCGAGTGACATGCATTAGAAAATCATTTGGGGTTTCTTATTAGCAGAATAGGGCAAAGTTTTTCTTCTGGAGGGCAGGCAGAGTGCTGCATTGTGGCTTCGGAATTCCCAAACTGGAGGACTTGTGGGCCAGGAGAGTGAGGACGGAAGCTGAGAACACAAGCTAGGCTTAGGTTTCGGGGCAAGGGCATGGCAGGCACACTCTGCAGAGCTGAATTGAGATCTCATGCGTCTGAAGTTAGGTCGAGGATCAGACTTTGGATTAGGTTTGAGTTTCTTTCCATTTTGGCCCCTTCAAGAAGAGGGGGCATTATGAGGCCATGGGGGTTTTGCCACTATTGGAGTTGTGAGATGCTCCAAACCGCAAGGATTCCTTCTGTGGGACAATTAAGATTTGTTGGATGGCTCCAGGACATCTTATAAGGTATTTTTCCAGAACAGGATTCTACGTATGGATGCCTGGGCAGCAGCCTCACATTCCAATTGTCTCCTAGCAACAAGAAACGTTTGATCTGCTGGCTTGGGGTAGCAACAGAGGGGGCTGAGTTGAATGGACTTTCCTGAGGATGGTCTTAATGTTGGTTTGAGTCCATGGAGACCTTGGTATGGGGCAGTGGCACCAGGGCCCTGAAGGATTCTCCTAACCAGAGGTTATGACAAAGCTCCAATGAGCAAGTTTTCCATGGGGAGACGAGATTTGTTCTTATTGGTGCCTCAGGAAACCACCATATGCTGGTATTGGAAACGAGGCCTCTGAGGAGAGATGCCTGGAAACCAAAGCAATGGATCTGATTAGGGCCTAGGGGCCTGTCCGGTTCAATATTCTTCTCTGGGGACATCTGTTGTCTGAGTGGAGGTAGTTGCTCAGGTGGTTTGAGATCACCCCTATTTGTCCTGGTCGGCCTAAACTATTGGGATGGCCTCGGTGACTTTGGAGGTTTTTCCTCATTTTCAAGGTTGTGGCCAATGGAATGGGAAGAATTCCCTTGAAAGGGAAGCACAGTCCTGAGGTGTGGCTCCAGGGACCCAAGTGTGGAGCGTGTTTGGTCCAGGGTTATTTGAAATAGAAGTCTGAAAACACAAACTCCACTTAGGTTGGAGGATGTAGGTATGGCCGGCCCGGTCTATAGACCGTGAGGAGAACTCTTCGGGATATGAACAAAGGGCGAATATGAGGTGCTTGCTCATGCTTTTTTTTTTTTTTCTGGAAATGTGTCACTGATTGCCATGGAATGTCGGGGGGTCCTCATGGGCCATCGATGAGGCTCCCTTTCTGGGGATTTGACCCGATCCCAAGAGTTTGGGGTCATTCTGTCGGAAGGGAGGAGGTCTTTCTTTTTTTTTTTACCTCAGGTGGACCACCAAAAGAGGCATTCCAGAGCAGAGTCCTGGGGAGGGGCGACTGGACAACCAGACCTCTGGTTAACATTGGGACCTAAGAACATGGCAAGCCCCATATTTGGGCTCTTGGTCCAGACATTGGAGGTTTTCCCACGATTTGAATTGTGAGATGCTCCAAACCGCAATGATTCCTTCTGTGGGACAGGTGAGACCGGTGGATGGCTCCAGGACATCCCATAAGGAAGTTATCCAGAGCAGGGTTCTAAGGATGGATGCCTGGGCAGCCTGCCTCCCATTCCAGGTGTCTCATAGAGCCAAGGCAAGTTCGATCTGCCTGATCTAGTGGAGCAACCGAGGCGGGTGTGTTGAAATGGGTGAGTTGAGGATGGGTCATAATGTGCATTTGTGTCCATGGAGACCTTGGAATGGGGTCTTGATCCGGGTCCTTGAGGGATGTTCATAACCGGAGGTTTTGATCGAGCTCTAAAGAGTATGTTTCCTATGTAGAGAAGAGAATTGTTTTGATGAGTGCCTAAGGTATCTCCCATATGCTGGTATTGGAAAACAGGCCTCTGAGGAGAGATGACTGAAAACAAAAGTAATGGATATGATTAGAGCCTAGGTGCCTGTCCGGTTCAATCTCTTTGCTGGGGATACGTGTCTAAGTATCTGAGGTGAGGTAGTTGCTCAGATTGTGTCAGATCGCCCCTGTTTGTCCTGGGCGACCTATAATATTGGAATGGCCTCGGGACTTTGGAGTTTCTCCTAATCTATAGGGTTGTGGTCAATGGAATGGGCAGAAATCCCCTGGAGAGGGCAGGCAAAGTTCTGAGTTTGGCTCTAGGGGCCCAACCTTGAGGGTGTGTGGGCCAGGCCTGTGGAGCAAAAATCTGAAAACACAAACTCCGCTTAGGATTGGGGACATAGTTATGGCACGCCCAATCTACAGACCGTGATAACACTTCAGGATATGAAAAAGTGTGAGTTTGAGGTGCTTGCTCAGATTTTGTCTCTGGATTTGTGTCAACAATGTGGGTGGAATGCTGGCGTGGCCTCATGGGTTGTGGACGGCTTTCCTTCTCTGAGGATTTGACCCAATCCCAAGAGTTTGTGTATGTTCTGTGGGATGGGAGGAGTCCTTTCTGTTTTTTATTTTATTTTATTTTATTTTTTGTACCTCATGTGTCCCAATAAAGGAGGGATTCCAGAGCAGAGTCCTCGGGAGGGACAACTGGACAACCCCACCTCTGTTTTAGTTTGCGGGCCTAGGGGCATGGCAAGTCCAATATGTGGGCTCTTGATTCAGACACTGAGAGGCCTTCCTTGAGGACAGGGCTCATGCTGAGGGTCACAATGCCTATTTGTGCCAACAAGGCCCTCAAGCATGGGAAGGGCCTCATGGGCCACGCTGGATTCTCCGACACTGAACGTTGGAGAATATGCCAACCACAAGGTTTCTGGCCATGGCGAAGGAAGAGTTGTGACTTCTGCATCACGTTAACCCCTGGACAGTGATTGGAGTTTAGGTCTAGGTTCTGAAACCCGAAAACCGAGGTTGGGAAGAGATGAAGACCTAAGGACCTGTTGGGTCCAATGAGCTCAGTGTGCGGCCAGCTGTTGAGCGTAGGTCTGGAGGTGTGGGCTCATGCTGTGTCAGACAAGGCATTAGACAGGGTAGACTGAATATTTGGGGTGCAGTCGAGTGGCGTTCAATTGATCCTCATTCGGGTCTCTAGGTAGTTCTATAAGGCAACATTTTTTCTCTGGGAGGGCAGGCAGAGTGCTGCATTGTGGCCCCAGTATTGCCAAACTGTAGGGCTTTTGGGCCAGGGGTGTGAGGACTGTAGTCTGAGACCACAAGTTAGGCTTATTTTTTGGGGTGAGGGCACAGAAGGCACACTCTGCAGAGCTGAATCAAGATCTCATGCACCTGAAGTCAGGGCGAATAACAGACGTTTGCTCAGGTTGGAGTTTCTGTCCATGATGGCCACTTTATAAAGTGGAGCGTCTCAAGAGGCCATGTAGATTTTCCTACAATGGGAGTCCTGAGATGCTCCAGACTGCAAGATTCCTTCTGTGGGACACTTGAGACCTGTTGGATGGCTCTAGGATGTCCCATATGGAATGACTCCAGAGTAGGGTTCTAAGGATTGATGCCTAGGCAGCCCACCTCCCATTCTAGTTGTCTCCTAGCGACAAGGCAGGTTTGATCTGCAGGCCCTGGGGGAGAAACCAAGGGGGTTGAGTTGACATGGACGCACCCGAGGATAGATCATAATGTGGGTTTAAGTCCATGGAGACCTTGGAATGGGGCGCTTGATCTGGGGCCCTGAAAGATTCTCCTAAACAGAGGTTTTTATAGAGCTCCAAAGAGTAAATTTCCTATGTGGAGACGAGATTTTTCTGATGAGTGCCTCAGTAATCCCCCTATGCTGGTATTGGAAACCAGGCCTCTGAGGAGAGATGCCTGGAAACAAAAGCAATGGATCTGATTAGGGCCTAAGTGCCTGTCCAGTTCAATCTTATTCTATGGGGATATCTGTCTCTGGGTCTGATTGGAGGTAGTTTCCTAACTTGTGAAAGATCATCCCTGTTTGTCCTGGGCAGCCAACACTATTCGGATGGCCTCGGGTAGTTTGGAGGTTTCTCCTAATCTATAAGGTTGTGGCCAATGGAAATGGCAGAATTCCCCTGGAGAGGGAAGCCACAGTCCTGAGGTGTGGCTCCAGGGGCCCCAGGTTGGATGGTGTGTGGGCCAGGACTGTGGGGACAGAAGTCTGAAAACACAAACTCAGCTTAGGTTTGGGGATGTATGTATGAAGGCTCGATCTACAGAACGTGAGAATTTTCCGGGCTATGAACAAAGGGCGAGTATGTGGCGCTTGCTCAGGCTTTTGTCTCTGGATTTTGTGTCAACGGTGGCCGTGGAATGTCGGGGTGTTCTCAAGGGCCATGGACAATTCTTTCTCTGGTGATTTGGCCTGATCCCAAGGGGTTGGGATCATTCTGTGGATGGGAAAAGTCCTTTCTGTATTTTTTTTTTTTTTACCTCAGGTGTCCCACCAAAGAGGGATTCCAGAGCAGAGCCCTGAGTCGGGTGACTAGACATCTCGAACTCTGGTTGAGATTGGGTGACTAGGGGCTTGGCAAGCCCCATATGTGGGCTGTTGTTCCAGTCACTAAGAGGCTTCACATGAGGATAGGGCTCACGCTGAGGGTCACAATATGTGTTTGTGCAAATTGTGGCCCTCAGGGATAGGTGGGACCTCATAGTCCATGCTGCTTTCTCCTACAATGAACGTTGGACAACATGCCAACCACAAGGTTTCTTGCCATAGCGAAGGAGAAGTTCTGATTCTTGCATCACGTTCACTCCTGAGCAGTGAGTGGAGATAAGGTCTAGGTTCTGAAGGTGAAAATTGAGGTTGGGTAGAGATGATGGCCTAAAGCCATTGTGGGTATGATATGCTCAGTGTACGGCAAGCTGTCCTGGTGTTGGACTGGAGGTCTGCCCTCAGGCTGTGTCAGACAGGGCTTTAGTGCACAGGCTAGACTGTATAATTGGGGTATGGTCGAGTGGCATGCAGGTTGTTACTCATTTGGCGTTTCTGGTTAGCCCTATAGGGCAACATTTTTCTTCTGGAGGCCAGGCCGAGTGCTGCATTGTGTCTCCAGAATTTCCAAACTGGAAGGGTGTGGCCAGGATTCTGAGGACGGAAGTCTGAGAACACAAGATAGGCTTAGGTTTCAAGGCGAGGGCCCAGCAGGCACACTCTCAAGTGCTGAATCGTGATCTCATGCTTCTGAATTCAGGGCGAGGATCAGACTTTGGCTTAGGATGGAGTTTCTGTCCATGATGGCCCATTTATGAAGGTGTGGGGCATCATGAGGAAATGGAGGTTTTCTCACAGTGTTATTGTGTGATGCTTCAAACCACAAGGATTCATTCTGCGAGACAGTCAAGACAGGTTGGTTGGATTCAAGACGTCCCATAAAGAAGTTCTCCAGAGCAGGGTTCTAAGGATGGATGCCTGGGCAGCCCTCCTCCCATTCTAACTGTCTCCTAGTCACAAGGAAGGTTTGATCTGCTGGCTCTGGGTGAGCAGCCGAGTGGGCTGATTTGAAATGGACTCTCCTGCGAATGGTTCATAATGTAAGTTTGTGTCCTTGGAGACCTTGGGATTGGGCCATGGTGCCAGCGCCCTGAAGGATCCTCCTAACCTGAGGTATTGACACAGCTCCAAAGAGCAAGTTTCCCATGTGGAGATGAGATCTGTTCTGATTGTTTCCTTAGGAAACCCCCATATTCTGATATTGGAAACCAGGCCTCTGAGGAGAGATACCTAGAAACCAAAGCAATGCATCAGAAGTTGGCTCAGGTTGGAGTTTCTGTCTATGATGGCCCCTTTATAAAGGGGAGCATCTCATGAGGCCATGTAGGTTTTCCCACGATAGGAGTTGTGAGATGCTCCAATCTGCAAGGATTCCTTCTGTGGGACAGTCAAGACCTGTTGGAAGGCTCCAGGACATCCCATATGGAACGGCGCCAGAGCAGGATTCCATGGATGGATGCCTAGAGAGTCTGCTTTGCATTCCAGTTGTCTCCTAGCGACAAGGCAGGTTTGATATTCTGCCTCTGGGGGAGTAATCGACGGGGCTGAGTTGAAATGTACTCTCCTGCCGAATGGTCATAATGCGGGTATGTGTCCATGGAGACCTTGGAATAGGGCGGTTGCTCCGGCTACCTGAAGGTTTTTCCTAACTGGAGGCTTTTACAGAGCTCCAAAGGATAAGTTTCCCATGTGAAGACAAGATTTGTTCTGATTGGTATCTCTGGAATCCCCCATATGCTGGTATTGGAAAACAGGCCTCTGAGGAGAGATGCTTAGAAAAAAAAGCAATGGAACCAATTACATTCTAGGGGCCAGTCCAGTTTAATCTTCTTCTCTTGGGTTATCTGTCTACGGGTGAGTTGACGTCGTTGCTCAGCTTGTGAGAGATCGCCCCTCTTTGTCCTGGGTGGCCTACACTATTGGAATGGCCTCTGGGACTTTGGAGGTTTCTCCTTATCTGTAGGGTTGTGGCCAATGGAATGGGAAGAATTTCCTTGGAGAGGGCAGGCACAGTCCTGAGGTGTGGCTCCAGGGGCCTCAGTCTGGAGGGTGTGTGGGACAGGGATGTCAGGATAGAAGTCTGAAAACACAAACTCGGCTTAGGTTTGGGGACGTAGGTATGGCAGGCCCAATCTACAGACTATGAGGAGAATTTTTTGGGCTATGACCTAAGGGTGAGTGTGAACGCTTGCTGAAGCTTATGTCTCTGTATTTTGTGTCAATAGTGGCCGTGGAATGTCGGGCTGGCCTCATGGGCCATGGACGAGTCTTTCTCTCTGGACCCCAATCACTTGGGATGGCCCAATCCCAAGTGATTGGGGTCATTCTGTGAGTGGGAGGAGTCCTTTCTGTGTTTATTTACCTCAAATGTCCCACCAAAGAGGGATTCCAGAGCAGAGCCCTGAGTAGGGGTGACTAGATGTCTCTACCTCTGGTTAAGATTGAGTGACTTGGGGCATGGCAGGCCCCATATGCAGGCTCATGATCCAGCCACTGAGAGGCTTTACTTGAGGACAGGGCTCAAACTGAGGGTCCCAATGTGTGTTTGAGCCCACCGCAGCTCTTAAGCATAGGCAGGGCCTCAGGGACCCTACACTACCCTCAGGGGCCCTACTACTACCCCTGTAGGCCCTACAGGGGTCCTACACTGAACGTTGGACAAGATGCCAACCACAAGATTCTGGCGAGAGGGAAGGAGGAGTTCTGATTTCTGCATCACGTTCACCCATGGGAAGTGAGTAGAGATAAGGTCTAGGATTCTGTAGCCTGAAAACCGAAGTTGGAAAGAGATGGCGACCTAAGGCCATGGCGGTTCAGATGTTCTCAGTGTACTGCAAGCTGTCTGGGTGTCGGTTGGGAATTCAGGCCTCAGGTTATGTCAGACAGGGCATTAGTGCACAGGCTAGACTATATAATTGGTGTACAGTTGAGTGACGTGCAGGTTTATCCTCATTTGAGGTTTCTGGGTAGACCCATAGGGCAATATTTTTCTTCTAGAGGGCAGGCAGAGTGCAGCACTGTGTCATCGGAAATCCCAAAATAGAGGGCGTGTGGTCCAGGAGAGTGAGGACGGAAGTCGGAGAACACTAGCTACGCTTAGGTTTTGGGGTGAGGGCACAGCAGGTACACTCTGAAGAGCTGAATCAAGATCTCGTGCATCTGAAGTCAAGGCGAAGATCAGCTGTTGGCTCAGGTTGGAGTTTCTTTCCATGATCTGCCTTCATGAAGATTGGGGGCATCATGTGACCTTGGAAGCTTTCCATGATATGAGTTGTTAGGTGGTCCATGCACAAGGACTCCTGTGGGACAGTCGAGACCTGTTGGATGGCTCAAGGATGTCCCATAAGGAACGACGCAAGAGCAGGGTTCTAAGGATGGATGCCTGAAGAGCCCAACTCGCATTTCAATTGTCTCCTAGCGACAAGGCAGGTTCAATCTGCTGGCTCTGGAGTAGCAACCGAGGGGGTTTAGATGAAATGGACTCTCCTGAGGATGGGTCATAATTTGGGATTGTGTCCATGGAGATATTCAAATGGGGCAGTGGCTCCAGTGACCTGAAGTTTTCTCCTAACTGGAGGTTATGACACAGCTACATAGAGCAAGATTCCCATGTGGAGACGAGATTTTTTCTGATAGGTAGCTCTGGAAACCCCCTTATGCTGGTATTGGAATCCAGGCCTCTGAGGAGAGATGCCTGAAAACAAAAGAAATGGATCCAATTAGGGCCTAGGTGCCTGTCTTGTTCAATATTCTTTTCTATGGATATCTGTCTAAGGTTCTGATTGGAGGTAGTGGCTCAGCTTGGGCCAGAGGGTCCCTGTATGTCCAGGACATCCTACACTATTGGGATGGCCTCAGAGATTTTGGATGATTCTCCTAATCTGTCAGGTTGTTCCAAATGAATGAGCAGAATTCCCTTGGAGAGGGCAGGCACAGTCCTGAGGTGTGGCTCCATGGGGCCCAGCCTTTAGAATGTGTGGGTGAGGACAATGGAGACAGAGTCTGAAAACACAAACTAGGCTTAGGTTTGGGGACATAGGTATGGAAGGCCCGATCTACAGACCTTGAGAATTTTGGGGGCTCTGAACAAAGGGCAAGTGTGTGGCGCTTTTTCAGGTTTTTATCTCCGGATTTTGTGTCAATGGTGGCCGTGGAATGTCAGGCTGGCCTCATCGACCATGGACGAGTATTTCTCTCTGTGGATTTGGCCAGATTCCAAGTGTTTGGGGTCATTCTTTGGATGGTAGGAGTCCTTACTTTTTTTTTTTTCTTTATCTTGTTTTTTTTTTTTTTTTTTTTTTACCTTATGTGTCCCACCAAAGAGGGATTCCAGAAAAGAGCTCTGAATAAGGTTGACTAGACTTCTCAAGCTCTGGCTAGGATTGGGGGAGTAGGGGCATGGCAAGTCCCATATGCAGGCTCTTGGTCCAGCCCCGGAGAGGCTTTACTTGAGGCCAGGGTTCATGCTTAGGGTCCTAATGTGTGTTTGTGCCCATCGCAGCCCTCAAGCATGTCTGAGGCCTCATGGGCCATGCTGGGTTCTCATATACTGAACGTTGGACAACATGCCAACCACAAGGTTTCTGGTCATGGGGAAGGTGAAGTTCTGATTTCTGCATCACGTACATCACTTAGTTGTGAGTGGAGATAATGTCTAGGTTCTGAAGCCTGAAGACCAAGGTTGGGAAGAGATGATGACCTAAGGCCATGGCATGTTCGATGTGTTCAGTGTGAGGCCAGGTGTCTGGGTGTCGGTCACGAGGTCTGGGGTCAGGCTGTGTCAGACAGGGCATTAGTGCCCAGGCTAGACTGTATAATTGGGGTACAGTCTAGAGAATTGCAGGTTGATCCTCATTTGATGTTTCTGGGTAGACCCCTAGGGCAAAGTCTCTCTTCTGGAGGGCAGGCAGAGTGCTGCATTTTGTCTCCAGAATTCCCAAAGTGGAAGGCTTGTGGGCCAGGAGTGTGAGGACGGAAGTCTGAGAACGTGAGCTGGCTTAGGTTTTGGGGCGAGGGCAAGGCAGGCACACTCTGCAGAGCTGAATTGAGATCTCATGCATCTGAAGTCAGGGCGAGGATCAGACGGGAGTTTCTGTCCATGATGTCCTCTACCTGAAGGTGGAGGCATCACGAGGCCATGGAGGTTTTCCCACGGTGCGAGTGTGTGATGCTGCAAACCACAAGAATTCCTTCTGCAGGACAGTTGAGACCTGTTGAATGGATCAAGGACACCCCATTAGGAATTTATCCAGTGCAGAGTTCTAACAACGGATACCTGGGCAACGAACTCGCATTCCAATTGTCTCCGAGTGACAAAGCAGGTTTGATCTGCTGGCACTGGGTGAGCAACCGCCAGGTTTGAGTTGAAATGGACTCTCCTGAGGATGGGTCATAATGTGGGATTGTGTCCATTGAGACATTGGAATGGGGCGGTGGCTCCAGTGACGTGAAATTTTCTCCTAACTGGAGGTTTTGACACAGTTCCATATAGCATGATTCCCATGTGGCATGCGATTTGTTCTGATTGGTAGCTCCAGAAACCCCCATGTGCTGGTATTGGAATCCAGGTCTCTGAGGAGAGATACGTGAAAACAAAAGCAATGGATCCGTTTAGGGCCTAGGTGCCTGTCCTGTTCAATCTTCTTTTCTATGGATATCTATCTACAGGTCTGATTGGAGGTAGTGGCTCAGCTTGTGGCAGATGGTCCCTGTTTGTCCCGGACATCCTACAATATTGGGGTGGCCTCGGGGACTTCGGATGTTTCTCCTAATCTGTCAGGTTGTGCCAAAGGAATGAGCAGAATTCCCATGGAGAGGGCAGGCACAGTCCTGAGGTGTGGCTCCATGGGGCCAAGCCTTGAGGGTGTGTGGGCCAGGACAATGGAGACAGAAGTCTGAAAACACAAACGTGGCTTAGGTTTGGGGACATAGGTATGGCAGGCCCGATCTACAGACCGTGAGAATTTTTCAGGCTTTGAACAAAGGGCGAGTGTGTGGCGCTTTTTCAGGCTTTTGTCTCCGGATTTTGTGTCAATGGTGGCCGTGGAATGTCAGGATGGCCTCATCAGCCATGGACGAGTATTTCTCTCTGTGGATTTGGCCAGATTCCAAGTGTTTGGGGTCATTCTTTGGATGGTAGGAGTCCTTACTATTTTTTTTTCTTTATCTTGGTTTTTTTTTTTTTTTTTTTTTTTTTTACCTTATGTGTCCCACCAAAGAGGGATTCCAGAAAAGAGCTCTGAATAAGGTTGACTAGACTTCTCAAGCTCTGGCTAGGATTGGGGGAGTAGGGGCATGGCAAGTCCCATATGCAGGCTCTTGGTCCAGCCCCGGAGAGGCTTTACTTGAGGCCAGGGTTCATGCTTAGGGTCCTAATGTGTGTTTGTGCCCATCGCAGCCCTCAAGCATGTCTGAGGCCTCATGGGCCATGCTGGGTTCTCATATACTGAACGTTGGACAACATGCCAACCACAAGGTTTCTGGTCATGGGGAAGGTGAAGTTCTGATTTCTGCATCACGTACATCACTTAGTTGTGAGTGGAGATAATGTCTAGGTTCTGAAGCCTGAAGACCAAGGTTGGGAAGAGATGATGACCTAAGGCCATGGCATGTTCGATGTGTTCAGTGTGAGGCCAGGTGTCTGGGTGTCGGTCACGAGGTCTGGGGTCAGGCTGTGTCAGACAGGGCATTAGTGCCCAGGCTAGACTGTATAATTGGGGTACAGTCTAGAGAATTGCAGGTTGATCCTCATTTGATGTTTCTGGGTAGACCCCTAGGGCAAAGTCTCTCTTCTGGAGGGCAGGCAGAGTGCTGCATTTTGTCTCCAGAATTCCCAAAGTGGAAGGCTTGTGGGCCAGGAGTGTGAGGACGGAAGTCTGAGAACGTGAGCTGGCTTAGGTTTTGGGGCGAGGGCAAGGCAGGCACACTCTGCAGAGCTGAATTGAGATCTCATGCATCTGAAGTCAGGGCGAGGATCAGACGGGAGTTTCTGTCCATGATGTCCTCTACCTGAAGGTGGAGGCATCACGAGGCCATGGAGGTTTTCCCACGGTGCGAGTGTGTGATGCTGCAAACCACAAGAATTCCTTCTGCAGGACAGTTGAGACCTGTTGAATGGATCAAGGACACCCCATTAGGAATTTATCCAGTGCAGAGTTCTAACAACGGATACCTGGGCAACGAACTCGCATTCCAATTGTCTCCGAGTGACAAAGCAGGTTTGATCTGCTGGCACTGGGTGAGCAACCGCCAGGTTTGAGTTGAAATGGACTCTCCTGAGGATGGGTCATAATGTGGGATTGTGTCCATTGAGACATTGGAATGGGGCGGTGGCTCCAGTGACGTGAAATTTTCTCCTAACTGGAGGTTTTGACACAGTTCCATATAGCATGATTCCCATGTGGCATGCGATTTGTTCTGATTGGTAGCTCCAGAAACCCCCATGTGCTGGTATTGGAATCCAGGTCTCTGAGGAGAGATACGTGAAAACAAAAGCAATGGATCCGTTTAGGGCCTAGGTGCCTGTCCTGTTCAATCTTCTTTTCTATGGATATCTATCTACAGGTCTGATTGGAGGTAGTGGCTCAGCTTGTGGCAGATGGTCCCTGTTTGTCCCGGACATCCTACAATATTGGGGTGGCCTCGGGGACTTCGGATGTTTCTCCTAATCTGTCAGGTTGTGCCAAAGGAATGAGCAGAATTCCCATGGAGAGGGCAGGCACAGTCCTGAGGTGTGGCTCCATGGGGCCAAGCCTTGAGGGTGTGTGGGCCAGGACAATGGAGACAGAAGTCTGAAAACACAAACGTGGCTTAGGTTTGGGGACATAGGTATGGCAGGCCCGATCTACAGACCGTGAGAATTTTTCAGGCTTTGAACAAAGGGCGAGTGTGTGGCGCTTTTTCAGGCTTTTGTCTCCGGATTTTGTGTCAATGGTGGCCGTGGAATGTCAGGATGGCCTCATCAGCCATGGACGAGTATTTCTCTCTGTGAATTTGGCCCAATTCCAAGTCTTTGCGGTCATTCTTTGGACGGTAGGAGTCCTTTCTCTATTTTTTTTTAACCTCATGTGTCCCACCAAGGAGGGATTCTAGAGAAGAGATCTGAGTAGGGGTGACTAGACTTCTCAAGCACTGGTTAAGGCTTGGGGAGTAGGGGCATGGTAATCTCCATATGTGGGCTCTTGGTCCATCCCCGGAGAGGCTTTACTTGAGGCAAGGGATCATGCTTAGGATCCTAATGTGTGTTTGTGCCCATCGCAGCCCTCAAGCATGTCTGAGGCCTCATGGGCCATGCTGGTTTCTCCTACACTGCACGTTGGACAACATGCCAACCACAGGGTTTCTGGTCATGGGGAAGGAGGAGTTCTGATTTCTGCATCACGTACATGGCATGGCAGTGAGTAGAGATAAGGTCTAGATTCTGAAGCCTGAAAACCGAGGTTGGTAAGAGATGACAACCTAAGGCCATGGTGGGTCTGATGCACTTAGTGTGCAGCCAGATGTCTGTGTCCATCATGAGGTCTGGGCTCAGGCTGTGTCAGGCAGGGCATTAGTCCCCAGGCTAGACTGTATAATTGGGGTACAGTCGAGTGATGTGAAGGTTGGTCCTCATTTGGGGTTTCTGGTTGGCCCCATAGTGCAAAGATTTTCTTCTGGAGGGCAGGCAGAGTGCTGCATTCTGGCTCCAGAATTGCCAACTTCAGGGCTTGTGGGCCAGGTGTTTTAGGACAGAAGTCTGAGAACACAAGTTCAGCTTTGAATTCGCAGCGGTGACATGGCAGGCACACTCTACAGACCTGAAATGAGATCTCGTGCATCTTAAGTCAGGGCGAGGATCAGATGTTGGCTTAGGTTGGAGTTTCTGTACATGATGTCCCCTTCATGAAGGTGGGGGGGCATCAGGAAACTATGGAAGATTTCCAACTTTGTGAGTGTGTGATGCTCCAAACCACAAGGATTCCGTCAGCGGGACAGTCACGACCTTTTGGATGGATCAAGGACGTCCCATAAGAAATGCTCCAAAGCACAGTTCTAATGATGGATGCCTGGGCAGTCCAACTTGCATTCCAGTTGTGTCCTAGTGAAAAGGAGGATTTGATCTGCTGTCACTGGGGGAACAACCGAGGGGGCTGAATTGAAATGGAATCTCATGAGGATCAGTTGATGTGGATTTGTGTCCATGGATCCCTTGGAATGGGGCAGTGGCTCTGTTGCCCTGAAGAATTCTCCTAACCTGAGGTTTTGAGGCAGCTCCAAAGAGCAAGTTTCCCATGTAGAGACGAGATTTGTTCTGAAACCCCCACAACCTGGTATTGGAAACCAAGCATCTGGGGAACAATGCCTGGAATCCAAAGCAATGGATCTGATTACGGTCTAGGGGCCTGTCCTTTTCAATATTCTCCTCTGAGTGTCTCTGTCTAAGATTCAGAATGGAGGTCACTGCTCAGCTTGTGTCAGATCACCCATGTGTGTTGGGGGAGGCCAACACTATTGGACTGGTCTTGGGAATTGGAGGTTTCTCCTAATCTGTAAGGTTGTGGCAAATGAAACGGGCAGAGTTCCCTTGGAGAGCACTGGCACAGTCCTTAGGTGTGACACCACCTTTCTGGGTGTCATCCAGGAGGTCCAGGCTCAGGCTGTGTCAGACAGGGCATTAGTGCCAAGCTTAGACTGTATAATTGGAGTAAAGTTGAGTGGCATGCAGGTTGATCCTCATTTGGCGTTTCTGGGTAGCCCCAGGGGCAACGTTTTTCTTCTGGAGGGAAGGAAGAGTGCTGCATTGTGGCGACGGAATTCTCACACTGGAGGGCTTGTGGGCCAGAATTGTGAGGAAGGAAGTGTGAGAACACAAGCTAGGCTTAGGTTTTGGGTCAAGATCATGGCAGGCACACTCTGTAGAGCTAAATCTAAATCTCATGCATCTGAAGTCAGGGCGAGGATCAGACGTAGGCTCTGGTTGAAGTTTCTGTTCAGGATGGCCCCTTCATGATGGTGGGGGGCATCATGGGGCTATGGAGACTTTCCCACGATTGGCATTGTATGTTGCTCCAATCGGCAAGGATTCCTTCTACGGGACAGTCGAGACCGGTCAGATTGCTCCAGGACGTCCCATGCGGAACCACGGCAGTGCAGGGTTCTAAGGATGGATTCCTGGAGTGCCCGCCTCACATTCCTATTGTCTCCTAGTGACAAGGCAGGTTCGATCTGCTTCTTTTGGGGAGCAACCAAAGGGGATGTGTTGAAATGGACTCGCCTGCGGATGGGTCATAATGTGGGTTTGTGTCCATGGAGACCTTGGAATGGGGTGTTGGCTGCTGGGACCTGAAGGTTTCCCTTAACTGGAGGTTGTGACACAGCTCCAAAATGCATGTTTCCCATGTGGAAATGAGATTTGTTCAGACTGGTACCTCCAGAAGAACACATATGCTGGTATTGGAAACCAGGCCTCTGAGGAGAGATGCCTGGAATCAAAAGCAATGGATCTGATTAGGTCTTAGGTGCCTGTCCGGTTCAATCTTCTTCTCTGGGGTTATCTGTCTATGGGTCTGAGTTGAGGTAGTTGCTCACCTTGGGACAGATCACCCTGTTTGCCCTGAGTGGCCAACACTATTGGGATGGCCTCAGGGACGTTGGAGTGTTCTCCTAATCTTTAGGGTTGTGGCCAATGGAATGGGCAGAATTTGCTTGGAGAAGGCAGGCACAGTCCTGAGGCATGGCTCCAGGGGCCCCAGCCTGGAGGGTGTGTGGGCTAGGACAGTGGGGACAGAAATCTGAAAACCCAAACTCAGCTTAGGTTTGGGGACGTAGGTATGATAGGCCTGATCTATAGTCCGTGAGGAGAATTTTTCAGGCTATGAACAAAGGGCAAGTGTGAGGCATATCTCCAGGCTTTTGTCTCTAGATTTTGTGTCAATGGTGGCCATGGAATGACGGGATGGCCTCTTTGGCCATGGATGATTCTTTCTCTTTTAAGATTTGGTCAGATCCCAAGTTTTGGGGCTCATTCAGGGGATGGAGGAGACCCTTCGATATTTTTTTCCTCTGGGGTTCCAGAGCAGAGAACTGAATAGGAGTGACTAGACCTCTCAACCTCTCATTAATATTGGGGGACTAGGGATGGCAATGCGGGTTCTTGGTCCAGCCCCTGAGAGGCTTTACTTGAGGACAGGGCTCACACTGAGGGTCCCAATGTGTTTGTGCCCATTGCGGTTCCCAAGCATGGGCGGGGACTCATGGGCTACCCTGGATTCTCCTACACTGAACGTTGGAAAACATGCCAACCACAAGGTTTCTTGCCTTGAGGAAGAAGGAGTTTCATTTCTGCATCACGTTCTCCCCTGGGTAGTGAGTATATATAAGGTCTAGGTTCTGAAGCCTGAAAACCAAGGTTGGGAAGAGATGATGACCTCAAGCCATGGCGGGTCTGATGTGCTCAGTGTACAGCCAGCTGTCTGGGTGTCGGTTGAAAATTCAGACCTCAGGCTGTGCAAGACAGGGCATTAACGCCGAAGCGAAACTGTATAATTGGGGTAGAGTCAAGTGGCATGCAGGTTGATCCTCATTTGGTGTTTCTGGTTAGCCACATAGGACAACGTTTCTCTTCTGGAGGGCAGTCAGAGTGCTGCATTGTGTCTCTCCAGAATTCCCTAACTGGAGGGCTGGTGGGCTCGGAGTGTGAGGACGAAGTCTGAGAACAATAGCTAGGTTTTGCTTCGGGGCAGGGTTTCGGCGGCACACTCTGCAGAGTTGAATCAAGATTTCGTGCATCTGAAGTCAGGGCGAGGATTAGACGTTGGCTCAGGTTGGAGTTTCTGTCCAAGATGGCTCTTTCATGAAGGGGACGGTGCACCACGAGGCCACAGAGCTTTTCCCATGATGGGAGTTGTGAGGTGCTCCAAAGCGCAAGGATTCCTTCTGCAGGACAGCTGAGACCTCTTGGATGGCTCCAGGACGTCCCATATGGAATTACTTCAGAGTAGTTTTCTACAGATGGATGCCTAGCCAGCCCGCCTCACATTCCAATTGTCTCCTAGTGACAAGATAGGTTCGATCTGCTGGCTCTAGGGGAGCACCCAAGGGCACTGAGTTGAAATAGACTCTCCTGCAGATGGGTCCTAATGTGGGATTGTGTCCATGGAGACCTTGGAATGAGGTGGTGGCACCGGGGCCCTGAAGGATTTTCCTAGCCGGAGGTTTTGACACAGCTTGAAAGAGCACGTTTCCCATGTGGAGAAGACATTTGTTCTGACTGATGACTCAGGAAACCCCCATATGGTGGTATTGAAAACCAGGCCTCTGAGGTTCTGACATAACTCCACGAGCAAGTTTCCAATGTGCAGACAAGACTTGCTCTGAAGGGGCCTCTGGAAACCCCATAGGCTGGTATTGGAAACCAGGCCTCTGAGAAGAGATGGCTGGAAACCAAAGCAATGGATCTGATTAGGGCCTAGGGGCCTGTCCAGTTCAATGTTCTTCTCTGGGGACATCTGTCTCCGAGTTGGTGTGGAGCTAGTTGCTCAGCTGGTGTCAGATCACCCCTGTTAGTTCCAAGCGGCCTACAAAATTGGTATGGTCCCAGGGACATTGGAGATTTCTCCTGATTTATATGGTTGTGGCAAATGGAATATGAAGAATTCCCTTTGAGAGGGCAGGAACAATCCTGAGGTGTGGTGCCAGGGGCCCTAGCCTGGAGGGTGTGTGTTTTCAGACAACTGTCCAAACAGCCCAGGCCTACACAACCTACAGGCTCAGGCCCCTGGAGCCAAACCTGAGGACTGTACTTGCCCTCTCCAAGGGAATTGTGTGTGCCCATTCCAATGGCCACAACCCTTCTAATAGGATAAACCTCCAAAGTCCCTGATCCATCTCAATAGTGGTGACTTCCCAGGAAAAACAGAAGCAATCTGAACCCAACTGAGCACCTACCTGCACACAGACCCATAGACAGATGTCCCCAGAGGTAAAAAGGAAAGAACAGGCCCCTAGGCACTAATCAGATCCATTGCTTTGGTTTCCAATCATCTCTCCTCAGAGGCCTGGATTTCAAAAGCAGCATATAGCTGTTTCTTGACCCACACATCAGAAAACATCTCATCTACACATGGGAAACTTGCATGTTGGGGCTGTGTCAAAGCCTCTGTTTAGGAGAACCCTTTAGGGCCCAGTGCCTCCGCTTCATTCCAAGGTCTCCATAGACACAAAAGCACATTAGGACCCATCCCCAGGGGTGTCCATTTCAACTCAGCGTCCTCGGTTGCTCCCCACAGATCCAGGAGATCTAACCTGTCTGGTTGCTAGGAGACAATTGGAATGCGAGGTGGGCTATCCAGCCATCCATCCTTAGAACCCTCTCAGAATCATTGGCCAGGAGCAAAACGACAGGTCTCAATTGTCCTGCAGAAGACTCTCTGCAGTTTGGAGCTTCTCACAATCCCATCGTGGGAAAACCCCCATGGCCTCGTGATGCCCCCCCATTCATGAAGGGGCCATCAGGGACAGAAACTCCAACCTGAGCGATCGTCTGATCCTCGCCCTGACTTCAGATGCACGAGATCTCGATTCAGGTCTGTAGATTGTGCCTGCCATGTCCTCACCCAGAAACCTAAGCCTAGCTTGTGTTCTCAGACTTTTGTCGTCAGACTACTGGCCCACAAGCCCTCCAGTTTGGCAATCCAGAACTAAAATGCAGCACTCTGCCGGCCCTCCAGAAGAAAAACATTGTACGCTGGGGCTACCCAGTAACCCCAAATGAGGATCAAACTGAACCGACCTTGGCTGTACCCCAAATACATAGGCTGACCAGGGCACTAATGCCCTTTCTGACACAGCCTGAGCCTGGACCCCCTGGCCCCTCCCAGACAGCTGGCCGCACACTGAGCACATCCAGCCGCCATGGCCTTAGGTCCTCATCTCTTCCCAACCTCGGTTTTCAGGTTTCAGAACCTAGACCTTATCTCCAATCACTGCCCAGGGTTGAAGGTGATGCAGAAATCAGAACTCCTTCCCTATGGCAAGAAACCTTGTGGTTGGCATGGTGTCCACGTTCAGTGTAGTTGAAACCAGTGTGGCCCATGAGGCCCCGCCCATGCTCGCGGGCCACATTGGTCACAAACACACATTGTGACCCTCAGCCCGAGCCCAATCCTCAAGTAATTCCACTCAGTGGCTGGATGAAGAGATATCATATTGGGCTTGCCATGCCCCTAGGCCCCAATTTTTAACCATAGTTCGGGTTGTCCCTTCAGTCTTCCCCACGGCTTTGCTTTGGAATTCCTCTTTTGGTGGGACACCTGAGGTAACAAAACTGAAATGAGTCCTCCCATCCCACAGATTGACGAAAAGCAATTGGGAATCGGGCCAAATCCTCAGAGAGGAAGATTCGTCCATGGCCATGAGGCCTCCCCGACATTTCCCGGCCATCGCTGAAACAAAATCCAGAGACAAAAGCCTGAGCAAGCACCTCAGACTCGCACTTTCTTCATATCCTGAAGAGTTCTTCTCATGGTTTGTAGATCGGGCCTGCCATACCTACGTCCTCAAACCTAAGCTGAGTTTGTATTTTCAGACTTCTGTCCTCAAAGTCTTGGGCCCCACACCCTCCAGGCTGGGCGCATGGAGACACACATTAGGACTTTGCCTACCAATCCATTGGAATTCTGCACATTCAATGGTCCAAAATCGTACAAATTAGGAGAAACCTCCAAAGTCCCTGGGGCCATCCCAATAGTGTAGGTCGCCCGGAACAAACAAGGGCTGTCTAACGCCAGCTGATAATCGACCTCCACTCATACCATAATGGATGTCCCCAGAGAAGAAGATTGAACCAGACAGGACCCTAGGCCATAATAGGATCCATTGCTTTGGGTTACAGGCATGTGTCCTCAAAAGCCTGATTCCAATAATAGCATAGGTGCTTTCCTGAGGCACCCATCAGAACTCATGTCGTCTCCAAAAGGAAACCTGTGCATGGGAGTTATGTCCAAAGCTTAGGAGAGTACTTCAGGATCCCGGTGCCACCGCCCCATTCCAAGGCCCTCATGGACACAAACACACATTAGGACCCACCCTCACAAAAGTCCATTTCAACTCAGCTGCCCCGGTTGCTCCGGCAGAGCCATCAGATCTAAACTGTCCTGTTGCTAGGAGACAATTGGAATGCGAGGCGGGCTTCCCAGGCATCCATCCGCGAACGGTGCTCTGGAGTCATTCCATATGGGATGTCCTGGAGCTGTCCAACAGGTCTCAATTGTCCCGCAGAAGGAATCCTTGAAGGGGGCATCCCACAACTCCCAACGTGGGAAAACCTCAATGGCCTCGAGATTCCGCTCCCTTCATGAAGCGGCCGTCATGCTCAGAAATTCCAACCTGAGCCAACATCTGATCCTCGCCCTGACTTCAGATGCATGAGATATTCGTTCAGATCTGCAGGGGGTACCTGCCGTGCCTTCGCCCTGAAATCCAAGTCTAGCTTGTCTTCTCAGACTTCCGTCCTTACACTCCTGGCCCCGAAGCCCTCAAGTTTGGCAATTCCGGACCCACAATGCAGCACTCTGCCTGCCCTCTAGAAAAAAAAATTATTGCCTCATGAGCTGCGCAGGCAGCTTAAATGAGGGTAAACCTACACAGCACTCGACTTTACCCAAATTATATAGTCTAACCTGGGCACTAATGCACTGTCGAACACAACCTGAGCCCGGACTTCCTGACCAACACCGAGAAAGCTGACCGCACACTGAGCACATAAAACCCGCCATGGCCTTAGGTCATCATCTCTTCCCTACCTCAGTTTTCAGTCTTCAGAACCGAGACCTTATCTCCAATCACTGCCCAGGGGTGAGTGTGATGCAGAAATCAGAACTCCTCCTTACCCATGGCAAGAACCCTTGTGGTTGGCACGTTGTCCAACGTTCAGTGTAGGAGAAACCAGCATTCACCCTGAGGCCCCGCCCATTCTTGAGTGCGACGAGGGCATACACACGCATTGTGACCCTCAGCATGAGTCCTGTCCTCTAGTAAGTCCTCTCAGTGGCTGGACCATTAGATGTCATAATGGGCTTGACATGTCCCTAGGCCCCAATTTTTAACCAGATTTCTGATTGTCCAGTCGCCCCTCCCCAGTGCTCTACTCTGGAATCCCACATTCGGTGGGACACCTGAGGTTAAAAAAGAAAAAAACAACAACAACAACAACAAAAAAAAAACGGACTTCTTCCAGCCCACAGAATGACCCCAAACTCTTTGTACGGGGCCAAACTACCAGAGAGTAAGACTCGTCCATTTCCCTTGATGTCACCCAGAAATTCCACGACCATGATTGACACGATATCCAGAGACAAAAACTTGAGCAGGAGCCTCACACTCGCCCTTCTTTCAAATCCCGAGAAGTTCTCCTCATGGTCTGTAGATCAGTCCTGCCATACCTATGACCCGAAACATAAGCCGAGTTTGTGTTTTCAGACAACTGTTTAAACAGCCCTGGCCTACACAACCTACAGGCTCAGGCCCCTGGAGCCAAACTTGAGGACTGTACTTGCCCTCTCCAAGGGAATTGTGTGTGCCCATTCCAATGGCCACAACCTTTCTAATAGGATAAACCTCCAAAGTTCAGATCCATCTCAATAGTGGTGGCTTCCCTGGAAAACAGGGGCAATCTGAGCCCAACTGAGCACTTACCTGCACTCAGACCCATAGACAGATGTCCCCAGAGGTAAAAAGGAAAGAACAGGCCCCTAGGCAGTAATCAGATCCATTGCTTTGGTTTCCAGGCATCTCTCCTCAGAGGCCTGGATTTCAAAAGCAGCATATAGCTGTTTCTTGCTCACTCATCAGAAAACATCTCATCTACACATGGGAAACTTGCACGTTGGAGCTGTGTCAAAGCCTCTGTTTAGGTGAACCCTTTAGGGCCCCAGTGCCACCGCTTCATTCCAAGGTCTCCATAGACACAAAAGCACTTTAGGACCCATCCCAAGGGGTGTCCATTTCAACTCAGCGTCCTCGGTTGATCCCCACAGATCCAGGAGATCTAACCTGTCTTGTTGCTAGGAGACAATTGGAATGCAAGTTGGGCTACACAGCCATCCATCCTTAGAACCCTGCTCAGAATCATTGGCCTGGAGCCAAACAACTGGTCTCAATTGTCCTGCGGAAGACTCTCTGCAGTTTGTAGCTTCTGAAACTCCCATCGTGGGAAAACACCTATGGCCTCGTGATGCCCCCCCCATTCATGAAGGGACCATCAGGGATAGAAACTCCAACCTGAGCGATCGTCTGATCCTCGCCCTGACTTCAGATGCACGAGATCTCGATTCAGGTCTGTAGATTGTGCCTGCCATGGCCTCAACCAGAAACCTAAGCCTAGCTTGTGTTCTCAGACTTTTGTCGTCAGACTACTGGCCCACAAGCCCTCCAGTTTGGCAATCCAGAACTACAATGCAGCACTCTGCCTGCCCTCCAGAAGAAAAACATTGTCCTCTGGGGCTACCCAGTAACCCCAAATGAGGATCAACCTGCACCGACCTTGGCTGTACCCCAAATACATAGGCTGACAAGGGCACTAATGCCCTTTCTGACACAGCCTGAGCCTGGACCACCTGGACCCTCCCAGACAGCTGGCCGCACACTGAGCACATCGAGCCACCATGGCCTTAGGTCGTCATCTCTTCCCAATCTCGGTTTTCAGGTTTCAGAACCTAGACCTTATCTCCAATCACTGCCCAGGGCTGAAGGTGATGCAGAAATCAGAACTCCTTCCCCATGGAAAGAAACCTTATGCTTGGCATGGTGTCCAACGTTCAGTGTAGTTGAAACCAGGGTGGCCCATGAGGCCCCTCCCATGCTCACGGGCCACATTGGTCACAAACAAACATTGTGACGCTCAGGCTGATCCCAGTCCTCAAGTAAGGCCACTCAGTGGCTGGATGAAGAGATAGCATATTGGGGTTGCCATGCCCTAGGCCCCAATTTTTAACCATAGTTCGGGTTGTCCCTACAGTCTTCCCCACGGCTTGGCTTTGGAATTCCTCTTTTGTTGGGATACCTGAGGTAACAAAACTGAAATGAGTCCTCCCATCCCAAAGATTGACGAAAAGCAATTGGGAATCGGGCCAAATCCTCAGAGAGGAAGATTCGTCCATGGCCCATGAGGCCTCCCCGACATTCCACGGCCATCGCTGATACAAAATCCAGAGAAAAAAGCCTGAGCAAGCGCCTCAGACTCGCACTTTCTTCATATCCTGAAGAGTTCTTCTCATGGTTTGTCGATCGGGCCTGCCATACCTACGTCCCCAAACCTAAGCTGAGTTTGTGTTTTCAGACTTCTGTCCTCAAAGTCTTGGGCCACACACCCTCCAGCCTGGGCCCCTGGAGCCACACATTAGGACTGTGCCTACCAATCCACGGGAATTCTGCCCATTCCATGGTCCAAAATCGTACAAATTAGGAGAAACCTCCAAAGTCCCTGAGGCCATCCCAATAGTGTAGGTCGCCCGGAACAAACAAGGCTGTCTAACGCCAGCTGATAATCGACCTCCACTCATACCATAGATGGATGTCTCCAGAGAAGAAGATTGAACCAGACAGGACCCTAGGCCATAATAGGATCCATTGCTTTGGGTTACAGGCATGTGTCCTCAAAAGCCTGATTGCAATACGAGCATAGGTGTTTTCCTGAGGCACCCATCAGAACTCATGTCGTCTCCACAAGGAAACCTGTGCATGGGAGCCATGTCCAAAGCTTAGGAGAATACTTCAGGATCCCGGTGCCACCGCCCCATTCCAAGGCCCTCATGGACACAAAACCACATTAGGACCCATCCTCACGAAAGTCCATTTCAACTCAGCCGGCCCGGTTGCTCCGGCAGAGCCATCAGATCTAAACTATCTTGTTGCTAGGAGAAAATTGGAATGCGAGGCGGGCTTCCCAGGCATCCATCCGCGAACGGTGCTCTGGAGTCATTCCATATGGGATGTCCTGGAGCTGTCCAACGTGTCTCAGTTGTCCCGCAGAAGGAATCATTGAAGGGGGCATCCCACAACTCCCAACGTGGGAAAACCTCAATGGCCTCGAGACTCTGCTCCCATCATGAAGCGGCCGTCATGCTCAGAAACTCCAACCTGAGCCAACGTCTGATCCTCGCCCTGACTTCAGATGCATGAGATATTGGTTCAGATCTGCAGGGGGTACCTGCCGTGCCCTCGCCCTGAAACCCAAGTCTAGCTTGTCTTTTCAGACTTTCGTCCTCACACTCCTGGCCCCGAAGCCCTCAAGTTTGGCAATTCCGGACCCACAATGCAGCACTCTGCCTGCACTCTAGAAAAAAAATTATTGCCTCATGAGCTGCCCAGGCACCTTAAATGAGGGTAAACCTACACAGCACTAGACTTTACCCAAATTATATAGTCTAACCTGGGCACTAATGCACTGTCGAACACAACCTGAGCCCGGATCTCCTGACCAACACCCAGAAAGCTGATCGCAGACTGAGCACATAAAATCCGCCATGGCTTTAGGTCATCATCTCTTCCCTACCTCAGTTTTCAGGCTTCAGAACCGGGACCTTATCTCCAATCACTGCCCAGGGGTGAGTGTGATGCAGAAATCAGAACTCCTCCTTACCCATGGCAAGAACCCTGTGGTTGGCACGTTGTCCAACGTTCAGTGTAGGAGAAACCAGCATTCACCCTGAGGCCCCGCCCATTCTTGAGTGCGACGAGGGCATACACAAGCATTGTGACCCTCAGCATGAGTCCTGTCCTCTAGTAAGTCCTCTCAGTGGCTGGACCATTAGATGTCATAATGGGCTTGACATGTCCCTAGGCCCCAATTTTTAACCAGATTTCTGATGGTCCAGTCGCCCCAACCCAGGGCTCTACTCTGGAATCCCTCATTTGATGGGACACCTGAGGTTAAAAAAGAAAAAAACAACAATAAAAAAAGAAAACGGACTTCTTCCAGCCCACGGAATGACCCCAAACTCTTTGGACGGGGCCAAACCACCAGAGAGTAAGACTCGTCCATTTCCCATGAAGTCACCGAGAAATTCCACGACCATGAGTGACACGATATCCAGAGACAAAAACTTGAGCAGGAGCCTCACACTCGCCCTTCTTTCAAATCCCGAAGAGTTCTCCTCAAGGTCTGTAGATCAGTCCTGCCATACCTATGACCCGAAACATAAGCCGAGTTTGTGTTTTCAGACAACTGTCCAAACAGCCCTGGCCTACACAACCTACAGGCTCAGGCCCCTGGAGCCAAACCTGAGGACTGTACTTGCCCTCTCCAAGGGAATTGTGTGTGCCCATTCCAATGGCCACAACCCTTCTAATAGGATAAACCTCCAAACTCCCTGATCCATCTCAATAGTGGTGGCTTCCCAGGAAAAACAGGGGCAATCTGAGCCCAACTGAGCACCTACCTGCACTCAGACCCATAGACAGATGTCCCCAGAGGTAAAAAGGAAAGTACAGGCCCTAGGCACTAATCAGATCCATTGCTTTGGTTTCCAGGCATCTCTCCTCAGAGGCCTGGATTTCAAAAGCAGCATATAGCTGTTTCTTGACTCACCCATCAGAAAACATCTCATCTACACATGGGAAATTGCACGTTGGAGCTATGTCAAAGCCTCTGTTTAGGAGAACCCTTTAGGGCCCCAGTGCCACCGCTTCATTCCAAGGTCTCCATAGACACAAAAGCACGTTAGGACCCATCCCCAGGGGTGTCCATTTCAACTCAGCCTCCTCGGTTGCTCCCCACAGATCCAGGAGATCTAACCTGTCTTGTTGCTAGGAGACAATTGGAATGCGAGGTGGGCTACACAGCCATCCATCCTTAGAACCCTGCTCAGAATCATTGGCCAGGAGCCAAACAACTGGTCTCAATTGTCCTGCGGAAGACTCTCTGCAGTTTGGAGCTTCTCACAACTCCCATCGTGGGAAAACACCCATGGCCTCGTGATGCCCCCCCCATTCATGAAGGGTACAACAGGGTCAGAAACACCAACCTGAGCGATCGTCTGATCCTCGCCCTGACTTCAGATGCACGAGATCTCAATTCAGGTCTGTAGATTGTGCCTGCCATGGCCTCACCCAGAAACCTAAGCCTAGCTTGTGTTCTAAGACTTTTGTCGTCAGACTACTGGCCCACAAGCCCTCCAGTTTGGCAATCCAGAACTACAATGCAGCACTCTGCCGGCCCTCTAGAAGAAAAACATTGTCCTCTGGGGCTACCCAGTAACCCCAAATGAGGATCAACCTGCACCGACCTTGGCTGTACCCCAAATACATAGGCTGACCAGGGCACTAATGCCCTTTCTGACACAGCCTGAGCCTGGACCCCCTGGCCCATCCCAGACAGCTGGCCCCACACTGAGCACATCAAGCCGCCATGGCCTTGGTCGTCATCTCTTCCCAACCTCGGTTTTCAGGTTTCAGAACCTAGACCTTATCTCCAATCACTGCCCAGGGTTGAAGGTGATGCAGAAATCAGAACTCCTTCCCCATGGCAAGAAACCTTGTGGTTGGCATGTTGTCCAACGTTCAGTGTAGTTGAAACCAGTGTGGCCCATGAGGCCCCGCCCTCTCGCGGGCCACAATGGTCACAAACACACATTGTGACGCTCAGGCTGAGCCCAGTCCACAAGTAAGGCCACTCAGTGGCTGGATGAAGAGATAGCATATTGGGCTTGCCATGTGCCTAGGCCCCAATTTTTAGCCATAGTTCGGGTTGTTCCTTCAGTCTTCATCACGGCTTTGCTTTGGAATTCCTCTTTTGGTGGGTCACCTGAGGTAACAAAACTGAAATGAGTCCTCCCATCCCAAAGATTGACGAAAAGCAATTGGGAATCGGGCCAAATCCTCAGAGAGGAAGATTTGTCCATGGCCCATGAGGCCTCCCCGACATTCCACGGCCATCGCTGATACAAAATCCAGAGAAAAAAGCCTGAGCAAGCGCCTCAGACTCTCACTTTCTTCATATCCTGAAGAGTTCTTCTCATGGTTTATAGATCGGGCCTGCCATACCTACGTCCCCAAACCTAAGCTGAGTTTGTGTTTTCAGACATCTGTCCTCAAAATCTTGGGCCCCACACCCTCCAGGCTGGGCGCCTGGAGACACACATTAGGACTGTGCCTACCAATCCACGGGAATTCTGCCCATTCCATGGTCCAAAATCGTACAAATTAGGAGAAACCTCCAAAGTCCCTGAGGCCATCCCAATAGTGTAGGTCGCCCGGAACAAACAAGTGCTGTCTGACACCAGCTGATAATCGACCTCCACTCATACCATAGATGGATGTCCCCAGAGAAGAAGATTGAACCAGACAGGACCCTAGGCCATAATAGGATCCATTGCTTTGGGTTACAGGCATGTGTCCTCAAAAGCCTGATTCCAATAATAGCATAGGTGTTTTCCTGAGGCACCCATCAGAACTCATGTCGTCTCCACAAGGAAACCTGTGCATGGGAGTTATGTCCAAAGCTTAGGAGAGTACTTCAGGATCCCGGTGCCACCGCCCCATTCCAAGGCCCTCATGGACACAAACACACATTAGGACCCACCCTCACGAAAGTCCATTTCAACTCAGCCGCCCCGGTTGCTCCGGCAGAGCCATCAGATCTAAACTGTCCTGTCGCTAGGAGACAATTGGAATGCGAGGCGGGCTTCCCAGGCATCCATCCGCGATCGGTGCTCTGGAGTCATTCCATATGGGATGTCCTGGAGCTGTCCAACAGGTCTCAATTGTCCCGCAGAAGGAATCCTTGAAGGGGGCATCCCAAAACTCCCAACGTGGGAAAACCTCAATGGCCTCGAGATTCTGCTCCCTTCATGAAGCGTCCGTCATGCTCAGAAACTCCAACCTGAGCCAACGTCTGATCCTCGCCCTGACTTCAGATGCATGAGATATTGGTTCAGATCTGCAGGGGGTACCTGCCATGCCCTCGCCCTGAAACCCAAGTCTAGCTTGTCTTCTCAGACTTCTGTCCTCACACTCCTGGCCCCGAAGCCCTCAAGTTTGGCAATTCCGGACCCACAATGCAGCACTCTGCCTGCCCTCTAGAAAAAAAAAAAATATTGCCTCATGAGCTGCCCAGGCACCTTAAATGAGAGTAAACCTACACAGCACTCGACGTTATCCAAAGTATATATCTAACCTGGGCACTAATGCACTGTCGAACACAACCTGAGCCCGGACTTCCTGACCAACACCCAGAAAGCTGACCACACACTGAGCACATAAAACCCGCCATGGCCTTAGGTCATCATGTCTTCCCTACCTCAGTTTTCAGTCTTCAGAACCGAGACCTTATCTCCAATCACTGCCCAGGAGTGAGTGTGATGCAGAAATCAGAACTCCTCCTTACCCATGGCAAGAACCCTTGTGGTTGGCACGTTGTCCAAAGTTCAGTGTAGGAGAAACCAGCATTCACCCTGAGGCCCCGCCTATTCTTGAGTGCGATGAGGGCATGCACACGCATTGTGACCCTCATCTTGAGTCCTGTCCTCTAGTAAATCCTCTCAGTGGCTGGACCATTAGATGTCATAATGGGCTTGACATGTCCCTAGGCCCCAATTTTTAACCAGATTTCTGATTGTCCAGTCGCCCCTCCCCAGTGCTCTACTCTGGAATCCCTCATTCGGTGGGACAGCTGACGTTAAAAAAGAAAAAAACAACAACAACAACAAAAAAAAAACGGACTTCTTCCAGCCCACAGAATGACCCCAAACTCTTTGGACGGGGCCAAACCACCAGAGAGTAAGACTCGTCCATTTCCCTTGATGTCACCCAGAAATTCCACGACCATGATTGACACGATATCCAGAGACAAAAACTTGAGCAGGAGCCTCACTCTCGCCCTTCTTTCAAATCCCGAAGAGTTCTCCTCATGGTCTGTAGATCAGTCCTGCCATAACTATGACCCGAAACATAAGCCGAGTGTGTGTTTTCAGACAACTGTTTAAACAGCCCTGGCCTACACAACCTACAGGCTCAGGCCCCTGGAGCCAAACCTGAGGACTGTACTTGCCCTCTCCAAGGGAATTGTGTGTGCCCATTCCAATGGCCACAACTCTTCTAATAGGATAAACCTCCAAAGTCCCTGATCCATCTCAATAGTGGTGGCTTCCCAGGAAAGACAGGGGCAATCTGAGCCCAACTGAGCACCTACCTGCACTCAGACCCATAGACAGATGTCCCCAGAGGTAAAAAGGAAAGTACAGGGCCTAGGCACTAATCAGATCCATTGCTTTGGTTTCCAGGCATCTCTCCTCAGAGGCCTGGATTTCAAAAGCAGCATATAGCTGTGTCTTGACTCACCCATCAGAAAACATCTCATCTACACATGGGAAACTTGCACGTTGGAGCTATGTCAAAGCCTCTGTTTAGGAGAACCATTTAGGGCCCCAGTGCCACCGCTTCATTCCAAGGTCTCCATAGACACAAAAGCACGTTAGGACCCATCCCCAGGGGTGTCCATTTCAACTCAGCGTCCTCGTTTGCTCCCCACAGATCCCGGAGATCTAACCTGTCTTGTTGCTAGGAGACAATTGGAATGCGAGGTGGGCTACACAGCCATCCATCCTTAGAACCCTGCTCAGAATCATTGGCCAGGAGCCAAACAACTGGTCTCAATTGTCCTGCGGAAGACTCTCTGAAGTTTGGAGCTTCTCAAAACTCCCATCGTGGGAAAACACCCATGGCCTCGTGATTCCCCCCCCATTCATGAAGGGGACAACAGGGTCAGAAACTCCAACCTGAGCGATCGTCTGATCCTCGCCCTGACTTCAGATGCACGAGATCTCAATTCAGGTCTGTAGATTGTGCCTGCCATGGCCTCACCCAGAAACCTAAGCCTAGCTTGTGTTCTAAGACATTTGTCGTCAGACTACTGGCCCACAAGCCCTCCAGTTTGGCAATCCAGAACTACAATGCAGCACTCTGCCGGCCCTCCAGAAGAAAAACATTGTCCTCTGGGGCTACCCAGTAACCCCAAATGAGGATCAACCTGCACCGACCTTGGCTGTACCCAAATACATAGGCTGACCAGGGCACTAATGCCCTTTCTGACACAGCCTGAGCCTGGACCCCCTGGCCCATCCCAGACAGCTGGCCCCACACTGAGCACATCAAGCCGCCATGGCCTTAGGTCGTCATCTCTTCCCAACCTCGGTTTTCAGGTTTCAGAACCTAGACCTTATCTCCAATCACTGCCCAGGGTTGAAGGTGATGCAGAAATCAGAACTCCTTCCCCATGGCAAGAAACCTTGTGGTTGGCATGTTGTCCAACGTTCAGTGTAGTTGAAACCAGTGTGGCCCATGAGGCCCCGCCCTCTCGCGGGCCACAATGGTCACAAACACACATTGTGACGCTCAGGCTGAGCCCAGTCCACAAGTAAGGCCACTCAGTGGCTGGATGAAGAGATAGCATATTGGGCTTGCCCTGCCCCTAGGCCCAATTTTTAACCATAGTTCGGGTTGTCCCTTCAGTCTTCCCCACGGCTTGGCTTTGGAATTCCTCTTTTGTTGGGACACCTGAAGTAACAAACTGAAATGAGTCCTCCCATCCCACAGATTGACGAAAAGCAATTGGGAATCGGGCCAAATCCTCAGAGAGGAAGATTCGTCCATGGCCCATGAGGCCTCCCCGACATTCCACGGCCATCGCTGATACAAAATCCAGAGAAAAAAGCCTGAACAAGCGCCTCAGACTCGCACTTTCTTCATATCCTGAAGAGTTCTTCTCATGGTTTGTCGATCGGGCCTGCCATACCTACGTCCCCAAACCTAAGCTGAGTTTGTGTTTTCAGACATCTGTCCTCAAAGTCTTGGGCCCCACACCCTCCAGGCTGGGCGCCTGGAGACACACATTAGGACTGTGCCTACCAATCCATGGGAATTCTGCCCATTCCATGGTCCAAAATCGTACAAATTAGGAGAAACCTCCAAAGTCCCTGAGGCCATCCCAATAGTGTAGGTCGCCCGGAACAAACAAGGGCTGTCTGACACCAGCTGATAATCGACCTCCACTCATACCATAGATGGATGTCCCCAGAGAAGAAGATTGAACCAGACAGGACCCTAGGCCATAATAGGATCCATTGCTTTGGGTTACAGGCATGTGTCCTCAAAAGCCTGATTCCAATAATAGCATAGGTGTTTTCCTGAGGCACCCATCAGAACTCATGTCGTCTCCACAAGGAAACCTGTGCATGGGAGTTATGTCCAAAGCTTAGGAGAGTACTTCAGGATCCCGGTGCCACCGCCCCATTCCAAGGCCCTCATGGACACAAACACACATTAGGACCCACCCTCACGAAAGTCCATTTCAACTCAGCCGCCCCGGTTGCTCCGGCAGAGCCATCAGATCTAAACTGTCCTGTTGCTAGGAGACAATTGGAATGCGAGGCGGGCTTCCCAGGCATCCATCCGCGAACGGTGCTCTGGAGTCATTCCATATGGGATGTCCTGGAGCTGTCCAACAGGTCTCAATTGTCCCGCAGAAGGAATCCTTGAAGGGGGCATCCCACAACTCCCAACGTGGGAAAACCTCAATGGCCTCAAGATTCTGCTCCCTTCATGAAGCGTCCGTCATGCTCAGAAACTCCAACCTGAGCCAACGTCTGATCCTCGCCCTGACTTCAGATGCATGAGATATTGGTTCAGATCTGCAGGAGGTACCTGCTGTGTCCTCGCCCTTAAACCCATGTCTAGCTTGTCTTCTCAGACTTCCGTCCTCACACTCCTGGCCCGGAAGCCCTCAAGTTTGGCAATTCCGGACCCACAATGCAGCACTCTGCCTGCCCTCTAGAAAAAAAATTATTGCCTCATGAGCTGCCCAGGCACCTTAAATGAGGGTAAACCTACACAGCACTCGACTTTACCCAAATTATATAGTCCAACCTGGGCACTAATGCACTGTCGAACACAACCTGAGCCCGGACCTCCTGACCAACACCCAGAAAGCTGACCGCACACTGAGCACATAAAACCCGCCATGGCCTTAGGTCATCATCTCTTCCCTACCTCAGTTTTCAGGCTTCAGAACCGAGACCTTATCTCCAATCACTGCCCAGGGGTGAGTTTGATGCAGAAATCAGAACTCCTCCTTACCCATGGCAAGAACCCTTGTGGTTGGCACGTTGTCCAACGTTCAGTGTAGGAGAAACCAGCATTCACCCTGAGGCCCCGCCTATTCTTGAGTGCGACGAGGGCATACACACGCATTGTGACCCTCATCATGAGTCCTGTCCTCTAGTAAGTCCTCTCAGTGGCTGGACCATTAGATGTCATAATGGGCTTGACATGTCCCTAGGCCCCAATTTTTACCAGATTTCTGTTGGTCCAGTCGCCCCAACCCAGGGCTCTACTCTGGAATCCCTCATTTGATGGGACACCTGAGGTTATAAAAGAAAAAAACAACAATAAAAAAAGAAAACGGACTTCTTCCAGCCCACGGAATGACCCCAAACTCTTTGGACGGGGCCAAACCACCAGAGAGTAAAACTCGTCCATTTCCCATGAAGTCACACAGAAATTCCAAGACCATGAGTAACACGATATCCAGAGACATAAACTTGAGCAGGAGCCTCACACTCGCCCTTCTTTCAAATCCCGAAGAGTTCTCCTCATGGTCTGTAGATCAGTCCTGCCATACCTATGACCCGAAACATAAGCCGAGTTTGTGTTTTCAGACAACTGTTTAAACAGCCCTGGCCTACACAACCTACAGGCTCAGGCCCCTGGAGCCAAACCTGAGGACTGTACTTGCCCTCTCCAAGGGAATTGTGTGTGCCCATTCCAATGGCCACAACCCTTCTAATAGGATAAACCTCCAAAGTCCCTGATCCATCTCAATAGTGGTGGCTTCCCAGGAAAAACAGGGGCAATCTGAGCCCAACTGAGCACTTACCTGCACTCAGACCCATAGACAGATGTCCCCAGAGGTAAAAAGGAAAGAACAGGCCCCTAGGCACTAATCAGATCCATTGCTTTGGTTTCCAGGCATCTCTCCTCAGAGGCCTGGATTTCAAAAGCAGCATATAGCTGTTTCTTGACTCACCCATCAGAAAACATCTCATCTACACATGGGAAACTTGCACGTTGGAGCTGTGTCAAACCCTCTGTTTAGGAGAACCCTTTAGGGCCCCAGTGCCACCGCTTCATTCCAAGGTCTCCATAGACACAAAAGCACCTTAGGACCCATCCCCAGGGGTGTCCATTTCAACTCAGCGTCCTCGGTTGCTCCCCACAGATCCAGGAGATCTAACCTGTCTGGTTGCTAGGAGACAATTGGAATGCGAGGTGGGCTACCCAGCCATCCATCCTTAGAACCCTGCTCAGAATCATTGGCCTGGAGCCAAACAACAGGTCTCAATTGTCCTTCAGAAGACTCTCTGCAGTTTGGAGCTTCTCACAACTCCCATCGTGGGAAAACACCCATGGCCTCGTGATGCCCCCCCCATTCATGAAGGGGCCATCAGGGACAGAAACTCCAACCTGAGCGATCCTCTGATCCTCGCCCTGACTTCAGATGCACAAGATCTCGATTCAGGTCTGTAGATTGTGCGTGCCATGGCCTCACCCAGAAACCTAAGCCTAGCTTGTGTTCTCAGACTTTTGTCGTCAGACTACTGGCCCACAAGCCCTCCAGTTTGGCAATCCAGAACTACAATGCAGCACTCTGCCGGCCTCCAGAAGAAAAACATTGTCTTCTGGGGCTACCCAGTAACTCCAAATGAGGATCAACCTGCACCGACCTTGGCTGTACCCCAAATACATAGGCTGACCAGGGCACTAATGCCCTTTCTGACACAGCCTGAGCCTGGACCCCCTGGCCCCTCCCAGACAGCTGGCCGCACACTGAGCACATCGAGCCGCCATGGCCTTAGGTCGTCATCTCTTCCCAACCTCGGTTTTCAGGTTTCAGAACCTAGACCTTATCTCCAATCACTGCCCAGGGTTGAAGGTGATGCAGAAATCAAAACTCCTTCCCCATGGCAAGAAACCTTGTGGTTGGCATGTTGTCCAACGTTCAGTGTAGTTGAAACCAGTGTGGCCCATGAGGCCCCGCCCATGCTCGCGGGCCACATTGGTCACAAACACACATTGTGACGCTCAGGCTGAGCCCAGTCCTCAAGTAAGGCCACTCAGTGGCTGGATGAAGAGATAGCATATTGGGCTTGCCATGCCCCTAGGCCCCAATTTTTAACCATAGTTCGGGTTGTCCCTTCAGTCTTCCCCACGGCTTGTCTTTGGAATTCCTTTTTTGGTGGGACACCTGAGGTAATAAAACTGAAATGAGTCCTCCCATCTCACAGATTGACGAAAAGCAATTGGGAATCGGGCCAAATCCTCAGAGAGGAAGATTCGTCCATGGCCCATGAGGCCTCCCCGACATTCCACGGCCATCGCTGATACAAAATCCAGAGACAAAAGCCTGAGCTAGAGCCTCAGACTCGCACTTTCTTCATATCCTGAAGAGTTCTTCTCATGGTTTATAGATCGGGCCTGCATAACCTACGTCCCCAAACCTAAGCTGAGTTTGTGTTTTCAGATCTGTCCTAAAAGTCTTGGGCCACACACCCTCCAGGCTGGACCGGTGGAGCCACACATTAGGACTGTGCCTACCAATCCATGGGAATTCTGCCCATTCCATGGTCCAAAATCGTACAAATTAGGAGAAAACTCCAAAGTCCCTGAGGCCATCCCAATAGTGTAGGTCGCCCGGAACAAACAAGGGCTGTCTGACACCAGCTGATAATCGACCTCCACTCATACCATAGATGGATGTCCCCAGAGAAGAAGATTGAACCAGACAGGTCCCTAGGCCATAATAGGATCCATTGCTTTGGGTTACAGGCATGTGTCCTCAAAAGCCTGATTCCAATACGAGCATAGGTGTTTTTCTGAGGCACCCATCAGAACTCATCTCGTCTCCACAAGGAAACCTGTGCATGGGAGCCATGTCCAAAGCTTAGGAGAGTACTTCAGGGTCCCGGTGCCACCGCCCCATTCCAAGGCCCTCATGGACACAAAAACACATTAGGACCCATCCTCAGGAAAGTCCATTTCAACTCAGCCACCCCGGTTGCTCCGGCAGAGCCATCAGATCTAAACTGTCTTGTTGCTAGGAGACAATTGGAAAGCGAGGCGGGCTTCCCAGGCATCCATCCGAGAACGGTGCTCTGGAGTCATTCCATATGGGATGTCCTGGATCTGTCCAACAGGTCTCAATTGTCCCGCAGAAGGAATCCTTGAAGGTGGCATCCCACAACTCCCAACGTGGGAAAACCTCAATGGCCTCGAGATTCCGCTCCCTTCATGAAGCGGCCGTCATGCTCAGAAACTCCAACCTGAGCCATCGTCTGATCCTCGCCCTGACTTCAGATGCATGAGATATTGGTTCAGATCTGCAGGGGGTACCTGCCGTGCCCTAGCCCTGAAACCCAAGTCTATCTTGTCTCCTCAGACTTCCATCCTCACACTACTGGCCCCGAAGCCCTCAAGTTTGGCAATTCCAGACTCACAACGCAGCACTCTGCCTGCCCTCTAGAAAAAAAATTATTGCCTCATGAGCTTCCCACGCACCTTAAATGAGGGTAAACCTACACAGCACTCGACTTTACCCAAATTATATAGTCTAACCTGGGCACTAATGCACTGTCGAACACAACCTGAGCCCGGACCTCCTGACCAACACCCAGAAAACTGACCGCACACTGAGCACATAAAACCCGCCATGGCCTTAGGTCATCATCTCTTCCCTACCTCAGTTTTCAGGCTTCAGAACCGAGACCTTAACTCCAATCACAGCCCAGGGGTGAGTGTGATGCAGAAATCAGAACTCCTCCTTACCCATGGCAAGTACCCTTGTGGTTGGCACGGTGTCCAACGTTCAGTGTAGGAGAAACCAGCATTCACCCTGAAGCCCCGACCATTCTTGAGTGCGACGAGGGCATACACACGCATTGTGACCCTCCGCACTAGTCCTGCCCTCTAGTAAGTCCTCTCAGTGGCTGGACCATTAGATGTCATAATGGGCTTGACATGTCCCTAGGCCCCAATTTTTAACCAGATTTCTGATGGTCCATTCGCCCCTCCCCAGGACTCTACTCTGGAATCCATCATTTGGTGGGACACCTGAGGTTAAAAAAGAAAACAACAACACCAACAACAAAAAAAAAACGGACTTCTTCAAGCCCACAGAATGACCCCAAACTCTTTGGACGGGGCCAAACCACCAGAGGGTAAGACTCGTCCATTTCCCATGAAGTCACCCAGAAATTCCACGACCATGAGTGACACGATATCCAGAGACAAAAACTTGAGCAGGAGCCTCACACTCGCTCTTCTTTCAAATCCCGAAGAGTTCTCTTCATGGCCTGTAGATCAGTCCTCCCATACCTATGACCCGAAACATAAGCCAAGTTTGTGTTTTCAGACAACTGTCCAAACAGCCCTGGCCTACACAACCTACAGGCTCAGGCCCCTGGAGCCAAACCTGAGGACTGTACTTGCCCTCTCCAAGGGAATTGTGTGTGCCCATTCCAATGGCCACAACCCTTCTAATAGGATAAACCTCCAAAGTCCCTGATCCATCTCAATAGTGGTGGCTTCCCAGGAAAAACAGGGGCAATCTGAGCCCAACTGAGCACCTACCTGCACTCAGACCCATAGACAGATGTCCCCAGAGGTAAAAAGGAAAGAACAGGCCCCTAGGCACTAATCAGATCCATTGCTTTGGTTTCCAGGCATCTCTCCTCAGAGGCCTGGATTTCAAAAGCAGCATATAGCTGTTTCTTGACTCACCCATCAGAAATCATCTCATCTACACATGGGAAACTTGCACGTTGGAGCTGTGTCAAAGCCTCTGTTTACGAGAACGCTTTAGGGCCCAAGTGCCACCGCTTCATTCCAAGGTCTCCATAGACACAAAAGCACCTTAGGACCCATCCCCAGGGGTGTCCATTTCAACTCAGCGTCCTCGGTTGCTCCCCACAGATCCAGGAGATCTAACCTGTCTGGTTGCTAGGAGACAATTGGAATGCGAGGTGGGCTACCCAGCCATCCATCCTTAGAACCCTGCTCAGAATCATTGGCCTGGAGCCAAACAACAGTTCTCAATTGTCCTGCAGAAGACTCTCTGCAGTTTGGAGCTTCTCACAACTCCCATCGTGGGAAAACACCCATGGCCTCGTGATGCTTCCCCCATTCATGAAAGGGCCATCAGGGACAGAAACTCCAACCTGAGCGATCGTCTGATCCTCGCCCTGACTTCAGATGCACGAGATCTCGATTCAGGTCTGTAGATTGTGCCTGCCATGGCCTCACCCAGAAACCTAAGCCTAGCTTGTGTTCTCAGACTTTTGTCGTCAGACTACTGGCCCACAAGCCCTCCAGTTTGGCAATCCAGAACTACAATGCAGCACTCTGCCGGCCCTCCAGAAGAAATACATTGTCCTCTGGGTCTACCCAGTAACCCCAAATGAGGATCAACCCTCACCGACCTTGGCTGTACCCCAAATACATAGGCTGACCAGGGCACTAATGCCCTTTCTGACACAGCCTGAGCCTGGACCCCCTGGCCCCTCCCAGACAGCTGGCCACACACTGAGCACATCGAGCCGCCATGGCCTTAGGTCATCATCTCTTCCCAACCTCGGTTTTCAGGTTTCAGAACCTAGACCTTATATCCAATCACTGCCCAGGGTTGAAGGTGATGCAGAAATGAGAACTCCTTCCCCATGGCAAGAAACCTTGTGGTTGGCATGTTGTCCAACGTTCAGTGTAGTTGAAACCAGTGTGGCCCATGAGGCCCCGCCCATGCTCACGGGCCACATTGGTCACAAACACACATTGTGACGCTCAGGCTGAGCCCAGTCCTCAAGTAAGGCCACTCAGTGGCTGGATGAAGAGATAGCATATTGGGCTTGCCATGCCCCTATGCCACAATTTTTAACCATAGTTCGGGTTGTCCCTTCAGTCTTCCCCACGGCTTGGCTTTGGAATTCCTCTTTTGGTGGGACACCTGAGGTAACAAAACTGAAATGAGTCCTCCCATCCCAGAGATTGACGAAAAGCAATTGGGAATCGGGCCAAATCCTCAGAGAGGAAGATTCGTCCATGGCCCATGAGGCCTCCCCGACATTCCACGGCCATCGCTGATACAAAATCCAGAGAAAAAGCCTGAGCAAGCACCTCAGACTCGCACTTTCTTCATATCCTGAAGAGTTCTTCTCATGGTTTGTAGATCGGGCCTGCCATACCTACGTCCCCAAACCTAAGCTGAGTTTGTGTTTTCAGACTTCTGTCCTCAAAGTCTTGGGCCCCACACCCTCCAGGCTGGGCCGCTGGAGCCACACATTAGGACTGTGCCTACCAATCCATGGGAATTCTGCCCATTCCATGGTCCAAAACCGTACAAATTAGGAGAAACCTCCAAAGTCCCTGAGGCCATCCCAATAGTGTAGGTCGCCCGGAACAAACAAGGGCTGTCTGACACCAGCTGATAATCGACCTCCACTCATACCATAGATGGATATCCTCAGAGAAGAAGATTGAACCAGACAGGACCCTAGGCCATAATAGGATCCATTGCTTTGGGTTACAGGCATGTGTCCTCAAAAGCCTGATTCCAATATGAGCGTAGGGGTTTTCCTGAGGCACCCATCAGAACTCATCTCGTCTCCACAAGGAAACCTGTGCATGGGAGCCATGTCCAAAGCTTAGGAGAGTACTTCAGGGTCCCGGTGCCACCGCCCCATTCCAAGGCCCTCATGGACACCAAAACACATTAGGAACCATTCTCAGGAAAGTCCATTTCAACTCAGCCACCCCGGTTGCTCCCGCAGAGCCATCAGATCTAAACTGTCTTGTTGCTAGGAGACAATTGGAATGCGAGGCGGGCTTCCCAGGCATCCATCCGCGAACGGTGTTCTGGAGTCATTCCATACGGGATGTCCTGCGGCTGTCCAACATGTCTCAATTGTCCCGCAGAAGGAATCCTTGTAGGGGGCTTCCCACAACTCCCAACGTGGGAAAACATCAAAGGCCTCGAGATTCCGCTCCGTTCATGAAGCGGCCGTCATGCTCAGAAACTCCCAACTGAGCCAACGTCTGATCCTCGCCCTGACTTCAGATGCATGAGATATTGGTTAAGATCTGCAGGGGGTACATGCCGTGCCCACGCCCTGAAACCCAAGTCTAGCTAGTCTTCTAAGACTTCCGTCCTCACACTCCTGGCCCCGAAGCCCTCAAGTTTGGCAATTCTGGACTCACAATGCTGCACTCTGCCTGCACTCTAGGAAAAAAATTATTGCCTCAACCTGCCCAGGCACCTTAAATGCGGGTAAACCTACGCAGCACTCCACTTTACCCAAATTATATAGTCTAACCTGGGCACTAATGCACTGTCGAACACAACCTGAGCCCGGACCTCCTGACCAACACCCAGAAAGCTGACCGCACACTGAGCACATTAAACACACCATGGCCTTAGGTCATCATGTCTTCCCTACCTCAGTTTTCAGGCTTCAGAACCGAGACGTTATCTCCAATCACTGCCCAGGGGTGAGTGTGATGCAGAAATCAGAACTCCTCCTTACCCATGGCAAGAACCCTTGTGGTTGGCAGGTTGTCCAACGTTCAGTGTAGGAGAAACCAGCATTCACCATGAGGCCCCGCCCATTCTTGAGTGCGACGAGGGCATACACACGCATTGTGACCCTCAGCATGAGTCCTGTCCTCTAGTAAGTCCTCTCAGTGGCTGGACCATTAGATGTCATAATGGGCTTGACATGTCCCTAGGCCCCAATTTTTAACCAGATTTCTGATGGTCCATTCGCCCCTCCCCAGGGCTCTACTCTGGAATCCATCATTTGGTGGGACACCTGAGGTTAAAAAAGAAAACAACAACAAAAAAAAAAAAAAAAAAAAAAAAAACGGACTTCTTCCAGCCCACAAAATGACCCCAAACTCTTTGGACGGGGCCAAACCACCAGAGAGTAAGACTCGTCCATTTCCCATGAAGACACCCAGAAATTGCACGACCATGAGTGACATGATATCCAGAGACAAAAACTTGAGCAGGAACCTCACACTCGCCCTTCTTTCAAATCCCGAAGAGTTCTCCTCATGGTCTGTAGATCAGTCCTGCCATACCTATGACCCGAAACATAAGCCGAGTTTGTGTTTTCAGACAACTGTCCAAACAGCCCTGGCCTACACAACCTACAGGCTCAGGCCCCTGGAGCCAAACCTGAGGACTGTACTTGCCCTCTCCAAGGGAATTGTGTGTGCCCATTCCAATGGCCACAACCCTTCTAATAGGATAAACCTCCAAACTCCCTGTTCCATCTCAATAGTGGTGGCTTCCCAGGAAAGACAGGGGCAATCTGAGCCCAACAGAGCACCTACCTGCACTCAGACCCATAGACAGATGTCCCCAGAGGTAAAAAGGAAAGAACAGGCCCCTAGGCACTGATCAGATCCATTGCTTTGGTTTCCAGGCATCTCTCCTCAGAGGCCTGGATTTCAAAAGCAGGATATAGCTGTTTCTTGACTCACCCATCAGAAAACATCTCATCTACACATGGGAAACTTGCACGTTGGAGCTGTGTCAAACCCTCTGTTTAGGAGAACCCTTTAGGGCCCCAGTGCCACCGCTTCATTCCAAGGTCTCCATAGACACAAAAGCACGTTAGGACCCATCCCCAGGGGTGTCCATTTCAACTCAGCGTCCTCGGTTGCTCCCCACAGATCCAGGAGATCTAACCTGTCTGGTTGCTAGGAGACAATTGGAATGCGAGGTGGGCTACCCAGCCATCCATCCTTAGAACCCTGCTCAGAATCATTGGCCTGGAGCCAAACAACAGGTCTCAATTGTCCTGCAGAAGACTCTCTGCAGTTTGGAGCTTCTCACAACTCCCATCGTGGGAAAACACACATGGCCTCGTGATGCCCCCCCCATTCATGAAGGGGCCATCAGGGACAGAAACTCCAACCTGAGCGATGCTCTGATCCTCGCCCTGAATTCAGATGCACGAGATCTCAATTCAGGTCTGTAGATTGTGCTTGCCTTTGCCTCACCCAGAAACCTAAGCCTAGCTTGTGTTCTCAGACTTTTGTCGTCAGACAACTGGCCCACAAGCCCTCCAGTTTGGCAATCCAGAACTACAATGCAGCACTCTGCCGGCCTTCCAGAAGAAAAACATTGTCCTCTGGGGCTACCCAGTAACTCCAAATGAGGATCAACCTGCACCGAACTTGGCTGTACCCCAAATACATAGGCTGACCAGGGCACTAATGCCCTTTCTGACACAGCCTGAGCCTGGACCCCCTGGACCCTCCCAGACAGCTGGCCGCACACTGAGCACATCGAGCCACCATGGCCTTAGGTCGTCATCTCTTCCCAACCTCGGTTTTCAGGTTTCAGAACCTAGACCTTATCTCCAATCACTGCCCAGGGTTGAAGGTGATGCAGAAATCAGAACTCCTTCCCCATGGCAAGAAACCTTGTGGTTGGCATGTTCTCCAACGTTCAGTGTAGTTGAAACCAGTGTGGCCCATGAGGCCCCCCCATGCTCGCGGGCCACATTGGTCACAAACACACATTGTGACGCTCAGGCTGAGCCCAGTCCACAAGTAAGGCCACTCAGTGGCTGGATGAAGAGATAGAATATTGGGCTTGCCATGCCCCTAGGCCCCAATTTTTAACCATAGTTCGGGTTGTCCCTTCAGTTTTCCCCACGGCTTGCCTTTGGAATTCCTCTTTTGGTGGGACACCTGAGGTAACAAAACTGAAGGGAGACCTCCCATCCCACAGATTGACGAAAAGCAATTGGGAATCGGGCCAAATCCTCAGAGAGGAAGATTCGTCCATCGCCCATGAGGCCTCCCCGTCATTCCACGGCCATCACTGATACAAAATCCAGAGACAAAAGCCTGAGCAAGCGCCTCAGACTCGCACTTTCTTCATATCATGAAGAGTTCTTCTCATGGTTTGTAGATCGGGCCTACCATACATACGTCCCCAAACCTAAGCTGAGTTTGTGCTTTCAGACTTCTCTCCTCAATGTCTTGGGCCCCACACCCTCCAGGCTGGGCCCCTGCAGCCACACATTAGGACTGTGCCTACCAATCCATGGGAATTCTGCCCATTCCATGGTCCAAAATCGTACAAATTAGGAGAAACCTCCAAAGTCCCTGAGGCCATCCCAATTGTGAAGATCGTCCGGAACAAACAAGGGCTGTCTGACACCAGCTGATAATCGACCTCCACTCATACCATAGATGGATGTCCCCAGAGTAGAAGATTGAACCAGACAGGACCCTAGGCCATAATAGGATCCATTGCTTTGGGTTACAGGCATGTGTCCTCAAAATTCTGATTCCAATACGAGCATAGGGTTTTTCTTGAGGCACCCACCAGAACTCATCTCGTCTCCACAAGGAAACCTGTGCATGGGAGCCATGTCCAAAGCTTAGGAGAGTACTTCAGGGTCCCGGTGCCACCGCCCCATTCCAAGGCCCTCATGGACACAAAAACACATTAAGACCCATCCTCACGAAAGTCCATTTCAACTCAGCCAACCCGGTTGCTCACGCAGAGCCATCAGATCTAAACTGTCTTGTTGCTAGGAGACAATTGGAATGCGAGGCGGGCTTCCCAGGCATCCATCCGCGAACGGTGCTCTGGAGTCATTCCATATGGGATGTCCTGGAGCTGTCCAACAGGTCTCAATTGTCCCGCAGAAGGAATCCTTGAAGGGGGCATCCCACAACTCCCAACGTGGGAAAACCTCAATGGCCTCGAGATTCCGCTCCCTTCATGAAGCGGCCGTCATGCTCAGAAACTCCAACCAGAGCCAACGTCTGATCCTCGCCCTGACTTCAGATGCATGAGATATTGGTTCAGATCTGCAGGGGGTACCTGCCGTGCCCTAGCCCTGAAACCCAAGTCTAGCTTTTCTTCTCAGACATCCGTACTCACACTCCTGGCCCCGAAGCCCTCAAGTTTGGCAATGCCGGACCCACAATGCAGCACTCTGCCTGCACTCTAGAAAAAAAATTATTGCCTCATGAGCTGCCCAGGCACCTTAAATGCGGGTAAACCTACACAGCACTCGACTTTACCCAAATTATATAGTCTAACCTGGGCACTAATGCACTGTCAAACACAACCTGATCCCGGAACTCCTGACCAACACCCAGAAAGCTGACCGCACACTGAGCACATTAAACACACCATGTTCTTAGGTCATCATGTCTTCCCTACCTCAGTTTTCAGGCTTCAGAACCGAGACCTTATCTCCAATCACTGCCCAGGGGTGAGTGTGATGCAGAAATCAGAACTCCTCCTTACCCATGGCAAGAACCCTTGTGGTTGGCAGGTTGTCCAACGTTCAGTGTAGGAGAAACCAGAATTCACCCTGAGGCCCCGCCCATTCTTGAGTGCGACGAGGGCATACACACGCATTGTGACCCTCAGCATGAGTCCTGTCCTCTAGTAAGTCCTCTCAGTGGCTGGACCATTAGATGTCATAATGGGCTTGACATGTCCCTAGGCCACAATTTTTAACCAGATTTCTGATTGTCCAGTCGCCCCTCCCCAGGGCTCTACTCTGGAATCCATCATTTGGTGGGACACTTGAGGTTAAAAAAGAAAACAACAACAACAACAACATCAAAAAAAAAAAACGGACTTCTTCCAGCCCACAGAATGACCCAAAACTCTTTGGACGGGGCCAAACCACCAGAGAGTAAGACACGTCCATTTCCCATGAAGTCACCCAGAAATTCCACGACCATGAGTGACACGATATCCAGAGACAAAAACTTGAGCAGGAGCCTCACACTCGCCCTTCTTTCAAATCCAGAAGAGTTCTCCTCATGGTCTGTAGATCAGTCCTGCCATACCTATGACCCGAAACATAAGCCGAGTTTGTGTTTTCAGACAACTGTCCAAACAGCCCTGGCCTACACAACCTACAGGCTCAGGCCCCTGGAGCCAAACCTGAGGACTGTACTTGCCCTCTCCAAGGGAATTGTGTGTGCCCATTCCAATGGCCACAACCCTTCTAATAGGATAAACCTCCAAACTCCCTGATCCATCTCAATAGTGGTGGCTTCCCAGGAAAGACAGGGGCAATCACAGCCCAAGTGAGCACCTACCTGCACTCAGACCCATAGACAGATGTCCCCAGAGGTAAAAAGGAAAGAACAGGCCCCTAGGCACTAATCAGATCCATTGCTTTGGTTTCCAGGCATCTCTCCTCAGAGGCCTGGATTTCAAAAGCAGCATATAGCTGTTTCTTGACTCACCCATCAGAAAACATCTCATCTACACATGGGAAACTTGCACGTTGGAGCTGTGTCAAAGCCTCTGTTTAGGAGAACCCTTTAGGGCCCCAGTGCCACCGCTTCATTCCAAGGTCTCCATAGACACAAAAGCACGTTAGGACCCATCCCCAGGGGTGTCCATTTCAACTCAGCGTCCTCGGTTGCTCCCCACAGATCCAGGAGATCTAACCTGTCTGGTTGCTAGGAGACAATTGGAATGCGAGGTGGGCTACCCAGCCATCCATCCTTAGAACCCTGCTCAGAATCATTGGCCTGGAGCCAAACAACAGGTCTCAATTGTCCTGCAGAAGACTCTCTGCAGTTTGGAGCTTCTCACAACTCCCATCGTGGGAAAACACCCATGACCTCGTGATGCCACCCCCATTCATGAAGAGGCCATCAGGGACAGAAACTCCAACCTAAGCAATCGTCTTATCCTCGCCCTGACTTCAGATGCACGAGATCTCGATTCAGGTCTGTAGATTGTGTCTGCCATTGCCTCACCCAGAAAACTAAGCCTAACTTGTGTTCTCAGACTTTTGTCGTCAGACTACTGGCCCACAAGCCCTTCAGTTTGGCAATCCAGAACTACAATGCAGCACTCTGCCGGCCCTCCAGAAGAAAACCATTGTCCTCTGGGGCTACCCAGTAACCCCAAATGAGGATCAACCCTCACCGACTTGGCTGTACCCCAAATACATAGGCTGTCCAGGGCACTAATGCCCTTTCTGACACAGCCTTAGCCTGGACCCCCTGGACCCTCCCAGACAGCTGGCCGCACACTGAGCACATCGAGCCGCCATGGCCTTAGGTCGTCATCTCTTCCCAACCTCGTTTTTCAGTTTTCAGAACCTAGACCTTATCTCCAATCACTGCCCAGGGTTGAAGGTGATGCAGAAATCAGATCTCCTTCCCCATGGCAAGAAACCTTGTGGTTGGCATGTTGTCCAAAGTTCAGTGTAGTTGAAACCAGTGTGGCCCATGAGGCCCCGCCCATGCTGGCAGGCCACATTGGTCACAAACACACATTGTGACGCTCAGGCTGAGCCCAGTCCTCAAGTAAGGTCACTCAGTGGCTGGATGAAGAGATAGCATTTTGGGCTTGCCATGCCCCTAGGCCCTAATTTTTAACCATAGTTCGGGTTGTCCCTTCAGTCTTCCCCACAGCTTGGCTTTGGAATTCCTCTTTTGGTGGGACACCTGAGGTAACAAAACTGAAAGGAGACCTCCCATCCCACAGATTGACGAAAAGCAATTGGGAATGGGGCCAAATCCTCAGAGAGGAAGATTCATCCATGGCCCATGAGGCCTCCCCGACATTCCACGGCCATCGCTGATACAAAATCCGGAGACAAAAGCCTGAGCAAGCGCCTCAGACTCGCACTTTCTTCATATCCTGAAGAGTTCTTCTCATGGTTTGTAGATCGGGCCTGCCATACCTACGTCCCCAAACATAAGCTGAGTTTGTGTTTTCAGACTTCTGTCCTCAAAGTCTTGGGCCCCACAACCTCCAGGCTGGGCCCCTGGAGACACACATTAGGACTGTGCCTACCAATCCATGGGAATTCTGCCCATTCCATGGTCCAAAATCGTACAAATTAGGAGAAACCTCCAAAGTCCCTGACGCCATCCCAATAGTGTAGGTCGCCCGGGAACAAACAAGGGCTGCCTGACACCAGCTGATAATCGACCGCCACTCATACCATAGATGGATATCCACAGAGAAGAAGATTGAAACAGACAGGACCCTAGGCCATAATAGGATCCATTTCTTTGGGTTACAGGCATGTGTCCTCAAAAGCCTGATTCCAATACGAGCGTAGGGGTTTTCCTGAGGCACCCATCAGAACTCATCTCGTCTCCACAAGGAAACCTGTGCATGGGAGCCATGTCCAAAGCTTAGGAGAGTACTTCAGGGTCCCGGTGCCACCGCCCCATTCCAAGGCCCTCATGGACACAAAAACACATTAAGACCCATCCTCAGGAAATTCCATTTCAACTCAGCCACCGAGGTTGCTCCCGCAGAGCCATCAGATCTAAACTGTCTTGTTGCTAGGAGACAATTGGAATGTGAGGCGGGCGTCCCAGGCATCCATTCCCGAACGATGCTCTGGAGTCATTCCATATGGGATGTCCTGGAGCTGTCCAACAGGTCTCAATTGTCCCGCAGAAGGAATCCTTGAAGGGGGCATCCCACAACTCCCAACGTGGGAAAACCTCAATGGCCTCGAGATTCCGCTCCCTTCATGAATCGGCCGTCATGCTCAGAAACTCCCACCTGAGCCAACGTCTGATCCTCGCCCTGACTTCAGATGCATGAGATATTGGTTCAGATCTGCAGGGGGTACCTGCCGTGCCCTCGCCCTGAAACCCAAGTCTAGCTTGTCTTCTCAGACTTCCGTCCTCACACTCCTGGCCCCAAAGCCCTCAAGTTTGGCAATTCCGGACCCACAATGCAGCACTCTGCCTGCCCTCTAAAAAAAAAAATTATTGCCTCATGACCTGCCCAGGTACCTTAAATGCGGGTAAACCTACACAGCACTCGACTTTACCCAAATTATATAGTCTAACCTGGGCACTACTGCACTGTCGAACACAACCTGAGCCCGGACCACCTGACCAACACCCAGAAAGCTGACCGCACACTGAGCACATAAAACCCGCCATGGCCTTAGGTCATCATGTCTTACCTACCTCAGTTTTCAGGCTTCAGAACCGAGACCTTATCTCCAATTACTGCCCAGGGGTGAGTGTGATGCAGAAATCAGAACTCCTCCTTACCCATGGCAAGAACCCTTGTGGTTGGCACGTTGTCCAACGTTCAGTGTAGGAGAAACCAGAATTCACCTTGTGGCCCCGCCCATTCTTGAGTGCGACGAGGGATACACATGCATTGTGACCCTCAGCATGAGTCCTGTCCTCTAGTAAGTCCTCTCAGTGGCTGGACCATTAGATGTCATAATGGGTTTGACATGTTACTAGGCCCCAATTTTTAACCAGATTTCTGTTTGTCCAGTCGCCCCTCCCCAGGGCTCTACTCTGGAATCCATCATTTGGTGGGACACCAGAGTTTAAAAAAGAAAACAACAACAACAACAACAACAACAACAAAAAAAAACGGACTTCTTCCAGCCCACAGAATGACCCAAAACTCTTTGGACGGGGCCAAACCACCAGAGAGTAAGACACGTCCATTTCCCATGAAGTCACCCAGAAATTGCACGACCATGAGTGACACGATATCCAGAGACAAAAACTTGAGCAGGAGCCTCACACTCGCTCTTCTTTCAATTCCCGAAGAGTTCTCCTCATGGTCTGTAGATCAGTCCTGCCATACCTATGACCCGAAACATAAGCCGAGTTTGTGTTTTCAGACAACTGTCCAAACAGCCCTGGCCTACACAACCTACAGGCTCAGGCCCCTGGAGCCAAACCTGAGGACTGTACTTGCCCTCTCCAAGGGAATTGTGTGTGCCCATTCCAATGGCCACAACCCTTCTAATAGGATAAACCTCCAAACTCCCTGATCCATCTCAATAGTGGTGGCTTCCCAGGAAAGACAGGGGCAATCACAGCCCAACTGAGCACCTACCTGCACTCAGACCCATAGACAGATGTCCCCAGAGGTAAAAAGGAAAGAACAGGCCCCTAGGCAGTAATCAGATCCATTGCTTTGGTTTCCAGGCATCTCTCCTCAGAGGCCTGGATTTCAAAAGCAGCATATAGCTCTTTCTTGACTCACCCATCAGAAAACATCTCATCTACACATGAGAAACTTGCACGTTGGAGCTGTGTCAAAGCCTCTGTTTAGGAGAACCCTTTAGGGCCCCAGTGCCACCGCTTCATTCCAAGGTCTCCATAGACACAAAAGCACGTTAGGACCCATCCCCAGGGGTGTCCATTTCAACTCAGCGTCCTCGGTTGCTCCCCACAGATCCAGGAGATCTAACCTGTCTGGTTGCTAGGAGACAATTGGAATGAGAGTTGGGCTACCCAGCCATCCATCCTTAGAAACCTGCTCAGAATCATTGGCCTGGAGCCAAACAACAGGTCTCAATTGTCCTGCAGAAGTCTCTCTGAAGTTTGGAGCTTCTCACAACTCCCATCGTGGGAAAACACCCATGGCCTCGTGATGCCCCCCCACCCATTCATGAAGGGGCAATCAGGGACAGAAACTCCAACCTGAGCGATCCTCTGATCCTCGCCCTGACTTCAGATGCACGAGATCTCGATTCAGGTCTGTAGATTGTGTCTGCCATTGCCTCACCCAGAAAACTAAGCCTAGCTTGTGTTCTCAGACTTTAGTCGTCAGACTACTGGCCCACAAGCCCTCCAGTTTGGCAATCCAGAACTACAATGCAGCACTCTGCCTGCCCTCCAGAAGAAAAACATTGTCCTCTGGGGCTACCCAGTAACGCCAAATGAGGATCAACCTGCACCGACCTTGGCTGTACCCCCAATACATAGGCTGACCAGAACACTAATGCCCTTTCTGACACAGCCTGAGCCTGGACCCCCTGGACCCTCCCAGATAGCTGGCCGCACACTGAGCACATCGAGCCGCCATGGCCTTAGGTCGTCATCTCTTCCCAACCTCGGTTTTCAGGTTTCAGAACCTAGACCTTATCTCCAATCACTGCCCAGGGTTGAAGGTGATGCAGAAATCAGAACTCCTTCCCCATGGCAAGAAAGTCTTGGGCCCCACAACCTCCAGGCTGGGCCCCTGGATCCACACATTAGGACTGTGCCTACCAATCCATGGGAATTCTGCCCATTCCATGGTCCAAAATCGTACAAATTAGGAGAAACCTCCAAAGTCCCTGACGCCATCCCAATAGTGTAGGTCGCCCGGAACAAACAAGGGCTGTCTGACACCAGCTGATAATCGACCTCCACTCATACCATAGATGGATTTCCCCAGAGAAGAAGATTGAACCAGACAGGACCCTAGGCCATAATAGGTTCCATCGCTTTGGGATACAGGCATGTGCCCTCAAAGCCTGATTCCAAAACGAGCATAGGGGTTTTCCTGAGGCACCCATCAGAACTCATCTCGTCTCCACAAGGAAACCTGTGCATGGGAGCCATGTCCAAAGCTTAGGAGAGTACTTCAGGGTCCCGGTGCCACCGCCCCATTCCAAGGCCCTCATGGACACAAAAACACATTAAGACCCATCCTCAGGAAAGTCCATTATAACTCAGCCACCCCGGTTGCTCCCGCAGAGCCATCAGATCTAAACTGTCTTGTTGCTAGGAGACAGTTGGAATGTGAGGCAGGCTTCCCAGGCATCCATCCGCGAACGGTGCTCTTCAGTCATTCCATATGGGAAGTTCTGGAGCTGTCCAACAGGTCTCAATTGTCCCGCAGAAGAATCCTTGAAGGGGGCATCCCACAACTCCCAACGTGGGAAAAACTCAATGGCCTCGAGATTCCGCTCCCTTCATGAAGCGGCCGTCATGCTCAGAAACTCCCACCTGAGCCAACGTCTGATCCTCGCCCTGACTTCAGATGCATGAGATATTGGTTCAGATCTGCAGGGGGTACCTGCCGTGCCCTCGCCCTGAAACCCAAGTCTAGCTTGTCTTCTCAGACTTCCGTCCTCACACTCCTGGCCCCGAAGCCCTCAAGTTTGGCAATTCCGGACCCACAATGCAGCACTCTGCCTGCTCTCTAAAAAAAAAATTATTGCCTCATGACCTGCCCAGGCACCTTAAATGCGGGTAAACCTACACAGCACTCGACTTTACCCAAATTTACCTGGGCACTAATGCACTGTCGAACACAACCTGAGCCCGGACCTCCTGACCAACACCCAGAAAGCTGACCGCACACTGAGCACATAAAACCCGCCATGGCCTTAGGTCATCATCTCTTCCCTACCTCAGTTTTCAGGCTTCAGAACCGAGACCTTATCTCCAATCACTGCCCAGGCGTGAGTGTGATGCAGAAATCAGAACTCCTCCTTACCCATGGCAAGAACCCTTGTGGTTGGCACGTTGTCCAACGTTCAGTGTAGGAGAAACCAGCATTCACCCTGAGGCCCCGCGCATTCTTGAGTGCGACGAGGGCATACACACGCATTGTGACGCTCAGCATGAGTCCTGTCCTCTAGTAAGTCCTCTCAGTGGCTGGACCATTAGATGTCATAATGGGCTTGACATGTCCCTAGGCCCCAATTTTTAACCAGATTTCTGATTGTCCAGTCGCCCCTCCCCAGGGCTCTACTCTGGAATCCATCATTTGGTGGGACACTTGAGGTTAAAAAAGAAAAAAACAACAACAACAACAACAAAAAAAAACCGGACTTCTTCCAGCCCACAAAATGACCCAAAACTCTTTGGACGGGGCCAAACCACCAGAGAGTAAGACTCGTCCATTTCCCATGAAGTCACCCAGAAATTGCACGACCATGAGTGACACGATATCCAGAGACAAAAACTTGAGCAGGAGCCTCACACTCGCCCTTCTTTCAATTCCCGAAGAGTTCTCCTCATGGTCTGTAGATCAATCCTGCCATACCTATGACCTGAAACATAAGCCGAGTTTGTGTTTTCAGACAACTGTCCAAACAGCCCTGGCCTACACAACCTACAGGCTCAGGCCCCTGGAGCCAAACCTGAGGACTGTACTTGCCCTCTCCAAGGGAATTGTGTGTGCCCATTCCAATGGCCACAACCCTTCTAATAGGATAAACCTCCAAACTCCCTGATCCATCTCAATAGTGGTGGCTTCCCAGAAAGACAGGGGCAATATAGCCTAAAAGAGCACCTACCTGCACTCAGACCCATAGACAGATGTCCCCAGAGGTAAAAAGGAAAGAACAGGCCCCTAGGCACTAATCAGATCCATTGCTTTGGTTTCCAGGCATCTCTCCTCAGAGGCCTGGATTTCAAAAGCAGCATCTAGCTGTTTCTTGACTCACCCATCAGAAAACATCTCATCTACACATGGGAAACTTGCACGTTGGAGCTGTGTCAAAGCCTCTGTTTAGGAGAACCCTTTAGGGCCCCAGTGCCAGCGCTTCATTCCAAGGTCTCCATAGACACAAAAGCACGTTAGGACCCATCCCCAGGGGTGTCCATTTCAACTCAGCGTCCTCGGTTGCTCCCCACAGATCCAGGAGATCTAACCTGTCTGGTTGCTAGGAGACAATTGGAATGCGAGGTGGGCTACCCAGCCATCCATCCTTAGAACACTGCTCAGAATCATTGGCCTGGAGCCAAACAACAGGTCTCAATTGTCCTGCAGAAGACTCTCTGCAGTTTGGAGCTTCTCACAACTCCCATCGTGGGAAAACACCCATGGCCTCGTGGTGCCCCCCCCCATTCATGAAGGGGCAATCAGGGACAGAAACTCCAACCTGAGCGATCCTCTGATCCTCGCCCTGACTTCAGATGCACGAGATCTCGATTCAGGTCTGTAGATTGTGGCTGCCATGGCCTCACCCAGAAACCTAAGCCAAGCTTGTGTTCTCAGACTTTTGTCGTCAGACTACTGGCCCACAAGCCCTCCAGTTTGGCAATCCAGAACTACAATGCAGCACTCTGCCGGCCCTCCAGAAGAAAAACATTGTCCTCTGGGGCTACCCAGTAACTCCAAATGAGGATCAACCTGCACCGACCTTGGCTGTATCCCAAATACATAGGCTGACCAGGGCACTAATGCCCTTTCTGACACAGCCTGAGCCTGGACCCCCTGGACCATCCCAGACAGCTGGCCGCACACTGAGCACATCGAGCCGCCATGGCCTTAGGTCGTCATCTCTTCCCAACCTCGGTTTTCAGGTTTCAGAACCTAGACCTTATCTCCAATCACTGCCCAGGGTTGAAGGTGATGCAGAAATCAGAACTCCTTCCCCATGGCAAGAAACCTTGTGGTTGGCATGTTGTCCAACATTCAGTGTAGTTGAAACCAGTGTGGCCCATGAGGCCCCGCCCATGCTCACGGGTCACATTGGTCACAAACACACATTATGACGCTCAGGCTGAGCCCAGTCCTAAAGTAAGGCCACTCAGTGGCTGGATGAAGAGATAGCATATTGGGCTTGCCATGCCCCTAGGCCCCAATTTTTAACCATAGTTCGGGTTGTCCCTTCAGTATTCCCCACAGCTTGGCTTGGAATTCCTCTTTTGGTGGGACACCTGAGGTAACAAAACTTAAAGGAGTCCTCCCATCCCAGAGATTGACGAAAAGCAATTGGGAATCGGGCCAAATCCTCAGAGAGGAAGATTCGTCCATGGCCCATGAGGCCTCCCCGACATTCCACGGCCATCGCTGCTACAAAATCCAGAGACAAAAGCCTGAGCAAGCGCCTCAGACTTGCACTTTCTTCATATCCTGAAGAGTTCTTCTCATGGTTTGTAGATCGGGCCTGCCATACCTACGTCCCCAAACCTAAGCTGAGTTTGTGTTTTCAGACTTCTGTCCTCAAAGTCTTGGGTCACACACCCTCCAGGCTGGGCCCCTGGAGCCACACATTAGGACTGTGCCTACCAATCCATGGGAATTCTGCCCATTCCATGGTCCAAAATCGTACAAATTAGGAGAAACCTCCAAAGTCCGGAGGCCATCCCAATAGTGTAGGTAGCCCGGAACAAACAAGGGCTGTCTGACACCAGCTGATAATCGACCTCCACTCATACCATAGATGGATATCCACAGAGAAGAAGATTGAACCAGACAGGACCCTAGGCCATAATAGGATCCATTGCTTTGGGTTACAGGCATGTGTCCTCAAAAGCCTGATTCCAAAACGAGCATAGGGGTTTTCCTGAGGCACCCATCAGAACTCATCTCGTCTCCACAAGGAAACCTGTGCATGGGAGCCATGTCCAAAGCTTAGGAGAGTACTTCAGGGTCCCGGTGCCACCGCCCCATTCCAAGGTCCTCATGGACACAAAAACAAATTAGGACCCATCCTCAGGATAGTCCATTTCAACTCAGCCACCCCGGTTGCTCCCGCAGAGCCATCAGATCTAAACTGTCTTGTTGCTAGGAGACAATTGGAATGTGCGGCGGGCTTCCCAGGCATCCATCCGCGAACGGTGCTCTGGAGTCATTCCATATGGGATGTCCTGGAGCTCAATTGTCCCGCAGAAGGAATCCTTGAAGGGGGCATCCCACAACTCCGATCGTGGGAAAAACTCAATGGCCTCGAGATTCCGCTCCCTTCATGAAGCGGCCGTCATGCTCAGAAACTCCCACCTGAGCCAACGTCTGATCCTCGCCCTGACTTCAGATGCATGAGATATTGGTTCAGATCTGCAGGGGGTACCTGCCGTGCCCTCGCCCTGAAACCCAAGTCTAGCTTGTCTTCTCAGACTTCTGTCCTCACACTCCTGGCCCCGAAGCCCTCAAGTTTGGCAATTCCGGACCCACAATGCAGCAATCTGCCTGCCCTCTAAAAAAAAAATTATTGCCTCATGACCTGCCCAGGCACCTTAAATGCGGGTAAACCTACACAGCACTCGACTTTACCCAAATTATATAGTCTAACCTGGGCCCTAATGCACTGTCGAACACAACCTGAGCCCGGACCTCCTGACCAACACCCAGAAAGCTGACCGCACACTGAGCACATAAAACCCGCCATGGCCTTAGGTCATCATCTCTTCCCTACCTCAGTTTTCAGGCTTCAGAACCGAGACCTTATCTCCAATCACTGCCCAGGCGTGAGTGTGATGCAGAAATCAGAACTCCTCCTTACCCATGGCAAGAACCCTTGTGGTTGGCACGTTGTCCAACGTTCAGTGTAGGAGAAACCAGCATTCACCCTGAGGCCCCGCCCATTCTTGAGTGCGACGAGGGCATACACACGCATTGTGACCCTCAGCATGAGTCCTGACCTCTAGTAAGTCCTCTCAGTGGCTGGACCATTAGATGTCATAATGGGCTTGACATGTCCCTAGGCCCCAATTTTTAACCAGATTTCTGATTGTCCAGTCGCCCCTCCCCAGGGCTCTACTCTGGAATCCATCATTTGGTGGGACACTTGAGGTTAAAAAAGAAAACAACAACAACAACAAAAACAACAACAAAAAACGGACTTCTTCCAGCCCACAGAATGACCCAAAACTCTTTGGATGGGGCCAAACCACCAGAGAGTAAGACTCGTCCATTTCCCATGAAGTCACCCAGAAATTCCACGATCATGCGTGACACGATATCCAGAGACAAAAACTTGAGCAGGAGCCTCACACTCGCTCTTCTTTCAATTCCCGAAGAGTTCTCCTCATGGTCTGTAGATCAGTCCTGCCATACCTATGACCTGAAACATAAGCCGAGTTTGTGTTTTCAGAAAACTGTCCAAATAGCCCTGGCCTACACAACCTACAGGCTCAGGCCCCTGGAGCCAAACCTGAGGACTGTACTTGCCCTCTCCAAGGGAATTGTGTGTGCCCATTCCAATGGCCACAACCCTTCTAATAGGATAAACCTCCAAAGTCCCTGATCCATCTCAATAGTGGTGGCTGCCCAGGAAAGACAGGGGCAATCTGAGCCCAACTGAGCACCTACCTGCACTCAGACCCATAGACAGATGTCCCCAGAGGTAAAAAGGAAAGAACAGGCCCCTAGGCACTAATCAGATCCATTGCTTTGGTTTCCAGGCATCTCTCCTCAGAGGCCTGGATTTCAAAAGCAGCATATAGCTGTTTCTTGACTCACCCATCAGAAAACATCTCATCTACACATGGGAAACTTGCACGTTGGAGCTGTGTCAAAGCCTCTGTTTAGGAGAACCCTTTAGGGCCCCAGTGCCAGCGCTTCATTCCAAGGTCTCCATAGACACAAGAGCACGTTAGGACCCATCCCCAGGGGTGTCCATTTCAACTCAGCGTCCTCGGTTGCTCCCCACAGATCCAGGAGATCTAACCTGTCTGGTTGCTAGGAGACAATTGGAATGCGAGGTTGGCTACCCAGCCATCCATCCTTAGAACCCTACTCAGAATCATTGGCCTGGAGCCAAACAACAGGTCTCAATTGTCCTGCAGAAGACTCTCTGCAGTTTGGAGCTTCTCACAACTCCCATCGTGGGAAAACACCCATGGCCACGTGATGCCCCCCCATTCATGAAGGGGCCATCAGGGACAGAAACTCCAACCTGAGCGATCCTCTGATTCTCGCCCTGACTTCAGATGCACGAGATCTCGATTCAGGTCTGTATATTGTGCCTGCCATGGCCTCACCCAGAAACCTAAGCCAAGCTTGTGTTCTCAGACTTTTGTCGTCAGACAACTGGCCCACAAGCCCTCCAGTTTGGCAATCCAGAACTACAATGCAGCACTCTGCCGGCCCTCCAGAAGAAAAACATTGTCCTCTGGGGCTACCCAGTAACCCCAAATGAGGATCAACCTGCACCGACCTTGGCTGTACCCCCAATACATAGGCTGACCAGGGCACTAATGCCCTTTCTGACACAGCCTGAGCCTGGACCACCTGGACCCTCCCAGACAGCTGTCCGCACACTGAGCACATCAAGCCGCCATGGCCTTAGGTCGTCATCTCTTCTCAACCTCGATTTTCAGGTTTCAGAACCTAGACCTTATCTCCAATCACTGCCCAGGGTTGAAGGTGATGCAGAAATCAAAACTCCTTCCCCATGGCAAGAAACCTTGTGGTTGGCATGTTGTCCAACGTTCAGTGGAGTTGAAACCAGTGTGGCCCATGAGGCCCCGCCCATGCTCACGGGTCACATTGGTCACAAACACACATTATGACGCTCAGGCTGAGCCCAGTCCTAAAGTAAGGCCACTCAGTGGCTGGATGAAGAGATAGCATATTGGGCTTGCCATGCCCCTAGGCCCCAATTTTTAACCATAGTTCGGGTTGTCCCTTCAGTCTTCCCCACAGCTTGGCTTTGGAATTCCTCTTTTGGTGGGACACCTGAGGTAACAAAACTGAAATGAGTCCTCCCATCCCAGAGATTGATGAAAAGCAATTGGGAATCAGGCCAATTCCTCAGAGAGGAAGATTCGTCCATGGCCCATGAGGCCTCCCCGACATTCCACGGCCATCGCTGCTACAAAATCCAGAGACAAAAGCCTGAGCAAGCGCCTCAGACTCGCACTTTCTTCATATCCTGAAGAGTTCTTCTCATGGTTTGTAGATCGGGCCTGCCATACCTACGTCCCCAAACCTAAGCTGAGTTTGTGTTTTCAGACTTCTGTCCTCAAAGTCTTGGGCCACACACCCTCCAGGCTGGGCCCCTGGAGCCACACATTAGGACTGTGCCTACCACTCCATGGGAATTCTGCCCATTCCATGGTCCAAAATCGTACAAATTAGGAGAAACCTCCAAAGTCCCTGAGGCCATCCCAATAGTGTAGGTCGCCCGGAACAAACAAGGGCTGTCTGACACCAGCTGATAATCGACCTCCACTCATACCATAGATGGATATCCACAGAGAAGAAGATTGAACCAGACAGGACCCTAGGCCATAATAGGATCCATTGCTTTGGGTTACAGGCATGTGTCCTCAAAAGCCTGATTCCAAAACGAGCATAGGGGTTTTCCTGAGGCACCCATCAGAACTCATCTCGTCTCCACAAGGAAACCTGTGCATGGGAGCCATGTCCAAAGCTTAGGAGAGTACTTCAGGGTCCCGGTGCCACCGCCCCATTCCAAGGTCCTCATGGACACAAAAACACATTAGGACCCATCCTCAGGAAAGTCCATTTCAACTCAGCCACCCCGGTTGCTCCCGCAGAGCCATCAGATCTAAACTGTCTTGTTGCTAGGAGACAATTGGAATGTGCGGCGGGCTTCCCAGGCATCCATCCGCGAACGGTGCTCTGGAGTCATTCCATATGGGATGTCCTGGAGCTGTCCAACAGGTCTCAATTGTCCCGCAGAAGGAATCCTTGAAGGGGGCATCCCACAACTCCCAACGTGGGAAAAACTCAATGGCCTCGAGATTCCGCTCCTTTCATGAAGCGGCCGTCATGCTCAGAAACTCCCACCTGAGCCAACGTCTGATCCTCGCCCTGACTTCAGATGCATGAGATATTGGTTCAGATCTCCAGGGGGTACCTGCCGTGCCCTCGCCCTGAAACCCAAGTCTAGCTTGTCTTCTCAGACTTCCGTCCTCACACTCCTGGCCCCGAAGCCCTCAAGTTTGGCAATTCCGGACCCACAATGCAGCACTCTGCCTGCCCTCTAAAAAAAAAATTATTGCCTCATGACCTGCCCAGGCACCTTAAATGCGGGTAAACCTACACAGCACTCGACTTTACCCAAATTATATAGTCTAACCTGGGCCCTAATGCACTGTCGAACACAACCTGAGCCCAAACCTCCTGACCAACACCCAGAAAGCTGACCGCACACTGAGCACATAAAACCCGCCATGGCCTTAGGTCATCATCTCTTCCCGACCTCAGTTTTCAGGCTTCAGAACCGAGACCTTATCTCCAATCACTGCCCAGGGTTGAGTGTGATGCAGAAATCAGAACTCCTCCTTATCCATGGCAAGAACCCTTGTGGTTGGCACGTTGTCCAACGTTCAGTGTAGGAGAAACCAGCATTCACACTGAGGCCCCGCCCATTCTTGAGTGCGACGAGGGCATACACACGCATTGTGACCCTCAGCATGAGTCCTGTCCTCTAGTAAGTCCTCTCAGTGGCTGGACCATTAGATGTCATAATGGGCTTGACATGTCCCTAGGCCCCAATTTTTAACCAGATTTCTGATTGTCCAGTCGCCCCTCCCCAGGGCTCTACTCTGGAATCCATCATTTGGTGGGACACTTGAGGTTAAAAAAGAAAACAACAACAACAACAACAACAAACGGACTTCTTCCAGCCCACAGAATGACCCAAAACTCTTTGGACGGGGCCAAACCACCAGAGATTAAGACTCGTCCATTTCCCATGAAGTCACCCAGAAATTGCACGACCATGAGTGACACGATATCCAGAGACAAAAACTTGAGCAGGAGCCTCACACTCGCCCTTCTTTCAATTCCTGAAGAGTTCTCCTCATGGTCTGTATATCAGTCCTGCCATACCTATGACCCGAAACTAAGCCGAGTTTGTGTTTTCAGACAACTGTCCAAACAGCCCTGGCCTACACAACCTACAGGCTCAGGCCCCTGGAGCCAAACCTGAGGACTGTACTTGCCCTCTCCAAGGGAATTGTGTGTGCCCATTCCAATGGCCACAACCCTTCTAATAGGATAAACCTCCAAAGTCCCTGATCCATCTCAATAGTGTTGGCTGCCCAGGAAAGACAGGGGCATCTGAGCCCAACAGAACACCTACCTGCACTCAGACCCATAGACAGATGTCCCCAGAGTTAAATAGGAAAGAACAGGCCCCTAGGCACTAATCAGATCCATTGCTTTGGTTTCCAGGCATCTCTCCTCAGAGGCCTGGATTTCAAAAGCAGCATATAGCTGTTTCTTGACTCACCCATCAGAAAACATCTCATCTACACATGGGAAACTTGCACGTTGGAGCTGTGTCAAAGCCTCTGTTTAGGAGAACCCTTTAGGGCCCCAGTGCCAGCGCTTCATTCCAAGGTCTCCATAGACACAAAAGCACGTTAGGACCCATCCTCAGGAGTGTCCATTTCAACTCAGCGTCCTCGGTTGCTCCCCACAGATCCAGGAGATCTAACCTGTCTGGTTGCTAGGAGACAATTGGAATGCGAGGTGGGCTACCCAGCCATCCATCCTTAGAACCCTGCTCAGAATCGTTGCCCTGGAGCCAACCAACAGGTCTCAATTGTCCTGCAGAAGAATCTTTGCAGTTTGGAGCTTCTCACAACTCCCATCGTGGGAAAACACCCATGGCCTCGTGATGCCCCCCCCATTCATGAAGGGGCCATCAGGGACAGAAACTCCAACCTGAGCGATCCTCTGATCCTCGCCCTGACTTCCGATGCACGAGATCTCGATTCAGGTCTGTAGATTGTGGCTGCCATGGCCTCACCCAGAAACCTAAGCCAAGCTTGTGTTCTCAGACATTTATCGTCAGACTACTGGCCCACAAGCCCTCCAGTTTGGCAATCCAGTACTACAATGCAGCACTCTGCCTGCCCTCCAGAAGAAAAACATTGTCCTCTGGGGCTACCCAGTAACCCCAAATGAGGATCAACCTGCACCGACCTTGGCTGTACCCCCAATACATAGGCTGACCAGGGCACTAATGCCCTTTCTGACACTGCCTGAGCCTGGAACCCCTGGACCCTCCCAGACAGCTGGCCGCACACTGAGCACATCGAGCCGCCATGGCCTTAGGTCGTCATCTCTTCCCAACCTCGGTTTTCAGGTTTCAGAACCTAGACCTTATCTTCAATCACTGCCCAGGGTTGAAGGTGATGCAGAAATCAGAACTCCTTCCCCATGGCAAGAAACCTTGTGGTTGGCATGTTGTCCAACGTTCAGTGTAGTTGAAACCAGTGTGGCCCATGAGGCCCCGCCCATGCTCACGGGTCACATTGGTCACAAACACACATTATGACGCTCAGGCTGAGCCCAGTCCTAAAGTAAGGCCACTCAGTGGCTGGATGAAGAGATAGCATATTGGGCTTGCCATGCCCCTAGGCCCCAATTTTTAACCATAGTTCGGGTTGTCACTTCAGTCTTCCCCACAGCTTGGCTTTGGAATTCCTAATTTGGTGGAACACCTGAGGTAACAAAACTGAAATGAGTCCTCCCATCCCAGAGATTGACGAAAAGCAATTGGGAATCAGGCCAAATCCTCAGAGAGGAAGATTCGTCCATGGCCCATGAGGCCTCCCCGACATTCCACGGCCATCGCTGATACAAAATCCAGAGACAAAAGCCTGAGCAAGCGCCTCAGACTCGCACTTTCTTCATATACTGAAGAGTTCTTCTCATGGTTTGTAGATTGAGCCTGCCATACCTACGTCCCCAAACCTAAGCTGAGTTTGTGTTTTCAGACTTCTGTCCTCAAAGTCTTGGGCCAAACACCCTCCAGGCTGGGCCCCTGGAGCCACACATTAGGACTGTGCCTACCAATCCATGGGAATTCTGCCCATTCCATGGTCCAAAATCGTACAAATTAGGAGAAACCTCCAAAGTCCCTGAGGCCATCCCAATAGTGTAGGTCGCCCGGAACAAACAAGGGCTGTCTGACACCAGCTGATAATCGACCTCCACTCATACCATAGATGGATATCCCCAGAGAAGAAGATTGAACCAGACAGGACCCTAGGCCATAATAGGATCCATTGCTTTGGGTTACAGGCATGTGTCCTCAAAAGCCTGATTCCAATACGAGCATAGGGGTTTTCCTGAGGCACCCATCAGAACTCATCTCGTCTCCACAAGGAAACCTGTGCATGGGAGCCATGTCCAAAGATTAGGAGAGTACTTCAGGGTCCCGGTGCCACCGCCCCATTCCAAGGTCCTCATGGACACAAAAACACATTAGGACCCATCCTCAGGAAAGTCCATTTCAACTCAGCCACCCCGGTTGCTCCCGCAGAGCCATCAGATCTAAACTGTCTTGTTGCTAGGAGACAATTGGAATGTGCGGCGGGCTTCCCAGGCATCCATCCGCGAACGGTGCTCTGGAGTCATTCCATATGGGATGTCCTGGACCTGTCCAACAGGTCTCAATTGTCCCACAGAAGGAATCCTTGAAGGGGGCATCCCACAACTCCGAAAGTGGGAAAAACTCAATGGCCTCAGATTCCGCTCCCTTCATGAAGCGGCCGTCATGCTCAGAAACTCCCACCTGAGCCAACGTCTGATCCTCGCCCTGACTTCAGATGCATGAGATATTGGTTCAGATCTGCAGGGGGTACCTGCCGTGCCCTCGCCCTGAAACCCAAGTCTAGCTTGTCTTCTCAGACTTCCGTCCTCACACTCCTGGCCCCGAAGCCCTCAAGTTTGGCAATTCCGGACCCACAATGCAGCACTCTGCCTGCCCTCTAAAAAAAAAATTATTGCCTCATGACCTGCCCAGGCAGCTTAAATGCGGGTAAACCTACACAGCACTCGACATTACCCAAATTATATAGTCTAAACTGGGCCCTAATGCACTGTCGAACACAACCTGAGCCCGGACCTCCTGACCAACACCCAGAAACCTGACCTCACACTGAGCACATAAAACCCGCCATGGCCTTAGGTCATCATCTCTTCCCTACCTCAGTTTTCAGGCTTCAGAACCGAGACCTTATCTCCAATCACTGCCCAGGGTTGAGTGTGATGCAGAAATCAGAACTCCTCCTTACCCATGGCAAGAACCCTTGTGGTTGGCACGTTGTCCAACGTTCAGTGTAGGAGAAACCAGCATTCACCCTGAGGCCCCGCCCATTCTTGAGAGCGACGAGGGCATACACACGCATTGTGACCCTCAGCATGAGTCCTGTCCTCTAGTAAGTCCTCTCAGTGGCTGGACCATTAGATGTCATAATGGGCTTGACATGTCCCTAGGCCCCAATTTTTAACCAGATTTCTGATTGTCCAGTCGCCCCTCCCCAGGGCTCTACTCTGGAATCCATCATTTGGTGGGACACTTGAGGTTAAAAAAGAAAACAACATCAACAACAACAACAACAAAAAAAAAACGGACTTCTTCCAGCCCACAGAATGACCCAAAACTCTTTGGACGGGGCCAAACCACCAGAGAGTAAGACTCGTCCATTTCCCATGAAGTCACCCAGAAATTGCACGACCATGAATGACACGATATCCAGAGACAAAAACTTGAGCAGGAGCCTAACACTCGCCCTTCTTTCAATTCCCGAAGAGTTCTCCTCATGGTCTGTAGATCAGTCCTGCCATACCTATGACCCGAAACATAAGCCGAGTTTGTGTTTTCAGACAACTGTCCAAACAGCCCTGGCCTACACAACCTACAGGCTCAGGCCCCTGGAGCCAAACCTGAGGACTGTACTTGCCCTCTCCAAGGGAATTGTGTGTGCCCATTCCAATGGCCACAACCCTTCTAATAGGATAAACCTCCAAACTCCCTGATCCATCTCAATAGTGGTGGCTGCCCAGGAAAGACAGGGGCAATCTGAGCCCAACTGAGCACCTACCTGCACTCAGACCCATAGACAGATGTCCCCAGAGGTAAAAAGGAAAGAACAGGCCCCTAGGCACTAATCAGACCCATTGCTTTGGTATCCAGGCATCTCTCCTCAGAGGCCTGGATTTCAAAAGCAGCATATAGCTGTTTCTTGACTCACCCATCAGAAAACATCTCATCTACACATGGGAAACTTGCACGTTGAAGCTGTGTCAAAGCCTCTGTTTAGGAGAACCCTTTAGGGCCCCAGTGCCAGTGCTTCATTCCAAGGTCTCCATAGACACAAAAGCACGTTAGGACCCATCCCCAGGGGTGTCCATTTCAACTCAGCGTCCTCGGTTGCTCCCCACAGATCCAGGAGATCTAACCTGTCTGTTTGCTAGGAGACAATTGGAATGCGAGGTGGGCTACCCAGCCATCCATCCTTAGAACCCTGCTCAGAATCATTGGCCTGGAGCCAAACAACAGTTCTCAATTGTCCTGCAGAAGACTCTCTGCAGTTTGGAGCTTCTCACAACTCCCATCGTGGGAAAACACCCATGGCCTCATTATGCCCCCCCCCTTTCATGAAGGGGCCATCAGGGACAGAAACTCCAACCTGAGCGACCCTCTGATCCTCGCCCTGACTTCAGATGCACGAGATCTCGATTCAGGTCTGTAGACTGTGCCAGCCATGGACTCACCCAGAAACCTAAGCAAAGCTTGTGTTCTCAGACTTTTGTCGTCAGACTACTGGCCCACAAGTCCTCCAGTTTGGCAATCCAGAACTACAATGCAGCACTTTGCCTGCCCTCCAGAAGAAAAACATTGTCCTCTGGGGCTACCCAGTAACCCCAAATGAGGATCAACCTGCACCGACCTTGGCTGTACCCCCAATACATAGGCTGACCAGGGCACTAATGCCCTTTCTGACACAGCCTGAGCCTGGACCCCCTGGACCCTCCCAGACAGCTGGCCGCACACTGAGCACATCGAGCCGCCATGGCCTTAGGTCGTCATCTCTTCCCAACCTCGGTTTTCAGGTTTCAGAACCTAGACCTTATCTCCAATCACTGCCCAGGGTTGAAGGTGATGCAGAAATCAGAACTCCTTCCCCATGGCAAGAAACCTTGTGGTTGGCATGTTGTCCAACGTTCAGTGTAGTTGAAACCAGTGTGGCCCATGAGGCCCCGCCCATGCTCACGGGTCACATTGGTCACAAACACACATTATGACGCTCAGGCTGAGCCCAGTCCTAAAGTAAGGCCACTCAGTGGCTGGATGAAGAGATAGCATATTGGGCTTGCCATGCCCCTAGGCCCCAATTTTTAACCATAGTTCGGGTTGTCCCTTCAGTCTTCCCCACAGCTTGGCTTTGGAATTCCTCTTTTGGTGGGACACCTGAGGTAACAAAACTGAAATGAGTCGTCCATGGCCCATGAGGCCTCCCCGACATTCCACAGCCATCGCTGATACAAAATCCAGAGACAAAAGCCTGAGCAAGCGCCTCAGACTCGCACTTTCTTCATATCCTGAAGAGTTCTTCTCATGGTTTGTAGATCGGGCCTGCCATACCTACGTCCCCAAACCTAAGCTGAGTTTGTGTTTTCAGACTTCTGTCCTCAAAGTCTTGGGCCACACACCCTCCAGGCTGGGCTTCTGGAGCCACATATTAGGACTGTGCCTACCAATCCATGGGAATTCTGCCCATTCCATGGTCCAAAATCGTACAAATTAGGAGAAATCTCCAAAGTCCCTGAGGCCATCCCAATAGTGTAGGTCGCCCGGAACAAACAAGGGCTGTCTGACACCAGCTGATAATCGACCTCCACTCATACCATAGATGGATGTCCACAGAGAAGAAGATTGAATCAGACACGACCCTAGGCCATAATAGGATCCATTGCTTTGGGTTACAGGCATGTGTCCTCAAAAGCCTGATTCCAATACGAGCGTAGGGTTTTTCCTGAGGCACCCACCAGAACTCATCTCGTCTCCACAAGGAAACCTGTGAATGGGAGCCATGTCCAAAGCTTAGGAGAGTACTTCAGGGTCCCGGTGCCACCGCCCCATTCCAAGGCCCTCATGGACACAAAAACACATTAAGACCCATCCTCAGGAAATTCCATTTCAACTCAGCCACCGAGGTTGCTCCCGCAGAGCCATCAGATCTAAACTGTCTTGTTGCTAGGAGACAATTGGAATGTGCGGCGGGCTTCCCAGGCATCCATCCGCGAACGGTGCTCTTGAGTCATTTCATATGGGATGTCCTGGAGCTGTCCAACAGGTCTCAATTGTCCCGCAGAAGGAATCCTTGAAGGGGGCATCCCACAACTCCCAACGTGGGAAAAACTCAATGGCCTCGAGATTCCGCTCCCTTCATGAAGCGGCCGTCATGCACAGAAACTCCCACCTGAGCCAACGTCTGATCCTCGCCCTGACTTCAGATGCATGAGATATTGGTTCAGATCTGCAGGGGGTACCTGCCGTGCCCTCGCCCTGAAACCCAAGTCTAGCTTGTCTTCTCAGACTTCCGTCCTCACACTCCTGGCCCCGAAGCCCTCAAGTTTGGCAATTCCGGACCCACAATGCAGCAATCTGCCTGCCCTCTAAAAAAAAAAATTATTGCCTCCTGACCTGCCCAGGCTCCTTAAATGCGGGTAAACCTACACAGCACTCGACTTTACCCAAATTATATAGTCTAACCTGGGCCCTAATGCACTGTCGAACACAGCCTGAGCCCGGACCTACTAACCAACACCCAGAAAGCTGACCGCACACTGAGCACATAAAACCCGCCATGGCCTTAGGTCATCATCTCTTCCCTACCTCAGTTTTCAGGCTTCAGAACCGAGACCTTATCTCCAATCACTGCCCGGGGTTGATTGTGATGCAGAAATCAGAACTCCTCCTTACCCATGGCAAGAACCCTTGTGGTTGGCACGTTGTCCAACGTTCAGTGTAGGAGAAACCAGCATTCACCCTGAGGCCCCGCCCATTCTTGAGTGCGACGAGGGCATACACACGCATTGTGACCCTCAGCATGAGTCCTGTCCTCTAGTAAGTCCTCTCAGTGGCTGGACCATTAGATGTCATAATGGGCTTGACATGTCCCTAGGCCCCAATTTTTAACCAGATTTCTGATTGTCCAGTCGCCCCTCCCCAGGGCTCTATTCTGGAATCCATCATTTGGTGGGACACTTGAGGTTAAAAAAGAAAACAACAACAACAACAACAACAACAACAACAACAACAAAAAACGGACTTCTTCCAGCCCACAGAATGACCCAAAACTCTTTGGACGGGGCCAAACCACCAGAGAGTAAGACTCGTCCATTTCCCATGAAGTCACCCAGAAATTGCACGACCATGAGTGACACGATATCCAGAGACAAAAACTTGAGCAGGAGCCTCACACTCGCCCTTCTTTCAATTCCTGAAGAGTTCTCCTCATGGTCTGTAGATCAGTCATGCCATACCTATGACCCGAAACATAAGCCGAGTTTGTGTTTTCAGACAACTGTCCAAACAGCCCTGGCCTACACAACCTACAGGCTCAGGCCCCTGGAGCCAAACCTGAGGACTGTACTTGCCCTCTCCAAGGGAATTGTGTGTGCCCATTCCAATGGCCACAACCCTTCTAATAGGATAAACCTCCAAAGTCCCTGATCCATCTCAATAGTGGTGGCTGCCCAGGAAAGACAGGGGCAATCTGAGCCCAACTGAGCACCTACCTGCACTCAGACCCATTGACAGATGTCCCCAGAGGTAAAAAGGAAAGAACAGGCCCCTAGGCACTAATCAGATCCATTGCTTTGGTTTCCAGGCATCTCTCCTCAGAGGCCTGGATTTCAAAAGCAGCATATAGCTCTTTCTTGACTCACCCATCAGAAAACATCTCATCTACACATGGGAAACTTGCACGTTGGACCTGTGTCAAAGCCTCTGTTTAGGAGAACCCTTTAGGGCCCCAGTGCCAGCGCTTCATTCCAAGGTCTCCATAGACACAAAAGCAAGTTAGGACCCATCCCCAGGAGTGTCCATTTCAACTCAGCGTCCTCGGTTGCTCCCCACAGATCCAGGAGATCTAACCTGTCTGGTTGCTAGGAGACAATTGGAATGCGAGGTGGGCTACCCAGCCATCCATCCTTAGAACCCTGCTCAGAATCATTGGCCTGGACCCAAACAGCAGGTCTCAATTGTCCTGCAGAAGACTCTCTGCAGTTTGGAGCTTCTCACAACTCCCATCGTGGGGAAACACCCATGGCCTCGTGATGCCACCGCCCATTCATGAAGGGGCCATCAGGGACAGAAACTCCAACCTGAGCGATCGTCTGATCCTCGCCCTGACATCAGATGCACGAGATCTCGATTCAGGTCTGTAGATTGTGCGTGCCATGGCCTCACCCAGAAACCTAAGCCTAGCTTGTGTTCTCAGACTTTTGTCGTCAGACTACTGGCCCACAAGCCCTCCAGTTTGGCAATCCAGAACTACAATGCAGCACTCTGCCTGCCCTCCAGAAGAAAAACATTGTCCTCTGGGGCTACCCAGTAACCCAAAAATGAGGATCAACCTGCACCGACCTTGGCTGTACCCCCAATACATAGGCTGACCAGGGCACTAATGCCCTTTCTGACACTGCCTGAGCCTGGAACCCCTGGACACTCCCAGACAGCTGGCCGCACACTGAGCACATCGAGCCTCCATGGCCTTAGGTCGTCATCTCTTCCCAACCTCGGTTTTCAGGTTTCAGAACCTAGACCTTATCTCCAATCACTGCCCAGGGTTGAAGGTGATGCAGAAATCAGAACTCCTTCCCCATGGCAGGAAACCTTGTGGTTGGCATGTTGTCCAACGTTCAGTGTAGTTGAAACCAGTGTGGCCCATGAGTCCCCGCCCATGCTCACGGGTCACATTGGTCACAAACACACATTATGATGCTCAGGCTGAGCCCAGTCCTAAAGTAAGGCCACTCAGTGGCTGGATGAAGAGATAGCATATTGGGCTTGCCATGCCCCTAGGCCCCAATTTTTAACCATAGTTCGGGTTGTCCCTTCAGTCTTCCCCACAGCTTGGCTTTGGAATTCCTCTTTTGTTGGGACACCTGAGGTAACAAAACTGAAATGAGTCCTCCCATCCCAGAGATTGACGAAAAGCAATTGGGAATCAGGCAAAATCCTCAGAGAGGAAGATTCGTCCATGGCCCATGAGGCCTCCCCGACATTCCACGGCCATCGCTGATACAAAATCCAGAGACAAAAGCCTGAGCAAGCGCCTCAGACTCGCACTTTCTTCATATCCTGAAGAGTTCTTCTCATGGTTTGTAGATCGGGCCTGCCATACCTACGTCCCCAAACCCTAAGCTGAGTTTGTGTTTTCAGACTTCTGTCCTCAAAGTCTTGGGCCAAACACCCTCCAGGCTGGGCCCCTGGAGCCACACATTAGGACTGTGCCTACCAATCCATGGGAATTCTGCCCATTCCATGGTCCAAAATCGTACAAATTAGGAGAAACCTCCAAAGTCCCTGAGGCCATCCCAATAGTGTAGGTCGCCCGGAACAAACAAGGGCTGTCTGACACCAGCTGATAATCGACCTCCACTCATACCATAGATGGATGTCCACAGAGAAGAAGATTGAACCAGACAGGACCCTAGGCCATAATAGGATCCATTGCTTTGGGTTACAGGCATGTGTCCTCAAAAGCCTGATTCCAATACGAGCATAGGGGTTTTCCTGAGGCACCCATTAGAACTCATCTCGTATCCACAAGGAAACCTGTGCATGGGAGCCATGTCCAAAGCATAGGAGAGTACTTCAGGGTCCCCGTGCCACCGTCCCATTCCAAGGCCCTCAGGGACACAAAAACACATTAGGACCCATCCTCAGGAAAGTCCATTTCAACTCAGCCACCCCGGTTGCTCCCGCAGAGCCATCAGATCTAAACTGTCTTGTTGCTAGGAGACAATTGGAATGTGCGGCAGGCTTCCCAGGCATCCATCCGCGAACGGTGCTCTGGAGTCATTCCATATGGGATGTCCTGGAAATGTCCAACAGGTCTCAATTGTCCCGCAGAAGGAATCCTTGAAGGGGGCATCCCACAACTCCCAACGTGGGAAAAACTCAATGGCCTCGAGACTCCGCTCCCTTCATGAAGCGGCCGTCATGCACAGAAACTCCCACCTGAGCCAACGTCTGATCCTCGCCCTGACTTCAGATGCATGAGATATTGGTTCAGATCTGCAGGGGGTACCTGCCGTGCCCTCGCCCTGAAACCCAAGTCTAGCTTGTCTTCTCAGACTTCCGTCCTCACACTCCTGGCCCCGAAGCCCTCAAGTTTGGCAATTCCGGACCCACAATGCAGCACTCTGCCTGCCCTCTAGAAAAAAAAATTATTGCCTCATGACCTGCCCAGGCACCTTAAATGAGGGTAAACCTACACAGCACTCGACTTTACCCAAATTATATACTCTAACCTGGGCACTCATGCACTGTCGAACACAACCTGAGCCCGGACCTTCTGACCAACACCCAGAAAGCTGACCGCACACTGAGCACATAAAACCCGCCATGGCCTTAGGTCATGATCTCTTCCCTACCTCAGTTTTCAGGCTTCAGAACCGAGACCTTATCTCCAATCACTGCCCAGGGGTGAGCGTCATGCAGAAATCAGAACTCCTCCTTACCCATGGCAAGAACCCTTGTGGTTGGCACGTTGTCCAACGTTCAGTGTAGGAGAAACCAGCATTCACCCTGAGGCCCCGCGCATTCTTGAGTGCGACGAGGGCATACACACGCATTGTGACCCTCAGCATGAGTCCTGTCGTCTAGTAAGTCCTCTCAGTTGCTGGACCATTAGATGTCATAATGGGCTTGACATGTCCCTACGCCCCAATTTTTAACCAGATTTCTGATTGTCCAGTCGCCCCTCCCCAGGGCTCTACTCTGGAATCCATCATTTGTTGGGACACTTGAGGTTAAAAAAGAAAACAACAACAACAAAAAAACGGACATCTTCCATCTCACAGAATGACCGCAAACTCTTTGGACCGGGCCAAACCACCAGAGAGTACGACTCGTCCATTTCCCATGAAGACACCCAGAAATTTCACCACCGTGAGTGACAGGATATCGAGAGACAAAAATTTGAGCAAGAGCCTCACACTCGTTCTTTTTTCAAATCTCGAAGAGTTCTCCTCATGATCTGTAGATCAGTCCTACCATACCTATGACCGGAAACACAAGCCGAAGTTGTGTTTTCAGACAACTGTCCAAACAGCCCTGGCCTGCACAACCTACAGGATCAGGACCCTGGAGCCAAGCCTGAGGACTGTACTTGCCCTCTGCAAGGGAAATGTGTTTGACATTTCCAATGGCCACAACTCTTCTAATAGGATAAACACCCAAATCCCTGATCCATCTCACAAGGGCAGGCTTCCCAGGAAAAACAGGGCAATCAGAGCCCATCTGTGCACCTACCTTAACTAAGACCCATAGAGAGTTGTCCCCAGAGGTAAAAAGGAAAGAACAGGCCCCTAGGCGCTAATCAGATCCATTGCTTTGGTTTCCAGGCATCTCTCCTCAGACGCCTGGATTTCAAAACCAGCAATGGCTTTTTCTTGACCCACCCATCAGAAAACATCTCATCTACACATGGGAAACTTGCACGTTGGAGCTCTGTCAAAGCCTCAGTTTTGCAGAACCCGTCAGGGCTATTTGTGCCACCGCTTCATTCCAAGGTCTCGATACACACAAAAGCACGCTAGGACCCATCCCCAGGAGAGTCCATTTCAACTCAGCCTCCTCGGATGCTCCCCCAGATCCAGCAGATCTAACCTGTCTTGTTGCTAGGAGACAATGGGAATGCGAGGTGGGCTACCCAGCGATCCATCCTTAGAACCCTGCTCAGATACATTGGCCTGGAGCCAAACAACAGGTCTCAATTGTCCTGCAGAAGACACTTTGGAGTTTGGAGCTTCTCACAAATCCCATCGTGGGAAAACCCCCATGGCCTCGTGATGCTCCCCCTTCATGAAGGGGCCATAAGGGACAGAAACTCCAACCTGAGCGATCGTCTGATACTCGCCCTGACTTCAGATGCACGAGATCTCGATTCAGGTCTGTAGATTGTGCCTGCCATGGCCTCACCCAGAAACCTAAGCCTAGCTTGTGTTCTCAGACTTTTGTCGTCAGACTACTGGCCCACAAGCCCTCCAGTTTGGCAATCCAGAACTACAATGCAGTACTCTGCCGGCCCTCCAGAAGAAAAACATTGTCCTCTGGTGCTACCCAGTAATCCCAAATGAGGATCAACCTGCACCGACCTTGGCTGTACCCCAAATACATAGGCTGACCAGGGCACTAATGCCCTTTCTGACACAGCCTGAGACTGGACTTCCTGGCCCCATCCAGACAGCTGGCCGCACACTGAGCACATCGATCCGCCATGGCCTTAGGTCGTCATCTCTTCCCAACCTCGGTTTTCAGGCTTTAGTTTCTAGACCTTACCTCCAATCACTGCCCAGGGTTGAACCGGATGCAGAAATCAGAACTCCTTCCCCATGGCAAGATACCTTGTGGTTGGCATGTTTTCCAATGTTCAGTGTAGTTGAATCCAGTGTTGCCCATGAGGCCCCGCCATGCTCGCAGGCTACATTGGTCACAAACACACATTGTGACCCTCAGCCTGACCAAAGTCCTCAAGTAAGGCCTCTCAGTGGCTGGATGAAGAGATAGCATATTGGGCTTGCCATGCCCCTAGTCCCCAATTTTGAACCATAGTTCTGGTGGTTCCTTCAGTCTTCCCCACGGCTTTGCTTTGGAATTCCTCTTTTCGTGGGACACCTGAGGTAACAAAACTGAAAGGAGTCCTCCCATCCCACAGTTTGACGAAAAATAATTGGGAATCGGGCGAAATCCTCATAGAGGTAGATTCGTCCATGGCCCATGAAGCATCCCCGACATTCTACGGCCATTGCTGATACAAATTCCAGAGACAAATGCCTGAGCAAGCGCCTCAGACTCACTCTACATTCAAATCTTCATGAGTTCTTCTCATGGTTTGTATATTGGGCGTGCCATACCGACGTCCCCAAAAAAAGCTGAGTTTCTGTATCGGAATCACAATCAGAACTATGCCTTCCACATGGCTGTAATGCTTGTTCTTCACATGGAGTCACACCTTCACGTGGGGAACCGTTCATGGCCCCTGATGCCACGCCAAAACATGAGTGCTGCTTGGGCACAAATTCACACTGTGACCCTAGCATGAGCCCCATGTCAAAGAAAGGCCTGTCAGGTTTGGGACGAAGATCCTGCATATAGTCCCTGCCATGCCCATAGGCACCCAGGACTAACTAGATGGTGTGTATTCCAGTTGAAGGAACCCACTGCTGTGCTCTAGAGTCCCTCTTCTGGGGGGTTCTTTCTGGCAGAAAACAGTACTCTTCACTTCCCACAGAATGAACCCAAACACTTGGGAGCTTGGAGAATCCCCCGAGAGGAAGGCTCTTCCTCGGCCCCTGAGGCAACCCCTACCCTGACCGGACACTGTGAACACAACACCCGGAGACAAAAGCCTGAGCAACTGCCTCCCACTTGCCCTCCTTTGATATCCAGAGAATCTCCCCTCACGGACTGGAGATCAGGCCTGCCATTACCTTGGCCCCTTCCTGAGCCAAGTTTGCTTTTTCAGACATCAGTCCCCACAGCCCTGGCAAACACAGCCTCTAGGCTGGGTCCTCTGGAGCCATACAATGGGACCGTGCCTGCTCTCTCCTGGGAAACTGTGTCCATTCCTTTGGCCACACACCTCCAGAATATGAGAAACCTCAAGGCCTCCGAGGACATCCCACTACTGGGAGCCTCACTGGACTCACAGGGGCATTCGGACACAAGCTGAGCAGCTACATCCATGAATGCATGCACACAGATGTCAACAGAGATAGAAGGTTGAGCCGGACAGGCCCTTCGGCCATAATCTCAACTCTTGCTTTGGGTTCCAGGTGTTAATCCTCAGAGGCTTTGGTTCGAAGAACAGGATATGGGGCTTTCCTGAGGCACTGAACAGAACTCCTCTCGTCTCCACATGGGGAGCTTTCTTATTGGGGATGTATCAAACCCTTCAGGTAGTGCCCAAGCAGCACTTGAGTGCTGATTGGGAACAAATTCACACTGTGACCCTAGCATGAGCCCCATGTCAAAGAAAGGCCTGTCAGGGCCTGGACAAAGAGCCCGCATATGGGGCTTGCCAAGCCCCTATGCACCCAATCCTCACCAGGGTTTGAGTTTTCCAGTCGCCCCGCCCGTACCTGGGGCTCTGATCTGGAATCCCTTTCTTAGAGAGACACATGAGCCAGACAACACGACTCCACCCTTCGCACAAAATGACCCAAATCTTGGAAGCTGGGACACATCGCCAAAGAGGGCTACTCGTCCACAGTCCCTGAGGCCACCCCTCAAATCCACGGCTATCCCGGACACAGCATCCAGAGACAAAAGCCTGAAGGAACGCCTCCCACTCGCCCTTGTTTCAGAGGCCCAGGAGTTCCCTCTCGGGCTGTACCTCCAGCCTGCCATACCCTAGGCACCACTCATAAGCTGAGTTTGTGTTTTCAGACTTCTGTGCCCACAGCCTGGACCCACACACCTCCAGGCTAGTGCCTCTGGAGCCACAGCGAAAGTTTGTGCCTGCCCTCTCCAAGGAAAGTGTGCCCAATCCATTGACCACAACCCTACAGGTTAGGGAAAAGCTCCAAGGCCCCTGAGGACATCAATAGTGTAGGCCACCCTGGACTAAGAGGGGCTCTCTGACACCAGCGGAGGAACTATCTCCACTTAGACTTTCAGAAAGTGTCCCAAGAGACAGAAGGTTGAAATGGACAGGCCCTCAGGCCCTAATATGAACCTTAGCTTTGTTCCATGTGTCCGTTCTCAGAGGACTGTTTTCATAGACCAGCACATGGGGCTTTTCTGAGGCACCAAACCAAGGATCTCTCGTCTCCACATGGGCAGCTTTCTTACTGGGGATGTATCAAACCCTTCAGGTAGGAGAGTTCCGCAGGGCCACTGAACAACCAGCACATTCCAAGGTCTCCATGGACCCAAACGCATATTATGACGCATCCTCAGGAGAGGCCATTTCATCTCAGCCCCCTGGGTCGCGTGTTCCGAGGTAGCAGATCAAACATATCTTGTCGCTAATAGCCAATGGGAATGCGAGGCATGCAGTACAGGGATCCATCCTCGAACCCTGCTCTCCAGTCCTTCCGTATGGTATGTCCTGGAGCCATGCAACAGGACTCGAATGTCCTGCAGAAGGAAACCTTGTGGTTTGGGGCAACCTCCAAACTCAGCGTGGGAAAACTTCCTTGGCCTCATGAGGCCCCCGCTTCATGAAGGTGCCATCATGGACACATACTCCAGCCTCAGCCAACGTCTGATCCTCAGCCTGACTTCAGATGCAGGTGATTTTGATTCAGCCTCTGCAGAATGGGCCTGCTCTGCCCTTGGCTCCAATCCTCACCCTAGCTTGTGTTTTCAGACTTCCGTCCTCTCACTCCTGGCCCACAAGCCCTCCCTACTGGGAATTCTGGGGCCACAATGAAGCACTCTGCCTGCCTCCCAGGAGAAAATCATTGTCTATGGTGCTGCCCAGAAACCCCAAATGAGGATCAAACTGCTTGGCCCTCGGCAACACCCCAATTGCATAGGCTACCTTAAACACTGATGCTCTGTCGCAAATAGCCTGAGCCCAGACCTTCCAACAGACACCGACACAGCTGGCTGCACACCCAGCACATTCGACCCGCCACTGCCTTAGGCCACCATCCATTCCCAACCTGGGTTTTCAGTCATCGGAACCTAGACCTTATCTCCAATCCCTGCACAGGGGGAACCTGATGCACAAGTCAGAACCCCTCCTTCCCCATGGCAAGAAACCTTGCTGCTGGCCGTGAGTCAAACCTTCAGTGTAGGAGAAAACGGCAAACCTGCCGGGCCTCATGAAGCCCCCCATATCCTTCAGGGAGAAGCCATCATGGACAAAAACTCTAGCTTGAAGCACGTCTCATAGTAGACATGACCGCAATGCATGAGATCTTGATTCAGCCTCTGCAGAATGGCCTGCCGTGCCCTCGGTCCCAAATCTCACGCTAGCTTGTGTTTTCAGACTTCCTTTCTCACACTCCTGGCAAACAATCCCTCCAGAGTAGGAATTGCAGAACCACAAGCCAGCCCAGTGACTGCCCACCGGTGAAAACGTTTCCTTGTGGGGCTCTCCATAAAACCCAGATGAGGATCAACCTGCTCTTGCCTCGACGGCACTCAGATTTGATAGGCTGCTCTGGGCACTAATGCTCTGCCTTTCACAGCCTGATGCCAGACGTCCAGACAGGCAAGGAGACAGCTGGCCACACACCTAGCACTTCTGACACGCCATGGTCTTATGCCGTTATCTCTTCCTAACCTTGGTTTTCAGATATCTAAACCCAGATATTATATCAATTCCCCACACAATTGGGCATCTGAATCACAAATCAGAACTCCTTCTTCCCCATGGCTGTAAGGCCTGCTCTTGGCATGGAGTCACACCTTCAGGGTGGGAGAAAACTTCATTTCTTCTGAAACCACGCCCAAACTTGAGTGCTGCCTTGGGCACAAATTCAATCTGTGACCCTCAGCATGAGCCCAATTTCAAAGAAAGGCCTGTCAGGGCCTTGACCAAGAGCCCGCATATGGGGCGTGCCAAGCCCCTATACACCCAATCCTCACCAGTGTTTGAGTTTTCCAGTCTCCCCCCCGTTCCTGGGGCTCTGCTCTGGAATCACTTTCTTGGAGAGACACATGAGCCAGACAACAGGACTCCACCCTTCCCACAAAATGACCCCAAACTCCTGTTAGCTGGGACAAATCCCCAGAGAGGGATACTTGTCCACAGTCACTGCTGCCACCCCCTACAATCTATGGCTATCCTGGACGCATCCAGAGACAAAAGCCTGAAGGAATCTCGCCCTTGATTCACAAGCCAAGGAGCTCACTCTCTATCTGTACATCCGGCCTGCCATACCCTCGGCGCCACTCATAAGCTGAGTTTGTGTTTTATGTCTTCTGTGCCCACAGCCTGGACCCACACACCCTCCAGGCTAGGGCATCTGGAGCCACAGCGAAAGATTGTGCCTGCCCTCTCCAAGGAAAGTGTGCCCAATCCATTGACCACAACCCTACAGGTTAGGGAAAAGCTCCAAGGCCCCTGAGGCCACCCTGATAGTGTAGGCTGCCCTGGACTAAAAGGGGCACTCTGACACCAGCTGAGCCATTATCACCACTTAGACTCTCAGACAGTGTCCCCAGAGACAGAAGATTGAAATGGACAGGCCCTTAGGCCCTAATTTGAACCTTAGCTTTAGTTTTCATGTGTCTGTCCTCAGAGGACTGGTTTCGTATACCAGCATATTAGGTTTTTCTGAGGCTCCAAACCAAACCTCTCTCGTCTCCACATGGAGTGCTTTCTTACTGGATCTGTATCAAACCCTTCTGTTCGGAGAATTCCGCAGGGCCACAGTACAACCATCACATTCCAAGGTATCCATGGACAGAAACACACATTATGACGCATCCTCAGGAGAGGCCATTTCAACTCAGCCCGCTGGTTAGCTTGCCCCAGAGCCAGCAGATCAAACATATCTTGTCGTTAATGGCCAAAGGGAATGCGAGGCATGCTTTTCAGGGATCCATCCTTTGAACCCTCCTCTTCAGTCCTTTCGTATGGTATGTACTGGAGCCACTCAAAAGGACTCGACTGTCTCGCAGAAGGAATCCTTGTGGTTTGTGGCAACCTCCAAACTCAGCGTGGGAAAATTTCGTTGGCCTCATGAGGCACCTGCTTCATGAAGGTGCTATCAAGGGCCCAATCCAACCCAGCCAACGTCTGATCCTCAGCCTGACTTCAGATGCATGAGATATCCTTTCAGCCTTTGCAGAGTGTGCCTGCTCCCAACCTCACCCTATCTTTTGTTTTCAGACTCTACCCTAGCACTCCTGGCTCAAAAGCCCTCATGATTGGGAATTCTGGTTCCAGAACGAAGCACTCTGCCTGCCCCCCAAAGAAAAACATTGTCTATGGCATTGCTCAGAAACCCCAAATGAAAATCAACCTGCTCAGCCCTCGGCAACACCCCAATTGCATAGGCTACCCTAAACACTATGCTCTGTCTTACATAGCCTGAGCCCAGACCTTGTGAGAGACATTGAGACAGTTGGCTTCACACCCAGCACATCGAACCTGCCATGGGTTAGGCCATTTCATCCCTTCCCATTGACCTGGGTGTCTTCCTGGAGGTATATTCTGAGGCTGTGTCAGACTATGCATTTTTTCTGGAGCTTCCTATGGAATTGGGGTGGTATTAGGGGCCTTGCAATTTTCTCTTAATCTGGTGGGTTGGGAAACTGAGACAGGCTGACATTCCTTGGGAGAGCTGGCCCAGTGCTGTTGTGTGTTCCTGGAGGCCCCATCCTGGAGGGCATATGGGTCAGGACTCTGGGTCCAAAGTCTTCAGACACAAACTCGGGTAAGAGTTAAGCTCGAGGTGATGGCAGACCCAATCTGCAGATCCTGAGCGAAGCATCTCCAGATATGAAATTCGGACGGCTGTGAGGCAGGAGCACAGTCTTTTCTGTCTGACTTGTTTGTCTATGATGGCCACGAAATGGAGGGGTGGCCTCATGGGTCCATGTGAGATTCTACCTCTCTGGGAATTCTGCTCGGCACCCAAGAGTTTGGTGTATTTCCGGGGGATGGGAGGAGCGCAGTTTTCTGAGTCAGGGATCCCGTCCAAACAGCCATTCCAGAGATGGGTCCTGGGTTCTGGAGATGGATCACCGCAACAAGGCTAAGGATTTGGGCCTAGGGTCCTGCTCTATGTTTTCCTGGTACAGCTCCCGAGTGTTCTTGTTGGAAATGGGTATCATTCTGAGGGTCACAATGCCTGTTTTTGCCCAGATGCCCATGCTGAGTGGGTGTGACCTCATGGGCTATGCACTTGGCTCCCACTCTGAGGGTTGGACTGCCATCTCAACATTCAGTTTTCCTGCCATGGGGAAGGAGGGGTACTTTTTTATGCTTCAGGTTACCCCATGGGCAGGAATTTGAGCTAAGTTCTGGGACAGGGGCCTGAATACCCAGTTCACTTTGAGATGAGGTCCTCGGGCCAAGGCAGGACCCACCTGCAGAAAATGAGGCCTGCTTTCTGGGTGGCTGTCAGGAGCTCGGGCTCGAGCTGTGTCAGACAGAACATTCGTGGAGAGTTCGGCCTATGATATTGGGGTGCTTTTGAGAGCTGTGCAACTGGATCCTCATGGGGGATTTTTGCACAGACCCTTTCTTCACTTCTTCTATCTGGTGAGCAGGCAGATGGCTGCATTACGGCTCCAGAATATCCAAGTTGGAGGGTTTGCAGGCGAGGAGTGTGAGGACAGAAGTATGAAAACATAAGCTACGGTTACGCTCAGTGCCGAGCACATGTCTATTCCAATGTACAGCAGTTGTTTCGAGATCTTCAGCACCTGGGCGAGGGGAAGATGTCTGCTCACGCTGGAGTTTGTATCCATGATGGCCAACAAATGGTGGGGAGGCCTCAAGAATTCTTGGAGGTTTTTCCAAGCTGGAGCTTGTGAGCTGCTCCAAACATCAAGGTGTCCTACTAAGGGACAGCAGAAGTCTTCTTACAGGGCTCCAGGGTCCCCCATATGGAAGATTCGATAGCAATGCTCTCTGAATGGAGGCCTGGGAAGCCAATCTCTTGTTACCATTGCAGCTGAGGAACAGGGTAAGCTTGAACCAATGACACTGATTCCAAGTTCCAAGTGATTTGCGTTGATGGAAGTTCTCAGTCTAACAGGTTCCAATGCTGCTTGGTGTCCAGGGAGACCTTAGAATGTGGTGGCGGCTCTCTGACCATTGAGGATTCTCTATCCTTAGGATTAGACCCAGTACCCAGGAGCCAGGTTTCCTTCTTGGGACAGGAGGTGTGCTCTTGTATGGCTCACGGACCACAGGTTGGACCATATGCTTGAATTTCCAGAACAGCCCTCTAGGGAGAGAGACCTCAAAACATAAGCTAGGGTTCTGATGAGGTTTTAGGGCCATGGAAGTTTCAATCTTCGGACTAAGTGCCATTGGCCTGCATGTCATCCTGGAGGTAGGTGCTGAGGCTGTGTCAGGCTGTGCACTTTTTCCAGAGTGGCCTATGATATTGGGGTGCAGTCAGGGGCCTTGCAGTTTTCTCCTAATCTGGACATTTTGGGAAACTGAGATGGGCAGGGTTTCCTCAGGAGAGCAGGGCCAGTGATGTCATGTGTTTCTCGAGGCCCCATCCTGGAGGTCATGTGTGTCAGGACTTTGGGACCAAAGACTTTAGACACAACCTCGGATAAGAGATAGGAGTGAGGTGATGGCAGTCCGAATCTGAAGACCCTGAGAGAAGCTCCTCGGGATTTGAAATTCAGGTGGCTGGGAGGGAGGAGCACAGGCTTTTCTGTCTGGATTTTGTGTCTAGGATGGCCACTAAATGGAGGGGTGACCTCATGTGTCCATGGGATATTCTTCCACTCTGGTGATTCTGCTTGGCAACCAAGAGTTTGATTTCTTTCTGGGGAAGAAGAAAAGACTGTATTCCATCTCTGGGATCCTGTCCAAACAGGGATTCCAGAGATGGGTTCTGGGTCCAGACACTGGGAAAACTTAACCAAAGCTTCGATTTGGGTTCCTGGTCCAGATCCCAAGGGGGATCTTTGGAAAGGGGTCTCATTGTGGGGGTCACAATGCCTATTTGTGCCCAGCTGCCCATCCTGTGTAGGCATGGTCTCATGGACCATGCACCTGGTTCCCACTCAGGGTTGTACAGCCATCTCAACATTCAGTTTTCTGGCCATGGGGAAGGAGGAGCACTCTTTTGTGCTTCCGAGTCCCCTATGGGCAGGAATTTGAGCTAAGTCTGGGACAGGTACCTGAATATCCAGGTTGCTTCAAGATGATGGCCTCGGGCCAAGTTTGGACCCACCTGGAGGATATGGGGCCAACTATCTGGGTGGCTGACAGGAGGTCGGGGATCAGGCGGTGTCAGATAGACAATTTATGCAGAGGTCGGTCTATTAAATTGGGGTGCCATTGAGGGCCGTGCAGGAGGATCCTCATGTGGGTTTCTCCGAAGTCCCATAGGGCACTTCTTTCTGGTGGGCAGGCAGAAAGCTGCACTGTGGCTTCAGAATTCCAAATATGAAGGGCTTGTAGGCGAGGAGTGTGAAGACAGAAGTCTGAATACACAAGCCACGGATAAGCTCAGTGCCGACCACAGGACCATTCCTTTGTGCAGTGGTTGTTTCGAGATTTCCAGCACCTGAGTATGGGCGAGGGTCAGATATCTGCTCACGCTGGGTTTGCATCCATGATGGTCAACGAATTGTGGGGTGGCCTCAAGAATTTTTGGAGATTTTCCCAAGCAGGACCTTGTGAGCTGCTCCAAACAGCAAGGTGTCCTACTGTGGGACAGGGGAAGTCCGCTTACAAGGCTCCAGGGTCCCCCATATAGAAAGATTCGACAGCAGAGGTCTCTGAATGGGGGCCTGGGAAGTCTTCCTTGCATGACCATTGCAGCTGAGGAACATTGCAGGCTTGATCTGCTGGTTTTTGTTCAAATTTCCAAGTGATCTAAGTTGATGGATGTTCTCAGTCTAATGAGTCACAATGCTGCTTTGTGTCCAGGGAGACCTTAGAATGTGGTGGTGAGGGTGCCTGGGTGGCTCAATGGGCTAAGCCGCTGCCTTCGGCTCAGGTCATGATCTCAGGGTCCTGGGATTGAGTCCCGCATCGGACTCTCTGCTCAGCAGGGAACCTGCTTCTTCCTCTCTCTCTCTCTGCCTTTCTCTATGCCTACTTGTGATCTCTGTCTGTCAAATAAATAAATAAAATCTATATAAAAAAAAAAGAATGTGGTTGTGGGTCTGTGGCCATGCAGGATTTTCCTACCTGAGGGTTAGACCCAGTTCCCAGGAGCCAGGTTCCCTTCTCGGGACAGGAGGGGTTCTCTTGTATGGCTCAGGGACCACATGTCGGATCATATGTTGGATTTCAAGACCAGGCCTCTGGGCACAGAGGCCTGAATATCTAGGCTAGGGTTCTTATGAGGTTGTAGGGGCATGTCATCCTCAACCTTCGGACTTAGGGACTTTGACCTGTGAGTCTACCTGGAGGTAGATGCTCAGGCTGTGTCAGACTGTGCATTTTTTCCAGAGTGGCCTATGAAATTGGGGTGGGCTCAGGGGCCTTGCAGGCTTTTCCTAATCTGGAGGGTTTGTGCAACTGAGACGGCAGAATTTCATCCAGAGATCAGGCCCAGTGATGTAGTGTGGTTCTGTCAGCCCCATCCTGCAGGGAATGTGGTTAAGGGCTCTGGGACCAAAGTCTTCAGACACAAAATTGTGTATCAATTAGGAGGGAGGTGATGGCAGCCCCGATCTGCAGACGCTGAGGGCAGCTCCTCAGGATTTGAAATTCGTGTGGCTGGGAGGCAGGAGCAAAGGCTTTTCTGTCTGGATTGTGTCTAGGATGGCCTTGGAATGGTGGGGTGTCCTCATGTGTCCATGGAATATTCTACCTCTCTGGGGATTCTGCCCAGCACCCAAGAGTTTGGTGTCTCACTGAGAAGGAGAGAGCGTGGTTTACTGTTTCACGGTTCCCGTCAACACAGGGATTCCAGAGATGGGTTATAGGTCCCTGTGCCTGGATAACCCTACAAAGGCTTAGTATTTGGGCCTAGAGGCTTGACTGCCTGGCTCTGTGGGGCTTTGGTTCAGCTCCCATGGAGACTTGTTGGAAATGGGTCTCAGGGTAAGGGTCACAATGCCTGTTTGTGCCCAGATGCCCATCCTGAGTGGGAATTGGCTCTTGTTCCATGCACCTGGATCCCAATATGAGGGTTGGACCACCATATCAACATTTAATTTTCCTTCTATGAGGAAGGAGGAGTACTCTTTTGTGCTTCAGATTCCCCCATGCACAGTAATTTGAGCTATGTTCTGGGACTGGTACGTGAATAACCAGATTGGTTTGAGATGAAGGACTCAGGTCAAGGCAGGTCACACCTGCCAGATATGGGTCCCGCTATCTAGGTGGCTACCAGGAGGTCGGGGCTCGAGCTGTGTCAGACAAAGCATTAGTTCACAAGGTGGCCTATGATATTGTGGTGCTATAGAGGGCTGTGCTGGTGGAACCTTATATGGAGTTTCACGCAGACCCATAGGGCACCTCTTTTTTCTGGTGGGCAGGCAGAAGGCATTGTGGCTCCCAAACTCCCAATATGGGGGACTTGAAGGCGAGGAGTGTGAGAACAGAAGGCAGAAAACACAATCTATGCTTAATCTCAGTGCCGAGAACATGGCCGTTCCAATGTGCAGTGGTTTTTTCGAGATCTCCAGCATCTGAGTACAGGCGAGGGTCAGATGTCTGCTCATGATAGAGTTTGTATCTATCGTGGCCAACAAATGAAATATCCAGCACCTGAGTAAAGGTGGATTTCAGATGTTTACGCACACTGGAGTTTGTGTCTCTGATGACCGAATGGAGGAGTGGCATCAAGAGGCTGATGCATGTGAGATGCTCCAAACAGCAAGGTTGTTTTTTCTACTGGACAGTTAGAGTCTGGTATGTTTTCTGCAGGGCCCCCCATGTGAAAAGTATGGGTAGCAGAGCCCTTCCACATGGATGCCTGGAAAGCACACCTCCATTGACCAATGCAGCTGAGGAACATGCAGGTTCTTTACGGTGCTTCTGGGGCGAAGCACCAAGGTCTTGAGTTGACATGGAATCTATTGAAGATGGGTTACAATGCTGGTTTTTTTTACCAGGTAGATCTTAGAATGTGTTGGTGGCTAAGGTGCCTGCAAGATTCTCCTACCCTGAGGGTTTAACACAGGTCGAAGAGCACGGTTACCTTCTGGGGACAGGAGATGTAGTGTTTTGTGGCTCAGGGACCACATGCCATATCATAAGTTTCTATTCAAGAACAGGCCTTTGCCCGACAACCTAATCTAGGGTTCCAATGAGTCCCAGGGGCATGAGAGGTTCAATCTTCAGACTTAGGAAAGTTGACTTGGGTGTCTGCCAGGATGTAGGTGATCAGGGAGTTTCAGACTGCGCACTTATGTCCAGAGTAACCTCCAATATTGGGGTGGCCACAGGGGCCTTGAATGTTTCAACCAACTCTGGAGGGTTTGGTTAACTGACATGCACAATTTCCATGGGGATGGCAAGCACAGTCCTGTGGTGTGGCTCCAGAGACTCCACCCTGGAGGGCATGTGAGCCATGGTTCTGGGAGGGAAGTCTGCAAACACAAACTCGGGTTAGGTTTAGTGGCTAGGTTATCGCAGGGCAATGTGTAGACCTGGAAGGCTACTCGTCAGGAACAGTAACTGGAATGACCCGAAGGTGGAAGCACAGGCTTTTATATCTGGACTGTGTGTCTAGGGTGACCTCAGAATGTAGCTGTGGCCTCATGGGTCCATGGGAGATTTTTCCTCTAAGGATACTGGAGGCTCCCAATATTTTGATGACTTTTTGAGATGGGAAGACTGCTATTTTCGATCTTAGGTGTGCCCCAAAACAGGGATTCCAGAGATGGGCTCTGGGTCTAGGCGCCTGGAAAATCCCACCAAGGGTTGGGATTTGGGCTTATGGGCAGACCAGGCCTGCAATGCAGGATCTTGGTGGTGCAACTGAGAGGGCTTGTTTGGAAGCATGCTCAGGCTGAGCATTACAATGCCTGTTTGTGCCCAGGGTGGCCCTCAGGAGTGGGCGTGGTCCCATTGTCCATTTTCTGGCTCCCACACTGAGGGATGGACACACATTCCAATGGCCAGGTTTCCAGCCATGGGGAAGGAGGAAATATCTATTGTGCTTCATGTTCCCCCATAGGCAGGGATTACAGCAAATGTCTGGGGACAGATGCCTGAATACCAAGGATGCATAGAGATGACAGATTTGGGCCATGGCCGTTCTCACATGCTGGATATGGGCCCCGCTCTCTGGGTGGCTGACACGAGGTCTGGGCTCAGGCTGTGTCAGACACAGCACTAGTGGCCAGAGAAGTCTATATATTGGGGTTCTCTCCAGGGCCGAGTAAATTGATCCTCATGTAGGGTTTCTGGCGAGACTCACGAAGCACTTCTTTCTGTGGGGCAGGCAGAATGCTGCCTTATGGATCCAGAATTCCCTATCAAGAGGGTTTGGGGACAAATAGGGTGAGAATGCAATTGTAAACACCAGCTATGCTTAAATTGAGTGCCAAGCGGAAGTCAGTTTCAATGTGCAGCAGCTTATACGAGATATCCAGCACCTGAGTAAGGGCAGATGTCAGATATTTGCTCACACTTGAGTTTGTGTCTAGGATGACGACTAATGGAGGGGTGGCTTCAGGAGGCAATGGAGGATTACCCACGCTTAAGATTGTGAGATGCTCCAAACAACAAGGTTTCCTTCTAATGGACAGGAGGAGTCTGTTTTTTTTTTCCTCCAGGGTCCCTCAAGTGGAAGTTTGCGTAGCAGAGCCCTCCCGCATGGATGACTGGAAAGCACACGTCCAATGACCATTGCAGCTGAGGAACATGACAGGTTCGTTTTGGTGGTTCTGGTGCCAAGTACCAAGGCCTTGAGTTGACTTGGAATCTCTTACAGATGTATCCCAAAACTGGTTTGTTACAAGGGAGTTCTTAGAATGTATTGGTGGCTATGGGCCACGCTGAGGGTTTGGCACAGGTCGATGTGCACAGTTTCCATCTTGGGAGAGGTGATGTTCTGTTTTGTGGCTCAGGGTACATATGTTGTATCCTGACTTGGTATTCAAGAACAGGCCTCTGAGGATTGATGCTTGCAACCTAATCTAGAGATCCAATGATGTCCTTGGTGCCCATTAGGTTCAATTTTCTTACTAAGGACCATTGATATGGTTGTCTGACTGGATGTAGGTGATCAGGGTGTTTCAGACTGTGCATTTGCATCCAGAGCCACTTCCACTATTGGGGTGGGCTCAGGGGCCTTGCAGGTTTCTCCTAACTTGGAGGCTTTGGGGAACTGTGATGGGCACAGTTTCCTTGGGGATGGCAGGCCCAGTCCTGTGGTAAGGCTTCAGAGACCACCTCCTTGAGGATATGAGAGCCATGGTTTTGGGAGGGAAGTCTGCAAACACAAATTTGGGTCAGGGATAGTGGCAAGGTGATCGCAGGTCCAATGCATAGACCTAGAAGGCATCACGTCAGGAACTGTAATTAGGGTGACTGAAAGCTGGTAGCACAGGCTTTTCTATCTGGATTGTGTGTCCAGGATGGGCTCTGAATGTAGACGTGGTCTCATGGTTCAATGGGAGACTTTTCCTCTCTAAGGATCCTGGTGGATCTCCATAGATTGGTGGTTTTTCAGAGAAGAAAAGAGTGCTCTTTTCCATCTTAGGGGTGCTCCAAAACAGGGAAGAATGCTGTTTTCCAACTTAGGCTTATGCCAAAACAGGGATTCCAGAGACGGGCTCTGGGTCTGGGTGCCCGGATATCCCACCAAGTGTTAGGATTTGGGCCTAGGGGCATTCCAGGCCTGCAATGCAGGATCCTAATGGTGTAACAGAGAGGGCTTGTTTGAAAGCATGCTCAGGCTGAGGGTCATCATGCCTCTTTGTGCCCAGGGGGGCCCTCAGGAGAGGGCGTAGTCTCATTGGCAATATAGCTGGATCCCACTTTGAGGGTTGGACACCCATTGCAACAGCCAGGCTTCCTGCAATGGAAAGAGGAGTTCTCTATTGTGCTTCAGGTTCCCCCATTGGCAGGGTTACAGGAAAGGTCTGTGGAAAGTTGCCTTAATACCAAGGATGTGTACAGATGACAGGCTAAGAATTCCCAGGTAACAAAACAGCATTGTTACCCATATTCATGACATTCCATGTAGAAATAAGCCCTTAGTACTTCGCCCCAGAGCCACCAGAATGAACTTGCCATGTTCCTAAGCTGCAATGGTCAGTGGAGGTGTGGTTTCCAGGCAACCATACGGGGGTGCTCTGCTACACAAACTTTGCAATTGGCGGGGACCCTTGAGACAAAAAAACAGAATGCCCCTGTCCGGTAGAAGGAAACCTTCTGTTTGGAGCATCTCACAAGCCCCAGCGTGGGAAATCCTCCATTTCCTCTTGAAGCCACCACTCCATTTGTCAGTCATCATAGACACAAACTCCAGCATGAGCAAACATCTGACATCCGCCCTTACTCAGGTGCTGGATTTCAATTCGATCGCTGCACACTGGAACTGCCTTTAGTTTGACTGAATTAAGCCATAGCTTGGGTTTACAATTCCATCCTCAGCCTACTGGTCCACAAGCCCTATTGTGAGGGAATTCTGGAGCTACAACACAATATTCTGCCTTCCCCATAGAAAGAAAAAGGGCCTGGAGAGTCTGCCCAGAAACTCCATATGATGGTCAATCTTCTCGGTGCTAGACGGAACCCTGATTCATAGGCTGCCCTGGGCACTAGTGCTGTGTCTGACATAGCCGGAGCCAGGACCTAGTGTCAGCCACGGAGAGATCAGGGCCCATATCCAGCATGTGAGACCAGCTATGGCCCAAGTCTGTCTTCTCTTCTATTCTTGGTATTCAGGCATCTGTACCCACACCTTTGCTGAAATCCTTGCCATTGGGGGAACCTGTAGCACAATAGAGAACTCCTCCTTCCCCATGGAAGGTATTCTGACAGTTGGGATAGTTGCTCAACCCTCAAAGTGGAAGGCAGCTCCATGGCCAAGGAGACCATGTGCACTCATGATGGCTTCCCCGGGCACAAGCAGGCATTGTGACCTCAGCCTGAGCATGCTTTCAACCAAACGCTCTCAATTGCATCTCTGGGACCCCGAATTGCAGGCCTAGTACACACCTAGGCCCAAATCCTAACCCTGGTGGGATTTTACAGGGGCCCAGACACAGAGCCCATCTCTGGAATCCCTATTTTGGGGGACCCTTAAGATGGAAAACAGCACTCTTCCCTTCCCCGAGATAGTCACCAAACTCTTGGTAGCCACCAGGATGCTTGAGTGGAAAAATCTGCCATAGACCCATGAGAACACACCTGCATTCTGAGGCCATCCTGGACATACAATCCAGATACATATCATGTGCTATCACCTTTGAGTCATCGGGATTTACAGTTCCTGACGAGCTGCCTTCCAGGTCTATGCATTGGGCCTGCAATCACCTTGCCATTAACCTAAACTGAGTTTGTGTTTGCAGACTTCCTTCCTAAAACCATGGCTCACATGACCTCCAGGTTCTGGCATCTGAAGCCACACCACAAGACTGTGCATGAGATCCTCAAGGAAACTGTGCCCATCACTTTTGCCCGATACCTTTAGATTAGGAGAAACCTGCAAGGCCCCTGAGCGCAGCCAAATAATGGAGGCCGCTCTGGGCACAAATGCACAGTCTGAGACACCCTGATCACCTCCATACAGGCAGACACCCAAGTCAATGCTCCTGAGTCAGAAGATTGAACCTGACATGCCCCGAGGACTTCATTGGCACACTAGATTAGGTTTACAGGTATCTGTCATCAGAGGCCTGCTCTGGAATATCAACTTATGATAAAATATATAGTCCCTGAGCCACAGAACAGAATATGTCCTCCCCAAAAAGGAAGCCATGCTCCTGGAATTGTGTCATACCCTTAGGGTATTTGGATCCTGAATGGCCCCTTAGCAACCAGCACATTCTATGATATTCCTGGTAACAAACCATCATTGTGCCCCATCTTCATGAGACTCCATGTCAACTCAAGGTCTCGATATATTGCCCCAGAGCCACCAGAATGCACCTGCCATGTTCCTCAGGTGCAATGGTCAATAGAGGGGTGATTTCCAGGCATCCCTGTGGGGTTCTCTGCTACAAAACTTTCCACATGGAGAAACCAGAGAAAACAAACCAGACTTCTCCTCTCCGGTAGAAAGAAACTTTGCTATTTGGAGCATCTCACAAGCCCCAGCATGGGAAATCCTCCATGGCCTCTTGACGCCACCCTTCCATTTGTGGGTAATCACAGACACAAACTCCAGTGTGAGCAAACATCTGACATCCACCCTTACTCAGGTGCTGGATATTCGAAACGGCAGCTGCACACTGGAACTGCCTTTTGCTTTTCACTGAACTTAACCATAGCTTTGTATTACTATTCTATCCTCACCACACTGGTCCACAATATCTCTTGATAGGGAATTCTGGAGCCACAACGCAGTATTCTGCCTTCCACATAGAAAGAAGAAGGACCTGTTGAGTCTGCCCAGAAACTGCACATGAGGATCAATCTACTCAGACCACGAGGCAACCCTGATTAATAGATTTCCCTGACCACTAGTGCTGTGTCTGACAGAGTCTAAGCCCCGAACTCGTGTCAGCCACCCAGAGTTGAGGGCCCATATTTAGCATGAGAGATCGGCCATGGCCCTGGGCCATCATCTGTACCCATCCTTGGTATCCAGTCATCTGTCCCCCAAACTTTGCTGGAATTCCTGCCAATGGCGAACCTGAAACACAATAGAGAACACCTCCTTCCCCATGGCAGGAATATTGGTTGTCCAACCCTCAGCGTGGGAGCCAGCTGCATGGCCAAGGAGACCATGCCCACTCCTGAGGGCCGACATGGGCACAGGCAGGCATGGTGATACTCAGCCTGAGCATGTTTTCAAACAAACACTCTCAGTTGCTCCTCCAGTACCAGCATTGCAGGCCTGGTATGCCCCTAGGCCCAAATCCTAACCCTTGGTGGGATTTTCCAGGTGCCCAGACCCAGAGTCCGTCTCAGAATCCCTGTTTGGGGCACCATTAAGATGGAAAACAGCACTCTTCCCTTCCCTGAGAAAGGCACCAAACTATTGGGAGCCGCCAGGATCCTTAGAGAGAAAAAATCTCCCATGGACCCATGAAAACAAACCTGCATTCCGAGGCCATCCTGTCCACACAATCCAGAGAGAAAAGTCTTTGCTACCGCCTTCGAGTCATCCTATTTACATTTCCTGACGAGCTGCCCTCCATGTCTATGCATTGGGCCTGTGATCATCTCGACACTAACCCTAACCCCAGTTTGTGTTTGCCGACTTCTCTCCCAAAACCATGGCTTACATGCCCACCAGGATGTGGTCCCTCAAGCCACATCACAGGAAAGTTCCTGCCATCCCCAAGAAAACTGTGCCCATCAGGTTGTCCAAACCCTCCAGATTAGGAGAAACCTGCCAGGCCCCTGAACCCACCCCAATATTGGAGGTTGCTCTGGATGCAAACGTGCAGTCTGAAACACCCTGAGCACCTCCATCGAGGCAGAAAGCCAAGTCAATGGTTCTGAGTCAGATGATTGAACCTGACATGCCCCTAGGACTTCACTGGAACCCTAGATTGGGTCTTCAGACATCTGTTCTCAGAGTCCTGTTCTGGAATACCAAGTTATGATACAACATGTGGTCCCTGATTCCCACAACAGAACATCTCCTGTCTCCAGAAGGAAAATGTGCTCTTGGATCTACGTCCAACTTTCAGGGTAGATGGATCCTGCATGACCCATTAGCCCCAGCAGCTTCTATGATCTCCCTGGTAACAAACCAGCATTGTGACCCAACTTCCTGAGACTTGATGCCAACTCAAGGTGTTGGTACTTTGCCCAAGAGCCATGAAACGAATCTGCCATGTTCCTCAGGTACAAAGGTCAATGGACGTGTGCTTTCTAGGCATCCAAGAGGTAGTTCTCTGCTACACAAAAATTCCACATAGGGAACCCTAGAGCAAACAAATAAGACTGCTCCTGTCAGGTTGAAGGAAACCTTGGTTGTTTGGAGCATCTCACAAGCCCCAGCCTGGGAAGTCCTCCACATTCTCTTGATGCCAACCCTCCATTTGTTAGTCATCATAGACACAAATTCCAGCATGAGCAAACATCTGACATCTGCTCTTACTCAGGTGCTGGATATTCGAATCAGTCACGCACACTGGAAATACCTTTCACTTGACACTGTATTCTTGCATAGTTTGGGTTTACAATTCCATCCTCACCCTACTGGACTGCAAGTCCTCTTGAGAGGGAATTAGGGAGACAAAACGCAACATTCTGCCTTCCCCATAGAAAGAAGAAGGGACTGGTGAGTCTGCCCAGAAACTCCCCATGAAGATCAATCTACTTGGCCCTCGAGGGAACCCCGATTTATACTTTGCGCTGGCCACTAGCGCTGTGTCTGAGAGAGCCTGAGCCCCAAACTCGTGCCAGCCACCCAGAGTGTGGGGCCCTTATCCAGCATGTGGGACTGGCCATGGCCCAGTCATCTCTACCCATCCTTGGTATTCCGGCAACTATCCCAGACCTTTGCTGGAATCCCTACCAGTGGGGGAACCTGAAGCACAATTGAGAACTCCTCCTTCCCCATGGCAGGAAGCCTGGCTGTTGCTATGGGTGCCCAACCCTCAGAATTAGAACCAGGTGCATGGCCAATGAGACAACGCCCAATCATAAGGGCCGCCTGGGCCAAAGCAGGCATTGTGTCCCTCAACCTTAGCATGCATTCAAACAAATGCTCTCAGTTGTTTCTGCAGGGTCCCGCATCGCAGGCCTGGTATGCCCTTAGGACCAAATCCTAACACTTCGTGGGATTTTCCATGCCAACATAACCAGAGCCCGTCTCTGGAATATCTGTTTTGAAGCACCCCTATGATGGAAAACAGCACTCTTCCCTCCCCTGAGAAAACTATTAGGAGCTGCCAGGATGCGTAGAGAGGAAAAATCTCCCAGGGCTCCATAAGACCACACCTTCATTCCGAGGCCATCCTGGACACACAATCCAGATACAAGAGACTGTGCTACCACCTTCGAATCACCTGGTTTACAGTTCCAGACGAGCTGCCCTACAGACCTATGCATTGGGCCTGTGATCACCTCGCCATTAACCCTACCCCAAGTTTGTGTTTGCAGACTTCTTTCCCAAAACCATGGCTCACATGCCCTCTATGATGGGTCTCTGTAGCCACACCACAGGAAAGATCCTGCTATCCCCAATGAAACTGTGTCCATCACAGTTGCCCAAACCCTCCAGATTAGGAGAGACCTGCAAGTCCCCTGAGCCCAGTCCAATATTGGAGGCCACTCTGGACACAAATGCACAGTGTGCAACATCCTGATCACCTCCATCCAGGAAGACACCCAAGTCAATGGTCCTGAGTCAGAAGATTGGTCCCTGAACCCCACAATAGAATATCTCCTGTCCCCAGATGGAATTCGTGCTCTTCAACTTGTGTCAAGGGTCGGGGTATATGAATTATGCACAGCCCCTTAGCCCCCAGCACATTCTAAGATCTCTCTGGTAACAATCAAACAGCATTGTGATCCATCTTCATGAGATTCCATGTCACTTCAAGTCCTTGGTAATTCGCCCCAGAGCCACCAGAATGAACCTGCCATGTTCCTCACCTGATATGGTCAGTGGAGGTGTGCTTTCCAGGCATCCATGTGGGAGTGCTCTTCTACTTATTCTTTCCACATGTGGGACCCTGGAGCAAACAAACCAGACTGCCACTGACCAGTAGAAGGGAACCCTCTGTTTGGAGCATCTCAGAAGCACCAGCAGGAGAAATCCTTCATGGCCCTTGACACAACCCCTCCATTTGTCAGTCATCATAGACAAAAACTTCAGCATGAGAAAACATCTGAAATCTGCCGTTATTTAGATTCTGCATTTTCTTTTCCACCACTGCACACTGGAACTGCGTTTCACTTGACACTGAATTTAACAATAGATTGGGTTTAGAATTCCATCCTCAGCCTCCTGGTCTGCAAGCCCTCTAGAGAGGGAATTTGGAGCCACAAGGCAACATTCTCCATTCCCACTAGAAAGAAATAGGGCCTGGTGAATCTTCCCAGAAACTCCACATGAGGATCAATCTACTTGGCACTCGATGGAACCTTGATTTATAGGCTGTCCTGGGCACTAGTACTAGTACTAGTACTAGTACTGTGTCTGACAGAGCCTGAGCCAAGACCTAGTTTCAGGCACCCAGAGATATGAGCCCATATCCAGCATGTGAGATTGGCCAGGGACCAAGTCCATCATCTCTACCCATCCTTGGTATTCAGGCACCTGTCCCCAGACCTTTTATGTAATCCCTACCAATGGGGTAACCTAAAGCACAATAGAGAACTCCTCCTTCCCCATGGTAGGAATCCTGGCTGTTGATATGGGTGTCCAAACCTCAAAGTGGGAGCCAGCTGCATGGCCAAGGAGACAATGCCCACTCATGAGGGCTGCCCTGGGCACAAGTAGCCATTGTAACCCTCAGCTTGATCAAGCCTTCAAAAAAATGCTCTTAGTTGAACCTCCAGGATCCTGCATTGCAGGCCTGATATGCCCTTAAGCCCAAATCCTAACACATCGTGGGATGTTCCATGTGCACATACCCAGAGCCCGTCACTGGAATCCCTGTTTTGAGGCACCCCTAAGATGGAAAACAGCACTCTTCACTTCCCTGAGAAAGCCACCAAACTAATGGGATCCCCCAGGATCCTTGAGAAGAAGAATCTCCCATGGTTCCATGAGTCCACACCTGTATTCCGAGGCCAGCGTGGATATGCTATCCAGATACAAGAGACTGTGCTACTGGCTTCGAGTCACCTGATTTACAGTTCCTGACGTGCTGCCCTCCAGATCTTTGGATTGGGACTGTGAACACCTCTCCATTAACCTTATCCCGAGTTTGTGCTTGCAGATCTCTCTCTAAAAACCATAGCTCACATGTCCTCCAGGATGGGGCCCCTAGAGTCACACCACAAGACTGTGCTTGCCATCCCCAAGGAAACTGGGCCCATCACAGTTGCCCAAACCCTCCTGATTAGGAGAAACCCGGAAGGCTCCTGAGCACATCCCAATATTGGAGGCTGCTCTGGATGCAAATGCACAGTCTGAAACACCCTGATCACCTCCATCCAGGCAGACACCCAAATCAATGGTCCTGAGTCAGATAATTGAACCTGACATGGCCCTAGGACCTCATTGGAAGAGGGATTAACTTTTCAGGCACCTGTCCTCAGAGGCCTCTTCTGGAATACCAACTTATGATACAAATTATGGCCCCTGAGCCCCAGGGTGGGAAATCCTCCATGGCCTCTTGACGCCACCTCTCCATTTGTTGGTCATCATAGACACAAACTCCAGCCTGAGCAAACATCTGACATCCGCCCATATTCAGGCGCTGATATTGGAATCAGCTGCTGCACACTGGAACTGCCTTTCGCTTTGCAATGAATTTAAGCATAGCTTCAGACTACAATTTCATCCTCACCGTACTGGTCTGCCATGTCTCTTGATAGGGAATTCTGGAGCCACAACGCAACATTCTGCCTTCTTCATAGATAGAAGGACCTGGTGAGTCTGCCCATAAACTGCACATGAAGATCAATATACTCAGCCCAGGAGGGAACCCCTATTTATAGTTTGCCCTAGCCACTAGTGCTGTGTCTGACAGAGCCTGAGCCCCTACCTCGTGTCAGCAACCCAGAGGGTGGGGCCCACATTAACCATGTGAGACCGGCCATGGCCCAGGGCTGTCATTACTACCCATCCTTGGTATTCAGGCATCTGTCCCCTAGATCTTAGCTGGAATCCCTACCAATGGGGGGACCTGAAGCACAATAGAGAATTCATCCTTCGCCATGGCAGGAATCCTGGCTTTTGGATGGGTGTCCAACCCTAGGAATGGGAACTGGCTGCATGGCTGAGTAGACATCGCCCAATCCTGATGGCCTCCGGGGCACAAGCAGGCATTGGGACCCTCAGCTTGACCATACTTTCAAACAAACGCTCTCAGTTGCACCTCCAGGATCCCGCATTGCAGGCCTGGTATGGCCCTAGGCCTAAATATTAACCCTTGGTGGGATTTTCCAAGCACTTAGACCCAGAGCTCATCTCTGGAATGCCTGTTTTGGGGCACGCCTAAGCTGGAAAACAGTACTCATCCCTTCCCGGAGAAATCCAACAAACTATTGAGAACCGCCAGGATCCTTGAGAGGAGAAATCTCCCATGGACCCTTGAGACAACACCTGCAATAAAGGCCATTCTGGAAATTAAATCCAGATACAATTACCTGTGCTACCACCTTTGAGTTACGTGATTTACAGTTCCAGACTTGCTGCCCTCCTGGTCTATGGATTGGGACTATGATCACCTTGCCACTAACCCTAACCTAAGTTTGTGTTTGCAGACTTCTCTCTCAAAATCATGGCGCACATGTCCTCCAGGATGGGGTCTCTGGAGTCACACCACAGGACAGTTCCTGCAATCCCCAAGGAAACTGCCCATCACAGTTGTCCAAAAACCCCATATAAGGAGAAACCTGCAAGGAACCTGAGCCAACCCCAGTATTGGATGCCACTCTGGACACAAATGCACAGTCTGAAACACCCTCATCACCTGCATCCAGTCAGACACCAGAGTCAATGATCCTGAGTCAGAAGATTGAATGACATTCCCCTAGGGCCTCATTCAAACCCTTTATTAGGTTTTCAGGCTTCTGTCCTCAGAGACCTGTTCTGGATTACCAATTTATGATACAACATATGGCCGCTGAGCCCCACAACAGAATATCTCCTGCCCCCAGAAGCAATCCGGGCTCTTGGGCCTGTGTCAAATCCTCAGGCTAGATGAATCCTGCATGGCCCATTAACCACCAGCACATTCTAAGATCTCCCTGGTAACAAACCAACATTTTGACCCATCTTCATGAGGTTCCATGTCCAATCCAGTCTTTATTTCTTCGCCTCAAAGCCACCAGATGCCATGTTCCTTCGCTGTCATGGTCAATGAAGGTGTGCTTTCCAGTCACCCATGTGGGAGATCTATGTTATCCGATCTTTCGACATGGGGAACCATGGAGGAAACAAATCAGACTGCCCCTGTCTGGTAGAAGGAAACCTTGCTGTTTGGAGCATCTCAAAAACACCAGATTGGGAAATCCTCCATAACCTCTTGACGCCACCCCTCCATTTTTGTGTCATCATAGACACAAACTCCAGCATGAGCAAATATCTGACATCCACCCTCACTCAAGTGCTGAATATTGGATTCAATCATTGCACACTGGAAATTTCTTTCGCTTGATACAGAATGTAACCATAGCTTAGGTTTACAATTCCATCCTCAGCCTCCTGGTCCACAAGCCCTCTTGATAGTGAATTCTAGAGCCACAAAACAGCATTCTGCCTTCCCCTTACAAACAAGAAGGGCCTGGTGAGTCTGCCCAGAAACCATACATGAGGATCAATCTGCTCGGCACTCGAGGGAACCCCAATTTATAGGCTGCCCTGGGCACTAGTGCTGTGTCTGACAGAGCCTGAGCCAAGACCTAGTGTCAGCCACCCAGTGATCGGGGCCCATATCCACGATTTGATACTGGCCATGGCCCATGTCCATCATCTTTACCCATCCTTGGTATTCAGGCCTCTGTCCCCAGACCTTTGCTGGAATCCCCGCTAATGGGGGAACCTGAAGCACTATAGAGAACTCCTCTTTCCCCATGGCAGGATTCTGGCTGTTGGGATGGTTGTCCAACCCTCAAAGTGGGAGCCAGCTGCATGGCCAATGTGACCACGCCCACTCATGAGGGCCACCTGGGCATAAGCAAGTATTGTGACCCTCAGCCTGAGAATGATTTCAAACAAGACCTCTCAGTTGCACCTCCAGGATCCTGCATGCAGGCCTGGTAAGCCACTAGGCCCAAATCCTAACACTTGGTGGGATTTTCCAGGGGACCAAACCCAGAGTCCGTCTCTGGAATCCATATTTTGGGGCACCCCTAACATGAAAAAAAGCACTCTTCCCTTCCCCGAAAAAGCCACCAACTATTGGGAGCCACCAGGATCCTTAGAGAGGAAAAATCTCCCATGGACCCATGAGGCCACAACTGCATTCTGAGGCCATCCTGCACACAATACAGAGAAAAAAGCCTGTGATTCTACCTTTGAGTCACCCGATTAACAGTTCCTGAAGAGCTGCCATCCATGTCTATGCATTGGGCCTGTGATAACCTTGCCACTAACCCTAACCCAAGTTTGTGTTTTCAGACTTCCCTCCCAAAACCATGGCTCACATGCCCTCCAGTTTGTGATAACTGGAGCCACACCACGGGATTGTACCTGTCTTCCCAAAGGAAACTGTGATTGTCACTATTAAACAAACCCTCTAGATTAGGAGAAACCTGCAAGTCCCCTAAGCCCAGCCCAATATTGGAGGCCACTCTGGACGCAAATGCACAGTCTGACACACCATATCACCTACATCCAGGCTGATATCCAAGTCAATGGTCCTCAGACAGAAGATTGAACCTGACATGCTCCTAGGATTCACTGGAACACTAGAATAGGTTTTCAGGTATCTGTACTCAGAAGGCTGTTCTGAATATCAATGTATGATACAATATGGTCACTGAGCCACACAAAAGAACATCTCCTGTCCTTAGAAGAAAGCTGTGCTCTGGACCTGTGTCAAACACTCTGGGTAGATGAATCCTTCAAGGCCCCCTGGCAACCAGCACATTCTATGATCTCCCTGACAACATACCAGCATTGTGACCCATCTTCATGAGACTCCATGACAACTCCAGCCCTTGGTACTTCGGCCCAGAGCCACCAGAATGAAACTGCCATGTTCCTCTGCTGCCATGGTCAATGTAGGTGTACTTTCCAGGCATCCAGTGGGAGTGCTCTGATACCAACTTTCCACATCGGGAACCCTGGAGGAAACAAACCAGACTCCCCTGTACGGTAAAAGGAATCTTTTCTGTCTGGAGTATCTCAAGCCTGAGGGTGGGTAATCCTCCATGGCCTCTTGAGGCCACCCATCCATTTGTTGGTCATCATAGACACTAACTCCAGCGTGAGCAATCAACTGACATCTGCACTTACTCAAGTGCTGGATATTTGAATCAGCTGCTACACACTGGAATTGCCTTATGCTTGGCACTGAATTTAAAAGTAGCTTGACGGGACGCCTGGGTGGCTCAGTTGGTTAAACAGCTGCCTTCGGCTCAGGTCATGATCCCAGCGTCCTGGGATCGAGTCCCACATCAGGCTCCTTGCTCCGCAGGGAGCCTGCTTCTCCGTCTGACTCTGCCTTCCACTCTGTCTGCCTGTGCTTGCTCTCGCTCGCTCTCTGACAAATAAATAAAATCTTGAAAAAAAAAAGTAGCTTGGGTTTGCAATTCCATCCTCACCCTGGTGTTCAGTAAGCTCTCTTGATAGGGAATTTTGAAGCCACAACACAGCATTCTGCCTTCCCCATAGCAAGAAAAAACAGCCTGGAGAGACTGCCCAGAAACCCTACATGAGGATAAATCTACTCGACCCTCGAGTGAACCCCATTTATAGGTTTACCTGGCCACTAGCGCTGAGTCTGACAGAACCTCGTCTCTGACCTCGTGTCAGGACCCAGAGACTGGGCTCCAACTCCAGAATGTGAGACCAGCCATGTCCCAGGGCTGTCATCTCTACCCATTCTTGATTCAGGCATCTGTCCCCAGACATTTGCTGAAATCCCTGCCAATGGGGGAACCAGAAGCACAATAGGGAAATCCTCCTTCCCCATGGCAGGAATGATGGCTCTTGGGATGGGTTTCCAGACCTCAGAGTGGTAGCCAGCTGAATGGCCAATGATAACCCGCCCCCTCATGAGGGCCGCCCTGGACACAAGCAGGCATTGTGACCCCCAACATGAGCATGCTTTCAAACAAACACTCTCAGTCGCATTCCAGAATCCAAATTTGCAGGCCTGATATTCCCCTAAGCACAAATCCTAACACCTGGTGGGATTTTTCAGGGGACCAGAAACACAGCCTGTCTCTGGAATCCCTGTTTTGGGACACCCCTAAGATGTAAAATAGCACTCTCCCCTTAGCCAAGAAAGCCACCATAGTATAGGGAGCCGCTAGGATCCTTGAGAGGAAAAATCTCCCATGGATCCATGAGACCACACCTGCATTCCGAGGCCATCCTGGACACAAAAGCCAGATACACAAGCCTGTGCTACCACCTTCAAGGCAACTAATTTATAGTTCAAGACGAGCTGCCCTCCAGGTCTATGCATTGGGCCTGCGATCACCTCACCGCTAACCTTAACCCGAGTTTGTGCTTACAGACTTCTATCCCGAAACCATGGCTCATATTTCCTCCAGGATGGGGTCTCTGGAGCCACACCAAAGGACTGTGCCTGCCATCCCCAAGGAAAATGTGTCCATCACATTTGCCTAAAACTTCGAGATAAGGAGAAACCTGCAAGGCCCCTGAGCCCACCCCAATACTGGAGGCCCCTCTGGACACAAATGTGCATTCTGAAATACGCTGATCACCTGAATCCAGGCAGATACCCAAGTCAGTGTTTCTCAGTCAGAAGATTGAACCTGACATGCTCCTATGACCTCATTGTAACCCCTGATTAGGTTTTCAGGCATCTGTAATCAGAGACCTGTTCTGGAGTACCAACTTAAGATACAACATATGGTCCCTGATCCCCACAACAGAACATCTCCTTTCTCTAGATGGAAGCCGTGCTCTTGGAACTGTGTCAAACCCTCAGGGTAGATGAATCCTACTTGGCCCGTAGCCACCAGCAGATTTTAAGATCTCACTGGTAACAAGCCAGCATTGTGAGCCATCTTCATGAGATTCCATGTCAACTACAGGCCTTGGTACTTCACCCCAGAGCCTTCAGAAAGAACCTGCCATGTTCCTCAGCTGCAATGTTCAGTGGAAGTGTGCTTTCCAGGCATCCATGTGGGAGTGCTCTGCTACCCAAACTTTCCACATGGGGGACTCTCGAGCAAACAAATCTGACTGCCCTGTCCTGTAGAAGGAAACCTGGCTGTTTGGAGCATCTCACAAGCTCAAGTGTGGGAAATCCTCTATGACCTCTTTTCAACTCCTCTCCATTTGTCGGTCATTATAGACACAAACTCCAGCTTGTGCAAACATCTGACGTCTGCGCTTACTCAGGTGCTGGATATTCGAATCAGCCGCTGCACACTGGAAATGCCATTCGCTTGTCACTGAATTTATTCATAGCTTGGGTTTACAATTCCATCCTCACCCTACTGGTCCACAAGCCCTCATGATAGGGAATTCTGCAGCCACAACACAGCATTCTGCCTTCCCAATAGAAAGAAGAAGGACCTGGTGAGTCTGCCCAGAAACTCCACATTATGATCAATCTACTTGTCCCTTGAGGGAACCCTGAATTATAGACAACCCTGGCCCCTAGTGTTGTGTCTGACAGAGCCTAAGCCCCGACCTCGTGTCAGCCATCTAGAAGGCGGGGCCCATATCCCGCATGTTAGACTGGCCACGGAACAGAGCCGTCATCTTTACCCATCCTTGGTATTCAGGCATGTGTCCCCAGACCTTTCCTGGAATCCCTACCAATGAGGGAACCTGAATCACAATAGAGAAATCCTCATTCAACATGGCAGGATTCCTGTAAGTTCGGAAGGCTGTCCAACACTCAGAGTGTTAGCCTACTGAATGGCCATTGAGACCACCCCCATTCCTGAGGGCCACCCTATGCAAAAGCTTGCATAGTGACCCTCAGCCTGAGCATGCTTTCAAACAAACGCTCTCAGTTGTATCTCCAGGACTTGCATTGGAGGCCTGGTAAGCCCCTATGCCCAAATCATAACCCTTGGTGGGTATTTCCAGGTGCCCAGAGCCAGAGCACTTCTCTGCAATCCCTGTTATGGGACACCCTTAATATGGAAAACAGAACTCTTTCCTCTCTGAGAAAGCCACCACATTATAAGGAGCCGCCAGGATACTTGAGAGGAAATATCACCCATGGACACCTGAGACCACACCTGCATTCTTAGTCCATCGTGGATACACAATCCAGATAAAAAAGCCTGTGCTACCTCCTTTGAGGCATGCGATTTACATTTCACACGGAGCTTCCCTCCAGGAGTATGCATTGGGCCTACAATCACCTCGCAACTCAACCTAATCCGAGTTTGTGATTGCAGACTTCCCTCCCAAAACCATGGCTCTCATGCCCTCCAGCATGGGGTCTCTGGAGCCACACCACAGGACTGTGCCCACCATTGCCAAGGAAACTGTGCCCATCAAATTGCCCTATCTTTCCAGATTAGGAGAAACCTGCAAGGCCCCTGAGCCCACCCCAATACTGGTTGCCACTCTGTACACAAATGCACAGTCTGGACCACCCTGATCACCTACATCTAGGCAGACTTTGAAGTCAATGATACTGAGTCAGAGGATTGAACCTGACATTCCGTTAGGATTTTATTGGAAACCTAGATTAAATTTTCAGGCATCTATCCTCAGAGGCTTGTTCTGCAATACCAAATTATGATACATTTGGTCCGTTAGCCCCACATCAGAACATCTCTGGTCCGAGAAGGAAACCGTGCCCTTTGACCAGTGTCAAACCCTCAGGGTAGATGAATCCTACATGGTCCCTTAGCCACCAGCACACTGTAAGGTCTCCATGGTAACAAACCTGCATTATGACCCATCTTCATGAGACTTCATGTCAACTCCAGGCCTTGGTAATTCGCCCAAGAGCCACCAGAACGAATTGGCCATGTTTCTCAGCTGCAATTTTAATGGAGGTGTGCTTTTCAGGCATCCATGTGGGAGTGCTCTGCTACCCAAACTTTCCACATGGGGGACCCTGGAGCAAATAAACCAGACTCCCCCTGTGTGGTAGAAGGAAACTTTGCTGTTTGAAGCATCTCACAAGCCCCAGCATGTGAAATCCTCCATGGCCTCTTGACGCCACCCCTCCATTCATCGGTCATCATAGACATAAACTCCAGCATGAGGAAATGTCTGACTTTCACCTTTACTCAGGTGCTGGATATCTGGAATCAGGCACTGCACAATGGAACTGCCTTTTGCTTGGCACTGAATTGAACCTTAGCTTGAGTTTACAATTCCATCCTCACCCTACTGGTCCCCAAGCCCGCTTGATAGGGAATTCTGGGGCCACAACGGAGCTTTTTGCCTTCCCCTTAGAAAGAAGAAGGGCATGGTGATTCTGCCCAGAAACTCTGCATGAGGATCAATCTGCTCAGCCCTTGAGGGATCCCTGATTCATACTCAGCCCTGACCACTAGTTCTGTTTCTGACAGAGCCTGAGTGCTCAATTCATGTCAGCTACTCAGAGAGTCAGGCATGTGAGACTGGCCATGTCTCAGGTCCCTCATCTCTACCCATCCTTGGTATTCAGGCATCTGTCCCCAGACATTTGCTAGAATACCTGCTAATGGGGGAACCTGAGGCACAATAGAGAATTCTTCCTTTTCCATGGCAGGAATCCTGGAAGTTGGGATGGGTGTCCTACATTAAAGTGGTAGCCAGCTGCATGGCCAAGGAGACAACTCCCACTCATAAGGGCTGCCCTAATCACATCAGGCATTGTGACACTCAGACTAGCATGCTTTCAAACAAACGCTCTCAGTTGTACCTCCAAGTCACACATTGTAGGCCTGGTACTCCCCTAGGCCCAAATCCTAATCCTGGTGGGATTTTCCAAGCACCCAGACTCACAGCCCTTCTCTGGAATCCCTTTTTGGGGAACATCTAAGATTGAAAACAGCACTCTTCCATTCAAACGAGAAAGCCACCATACTATTGGGAGCTTCCAGGATCCGTAGAGAGGAAAATACTCTCATGGAAACATTAGAACACACCTGCATTCCAAGGCTATCATGGACACACAATCCAGATACAAAAGCCAGTGCTAGTGCCTTCGAGGTACGTGAATTACAGTTCCTGACGATCTGCCCTCCAGGTCTATGCATTGGGCCTACGATCACCTCGCAACTCAACCTAATCCGAGTTTGTGATTGCAGACTTCTCTCCCAAAACCATGGCTTACATGCCCTCTACGATGGAGTCTCTGGAGCCACACCACAGGACTGTGCCTGCCACCCCCAAGGAAACCGTGCCCACAAATTTTCCTAAACCTTCAAGATTAGGAGAAACCTGCAAGGCCCCTGAGCCCACCCCAATACTGGTTGCCACTCTGTACACAAATGCACAGTCTGGACCACCCTGATCACCTACATCTAGGCAGACATTGAAGTCAATGATACTGAGTCAGAGGATTGAACCTGACATTCCGTTAGGATTTTATTGGAAACCTAGATTAAATTTTCAGGCATCTATCCTCAGAGGCCTGTTCTGCAATACCAAATTATGATACATTTGGTCCGTTAGCCCCACATCAGAACATCTCTGGTCCGAGAAGGAAACCGTGCCCTTTGACCAGTGTCAAACCCTCAGGGTAGATGAATCCTACATGGTCCCTTAGCCACCAGCACACTGTAAGGTCTCCATGGTAACAAACCTGCATTATGACCCATCTTCATGAGACTTCATGTCAACTCCAGGCCTTGGTAATTCGCCCAAGAGCCACCAGAACGAATTGGCCATGTTTCTCAGCTGCAATTTTAATGGAGGTGTGCTTTTCAGGCATCCATGTGGGAGTGCTCTGCTACCCAAACTTTCCACATGGGGGACCCTGGAGCAAATAAACCAGACTCCCCCTGTGTGGTAGAAGGAAACTTTGCTGTTTGAAGCATCTCACAAGCCCCAGCATGTGAAATCCTCCATGGCCTCTTGACGCCACCCCTCCATTCATCGGTCATCATAGACATAAACTCCAGCATGAGGAAATGTCTGACTTTCACCTTTACTCAGGTGCTGGATATCTGGAATCAGGCACTGCACAATGGAACTGCCTTTTGCTTGGCACTGAATTGAACCTTAGCTTGAGTTTACAATTCCATCCTCACCCTACTGGTCCCCAAGCCCGCTTGATAGGGAATTCTGGGGCCACAACGGAGCTTTTTGCCTTCCCCTTAGAAAGAAGAAGGGCATGGTGATTCTGCCCAGAAACTCTGCATGAGGATCAATCTGCTCAGCCCTTGAGGGATCCCTGATTCATACTCAGCCCTGACCACTAGTTCTGTTTCTGACAGAGCCTGAGTGCTCAATTCATGTCAGCTACTCAGAGAGTCAGGCATGTGAGACTGGCCATGTCTCAGGTCCCTCATCTCTACCCATCCTTGGTATTCAGGCATCTGTCCCCAGACATTTGCTAGAATACCTGCTAATGGGGGAACCTGAGGCACAATAGAGAATTCTTCCTTTTCCATGGCAGGAATCCTGGAAGTTGGGATGGGTGTCCTACATTAAAGTGGTAGCCAGCTGCATGGCCAAGGAGACAACTCCCACTCATAAGGGCTGCCCTAATCACATCAGGCATTGTGACACTCAGACTAGCATGCTTTCAAACAAACGCTCTCAGTTGTACCTCCAAGTCACACATTGTAGGCCTGGTACTCCCCTAGGCCCAAATCCTAATCCTGGTGGGATTTTCCAAGCACCCAGACTCACAGCCCTTCTCTGGAATCCCTTTTTGGGGAACATCTAAGATTGAAAACAGTACTCTTCCATTCAAACGAGAAAGCCACCATACTATTGGGAGCTTCCAGGATCCGTAGAGAGGAAAATACTCTCATGGAAACATTAGAACACACCTGCATTCCAAGGCTATCATGGACACACATTCCAGATACAAAAGCCAGTGCTAGTGCCTTCGAGGTACGTGAATTACAGTTCCTGACGATCTGCCCTCCAGGTCTATGCATTGGGCCTACGATCACCTCGCAACTCAACCTAATCCGAGTTTGTGATTGCAGACTTCTCTCCCAAAACCATGGCTTACATGCCCTCCACGATGGAGTCTCTGGAGCCACACCACAGGACTGTGCCTGCCACCCCCAAGGAAACCGTGCCCACAAATTTTCCTAAACCTTCAAGATTAGGAGAAACCTGCAAGGCCCCAGAGCCCACCCCAATATTGGAGGCCACTCTGTACACAAAGGCACAGTCAGAAACACCCTGATTGCCTACATATAGGCAGACACCAAAGTCAATGGTCCTGAGTCTGATGATTGAACCTGAAATTCCCCTTGGACTTCATTGGAACCCTAGATGAAGTTTTTAGGCATCTGTCCTCAGAGGCCTGTTCTGGAATTCCAACTTATGATACAACATTTGGTCCATGAGCCCCACAACAGAACATCTCCGATACCCAGAAAAAAACCGTGTTCTTCGACCGGTGTCAAACCATCAGGATAGACTAATCATACATGGCCCCTTAGAAACCAGCACATAGTAAGATTTCCGTGGTAACAAAACTGCATTGTGACCCAACTTCATTAGAAACCAGGCCTTGGTACTTTGCCCTAGAGCAACCAGAAAGAACCTGCCATGTTCCTTAGGTGCAATGGTCAATGTAGGTGTGCTTTCCAGTATCCACGTGCGAGTACTATGCTACCCAAACTTTGCACATGGGGGAACCTGGTGTAAACAAACCAGACCTCCCCTGTCCAGTAGAAGGAAACCTTATGTTTGGATCAACTCACAGGCCTCAGCGTGCAAACTGCTCCATGGCCTCTTGATGCCACCACTCCATTGGTCGGTCATCATAGACACAAACTCCAGTCTAAGCAAACATCTGACATGCACCCTTATCCCGGTGCTGGATGTCTTGAATAAACCACTGCACATTGGAACTGCCTTCCACTTGGCACTGAATTGAACCATAGCTTGTGTTTACAATTCCATCCTCACCTGACTGGTCCCTAAGCCCTCGTGATAGGGAAATCTGGGGCCACAACGCAGCATTCTGCCTTCCCCATCGAATGAAGAAATGCCTGGTGAGTCTGCCCTGAAAACCCACATGAGGATCAATCAGGTCGGCCCTCGAGTCAACACCGATTTATAGGCTGCCATGGCCACTAGTGCCGTGTCTGACAGAGCCTGAGCTCGACTGAGTTTCAGCCACTAGAGAGCAGGCCCCATATCTAGCATTTGGGATTGCCATGGCCCAAGTATGTCATCTCTACCCATCCTTGATATTCAGGCACCTGTCCCCAGACCTTGGCAGGGATCCCTGCCAATTAGGGAACTTGAAGCACAATAGAGAACTCTTCTTTCCCCATGGCAATAAACCTGGCTTTTGGGATGGGTGTTCTACCCTCAAAGGGGGAGCCAGTTACAACATCAATGACACCACACACACTCCTGAGGACTACCCTTGGCACAAACAGGCATTGTGACCCTCACCCTGAGCATGCTTTCAAAAAATCCCTCTCAGATTCACCACAATGATCCCTCATTTCAGGCCTGGTATGCCTGTAGGTTCAAATCATAAAACTTGGTGGGATTTTCGAGGTGCCCAGACCCAGAGACCATCTCTGGAATTTTTGTTTTGGTGCACCCTTCAGATGGAAAACAGCACTCATCCCTTCCCCAAAAATGTCACCAAATTATGAGGAGCCACCAGGATCCATAGAGAGGCAATGTCTCCCATGGACCCATGAGGACACACCTGCATTCCGAGGCCATCCTGGACACACAATCCGGAGAGAAAAGCCTGTGCTACTGCCTTCCATTCACCCTAATTACAGTTCCAGATGAGCTGCTCTCAAGGTATATGCATTGGGCCTGTGATCACCTCGCCACTCACCCTAATTCGAATTTGTGTTTGCAGACTTATCTACCAAAACCATGGCAAACATGCCCTCCAGGATCGGGTCTCTGGATCCACACTGCAGGACTGTCCCTGCCATCCACAAGGAAACTGTTTCCATCACAGTTGCCCAAACTGTCTAGATTAGGAGAAACCTACAAGGCCTCTGGGCCTACCCCAATTTCGGCGGCCGCTCTGAACACAAATGCACAGTCTGAAATACCCTGATCCCCTACATCCAGGAACACAGCCAAGTCAATGGTCCTGAGTCAGAATAATGAACCTAACATGCCCCTAGGACGTCATTGGAACCATTGATTCGGTTTTCAGACATGTGTCCTCAGAGGCCTGTTCTAGAATGCGAACTTATGATACAACATGTGGTGCCTGGGCCACACAACAGAACATCTCCTGTCCCCAGAAGGAAACCGTGCCCTACAATCTGTGCAAAATCCCAGAGTAGTAGATTCCTGCACAACTACTAAGCCACCAGCACATTCTAAGATCTACCTGGTAACAAACCAGCTGTGTGGCCCATCTGCAAGAGATTCCATGTCAAATCAAGGACTTGGTACTTTGCTACAGAGACACCAGAATAAAGCTGCCATGTTCTTCAGTTGCAATGGTCAATGAAGTTGAACATTCCAGGCATCCATGCGGTAGAGCTCTGCTACCCAAACTTTCCACATGGGGGACCCTGGAGCAAATAAACCACACTCCACCTGTCCAGTAGAACGAAACCTTGCTATTTGGAGCAGCTCATGAGTCTCAACGTGAAAATCCCTCCATGGCTTCTTGACGCCACCCCTCCATTTGTCAGTCATCATAGACACAAACTCCAGTGTGAGCAAATATCCGACGTCCTCCCTTACTAAGGTGCTGGATATCTCGAAAAAGCTGCTGGACACAGGAACTGCCTTCCGCTTGGCAGTGAATTGAACTGTAGCTTGTGTTTACAATTCCTTCCTCACCCGACTGGTCCCCAAGCCTTCTTGATAGCGAATTATGGAGACACAACACAGCATTCTGCCTTCCCGATAGAAACAAGTGCCTGGTGAGTCTGGCCAGAAACCCCACATGAGGATCAATCTGCTCGGCCCTATATCGGAGGGACCCTGATTTATAGGTTGCCCTGGCCACTAGTGCTGTGTCTGACAGAGCCTGAGCCCAGACCTAGTGTCAGTCACCAGAGTTTGAGCCCCACATCTAGCATTTGGGATTGCCATGGCTCAAGTATTTCATCTCTACCCATCCTTGGTATTCAGGCACCTGTCCCCAGACCTTTGCTGGAATCCCTGACAATGGGGCGTCCTGAAGCACAATAGAGAACTCCTCCTTCTTCATATCAGGAAACTTGGCTGTTAGGATGGGTGTTCAACCCTGAAAGGGGGAGTCATTTACAAGTCCAGTGAGACCACACAAACTCCTCAGGGATGCCCTGGAGGCAAACAGGCCTTGTGACCCTCAGCCTGAGCATGCTTTCAAACAATCCTTCTCTGTTGCACCACCATGAACCCGCATTGAAGGCCTAATATGCCCCTAAGTCCAAATCATAGCACATGTTGTGATGTCCCAGATGCCATGAACCAGAGCCCGTCTCTGGAATCCCTGTTTTGGGGCACCCATAAGGTGGAAAACATCACTCTCCCCTTCCCCGAAAAAGCCACCAAACTATGGAGAGCCACCAGGATCCATAGAGAGGAAAAGACTCCCATGGACCCATGAGACCACACCTGCATTCCAAGGCCATGCTGGACACACAATCCAAAGAGAAAAGCCTGTGCTACTGCCTTCCAGTCTCCCTCATTATAGTTCATGAGGAGCTTCCCTCCAGGTCTACGCATTGGGCCTGTGATCACCTCGCCACTCACCCTAATTTGTATTTGTGTTTGCAGACTTCTCTCCCAAAACCATGGCTCACATGCCCACCAGAATGTTATCTCTGGAGCCACACCACAGAACTCTGGCTGCCAACCCCAAGGACACTGTGCATATCAGATTTGCCCAAACCTTCCAGATTAGGAGAAACCTGTGTGGCCCCTGAGCCCACACCAATATTGCCGGCCACTCGGGATGGAAATGCGCAGTCTGAAACACCCTTATCACCTACATCCAGGGAAATAGCCAAGTCAATGATCGTGAGATAGACGATTGAACCTAAAATGCCCCTAGGCACTCAATGGAACCCCATTAGGTTTTTAGGCATCTGTCCTCAGGGGCCTGTTCTGAAATACCAATCTATGACACATCATGTGGTCTCTGAGCCACACGACAGAACATCCCCTGTCCCCAGAAGAATACCATGCTCTTCGACCTGTGCCAAACCCTCAGGGTAGGAGAATCCTGCATGGCACCTTAGCAACCAGCACATTCTAAGTTCTCCCTGGTAACAAACAAGCATTGTGACCCATCTGCAAGAGATCCCATGTCAACTCAAGGCCTTGGCACTTTGTCCCAGAGCCACCAGAACGAATCTGCCATGTTCCTCAGCTGCAATTGTCAATGGAGGTGTGCTTTCCTGGCATCCATGCCGGAGAGCTCTTCTTCACAAACTTTCCACATGGGGAAACCTAGAGTAAACAAACCAGACTTCACCTACACTGTACAAAAAAAATGTTACTTTTTGCAGCAGTTCACAGGCCTCAGCATGTGAACTCCTCCATGGCCTCTTTATACCACCCCTCCACTTGTCGGTCATCATAGACAAAAACTCTAGTGTGAGCAGGCATCTGACATCCACCCTTATTCCAGAGCTGGATGTCTCGAGTAAACTGCTACAAATTGGAACTGCCTTCTGCTTGGCACTGAATTGAACCATAGCTTTTGTTTACAATTCCACCCAAAACTGACTGGTTCCCAAGCTCTCGTGATTGGGAAACCTGGAGCCACAACACAGCATTCTGCCTTCCCTATTGAATGAACAAATGCCTGGGAATCTTCCCAAGAAACTCCACATGAGGATCAATCTGCTCCGCCCTCGAATCTACTCTGATATAAAGGCTGCCATGGCCACTAGCGCTGTGTCTGACAGAGCCTGAGCCCCGACCGAGTTTTAGGCCTCATATCTAGCATTTGGGATTGCTATGGCCCAAGTACGTCATCTCCACCCATCCTTGGTATTCAGGCACCTATCTCGAGACCTTGCTGGAAACCCTGCCAATGGGGCAACCTGAAGCACAGAGGAACCTGACAGAAGAGAACTCATCCTTCCTCATGGCAGGACATTTGGCTGTTGGGTTGGGTGTCCAACTCTCTAAGAGGGAGCCAGATATATGACCAATGAGACCACTCCCACTCCTGAGGGCCGCCATTGGAGCAAACAGGCATTGTGAGACTCAGCTGAGCAAGCTTTCAAACAATCCCTCTCAGTTGCACCATCATGATCCCGCATTGCAGGCCTCATACACCCCTAGGTGCAAATCCTAACCCTTGGTGGGAAGTCCCAGATGCCCAGAAAAAGAGCGTGTATCTGGAATCCCTGTTTTGGGGCACCCATAAGATGGAAAACAACACTCTTCCCTTCCCCAAAAAAGCCACCAAACTATGAGCTGCACAGATCCATAGAGAGGAAAAGTTTCCCATGGACCCATGAGACTATACCTGCATTCCGAGGCCATCCTGGACACACAATATAGAGAGAAAAGCCTGTGCTACTGCCTTCCAGTCACCCTAATTACTCCTGACAAGCTGCACTCCAGGTCTACTCATTGGGCCTGTGATCACCTTTCCACTAACCATAACCCACATTTGTGTTTGCAGACTTCTCTCCCAAAACCATGGCTCATATGCCCTCCAGGACAGGGTCTCTGGATCCACAACACATGACTAGGCCTGCCATCCCCAAGGAAACTGTGCCCGTCAAACCTGCCCAAACCTTCCAGTTTAGGAGAAACACGAAAGAGCCCTGAGCCCGACCCAATATTGTCAGCAGCACTGGACACAAATGCCAGTCTGAAACGCCCTGATCACCTACATCCAAGCAGACAGCCATTTCAATGTTCCTGGGTCAGAAGATTGTACCTGACATGCTCCTAGGACGTCATTGGAACACTAGATTAGGTTTTCAGGCATCTGTCCTCAGGGTCCTGTTCTGAAATACCAACTTAGGATACAACATGTGGTCCCTGAGCCACACAATAGAATATCTCCTGTCCCCAGTAGGAAACCATGCCCTTCGACCTGTGCCAAACCCTCAAGATTGGAGAATCCTGCACAGCACCTTAGACACCAGCACAAACTCTAGTTTGTGCGTTGACCCATACCACAAGCTTTCCATCTGATGGACAGTCGAGTCCTGTTGAATGGCTCCAGGATGTCCCATATGGAAAGACTGGAGAGCAGGATTCGAAGGATGGATGCCTGTACAGCATACCTCACATTCCCATTGGCTCTTTGTGACAAGACATGTTTGAACTCCTGGCTCTGGGGCGAGCTAACTAGGGGGCTGAATTGAAATGGACTCTCCTGCGGATGGGTCATAATGTGGGTTTGTGTGCATGGAGACCTTGGAATATGTTGGCAGCTCAGGGGCCATGAAGTATTCGCCTAACCGAAGGGTGTAATATTGCTCCAATTAAAAAGAGAACCCTATGTGGAGATGAGACAGGTTCTCTTTGGTGCTTCAGAAAAGCCCCAGATACTGGTCTTCAAACCAGTTCTCTGAGTAGAGACACCTGGAAACCAAAGCTAGGGTTCAGATTAGAGCCTAGATGCCTGTCCGTTTCAATCTTCTGTCTCTGGGGACACTGTCTGAGTATATAAGTGGAGATAGTTGCTCAGCTGGTGTCAGAGTGCCCCTCTTAGTCCATGGCCGAGGCATGGCCTTGGAGACATTATTGGATTCTCCTAATCTCTAGAGTTGTGGCCAATGGATTGGGTACAGTTTTCTTGGAGAGGACGGGCACAGTCCTTCAGTGTGTCTCCATAGGCCCTAGCCTGGAGGGTGTGTGGGTCCGGGCTGTGGGCACAGAAGTCTGAAAACACAAACTCGGCTTGGGTGTGGAGCCGAGAGCATGGCAGGTGGACCCACAGACCGTGAGAGGAGATCCTCAGCTTATGAAAGAAGGGCAAATGGGAGGCAGTCACGCAAGCTTTTGTCTTTGGATGTTTTGTCTCCCATAGCCGTGGAATGTAGGGGTGACCTCAGGGGCTATGGAAGAGTCTCCCTCTCTGAGGAGTTGGTCCAGCTCTTAAGATTTTGGGGACATTTTGTGGGAAGGGTGGAGTCCTGCTGTCTGGCTCAGGTGTTCTTCCAGGAGAGGGACTCCAGATCACAGTCCTGGGTTCGAGCAAATGGAATACTCGAGCTCTTGTGAAGATTGGGATCATAGGGGCTTGGCAAGCCCCATATGCGGGCTCTTGGTCCAGGCCCTGAGAGACCTTACTTCGACATGGGGCCCATGCTGATGGTCCCAATGCGAGTTTGTACCCAAGGAGGCACTCAAGTTTAGGCTTGGCCTCAGGGGCCATGAAGGTTTCTCCTACACTGAAGGTATGACTTCATGCCAACAGCAAGCTTTCCAGCCATGGGGAAGGAGAAGATCTGATTTGTGCTTCAGTTACCCACGTTTGCCAGGATTTGATATAATATCTAGGGTCAGATGTCTGAAAACCCAGGTTGGGAAGAGATGACGGCATAAGGCCATGGCCTGTCTGATGTGCTTAGTGTGCAGCCAGCTGTTTCCTTGTCTGTCGGGACGTCAGGCTGTGTCAGACAGAGCATTACTGACCAGGGTAGCCTTTCCAGTTAGGGTGCAGTCGAGGCCAGAGCAGGTTGGTTCTCATTTGTGGTTTCTGGAGAGCCCCATAGGGCAACGTTTTTCTTCTGGTGGGCAGGCCGAAAACTGTGTTGTTGTTCTGGAATTCCCAGTCTGGAGGGCTTGTTTGCCAGGAGTGTGAAGAGGGAAGTCTGAAAACACAAGCTAGCGTTAGGTTTGGGGCCGAGGGCATGGCAGGCCCACTCTGCAGAGACTGAATCAAGATCTCCTGCATCTGAGGTCAGGGCGAGTATCAGACGTTGCCTCAGGTTGGAGTTTGTGTCCATTATGGCCCCTTCCTGAAGGGGGTGGGGGCGTCATGAGGCCAGGGAGGTTTCCCAACGCTGGGAGTTATGAGCTGCCCCAAACATCAAGGTTTCCTCTGTAGGACAGTTGAGTACTATGAGATGGTTCTAGGATGACCCCTACAGAAAGACTCGAGAGAAGGGGTCTAAGCATGAATGTCTGCAAATGCCACCTCACATTCCCACTGGCTGCTTGGGGCAAGGCAGGCTCAATCTGCAGGCTCTTGGGCGGGTTTCTCAGAGGGCTGAGTTGAAATGGACTCTCCTGAGGATGAGTCATACTGTGGGTTGGTGGCCATGGAGACCTTGGAATGTGGCGGTGGCTCAGGGACTCTGCAGGTTTCTCCAAACCGAAGGGTTTGACACAGCTCCAACAATGAAGCTTCCCATGTGGAGACGATAGTTGTTCTGTTTGGTGTCTCAGGAAAGCCCCAGATGCTGGTCTTCAAACCCAGGCCTCTGAGGAGTGACACCTGGAAACCAAAGCAAGAGTTCAGATTAGGGCCCAGGGGCCTGTCTGGTTCAATCTACTGTCTCTGCCGACATCTGTCTGTGTTTCTGCATGGAGGTAGTTGCTCAGCTTGTGTCAGGATGCCTTTGTCCAGAGAGGCTTATAGTAGTGGGATGTCCTCGGGGGCCTTGAGGTTTCTCCTATTCTGTGGGGTTATGGGCAATGGAATGGGCATAGTCTCCTTGGAGAGAGCAGGACAGTCCTGTGGTGTGGCTCCAGAGGCCCCAGCCTGGCGGCTGTGTGGGCCAGGGCTGTGGGGACAGACATCCAAAAACACAAACTCGGCTGAGGTTTGGGGCTGAGGTTATGGCAGGAGTGATCTACAGTCCGTGAGGGGAGCTCATTGTGATTATAAAGTAAAGCGAGTGAGAGGCGGTCGTTCAGGCTTATGTCTCTGGATGTTGTATTCATGATGGTCATTTAATGTAAGCATGGTCTCATGGGCCATGGAAGTCTCCCTCTCTGGTGATTTGTCCGGCTCCCAAGAGATTGGGGTCATTTTGTGGGAAGGGAGGAGTCCTGTTTTCTGCCTCATGTGTCCCCACAATAGAGGGATTCTAGAGCAGAGCACTGGGTATATACAACTGGAATACCCACCCTCTGGTTAGGCCTGGGGTCCTATGGGCATGGCAAGCCCATATGCAGATTCTTGGTCCAGCCACTGAGAGACGTTACTTGAATAGTGGACTCATGCTGAGGGTCACAATGTGTGTTTGTGCCCAAGGTGGTCCTCAATATTGGGCGGGACCTCATTGAGCTTGCAGGTTTCTCCTACAGTGAACCTTGGACATGCCAACCTCAGGTTTTCTTGCCATGGGGAAGGAGGAGTTTTGATTTCTGCATCACGTTCACCTCTGGGCACTAATTGGAGATAAGGTCTAGGTTCTGAAGCCTGAAAACCGAGGTTTGGAAGAGATGACGACCTAAGGCCATGGCGGGTCCGATGTGTTCAGTTTGGGGCCAGCTTTCTAGGTGTCGTTCAGGAGGTCTGCACTCAGGCTGTGCCAGACAGGGCATTCGTGCCCAGATACGCTGTATAATTGGGGTACAGTTGAGTGGCATGCAGAAGATAATTATTTGGGGTTTCTCCGTAGCCCCATAAGGCAAAGTCTTTCTTCTGGAGGGCAGGCAGAGTGCTGCATTCTGGCTCCGGAACTGCCAAACTGGAGGCCTTGCGGCCAGGAATGCAAGGATGTAAGTCTGAGAACTGAAGCTTTGCTTTGGTTTCAGGGCGAGGAAATGGCAGGCACACTCTGCAGAGCTGAATTTAGATTTCATGCTTCTGAGGTCAGGGCGAGGTTCATATATTGGCTCAGGTTGGAGTTTCTGTCCATGATGGCCCCTTCATGAAGGGGGGTCATCACACCGCCATTGGTGTTTTCCCATGATGGCAGTAGTGAGATGCTCCAAACCACAAGGATTTTCTGCGGGTCAGTTGAAACCTGTTGGATGGCTCCAGGACATCCCATATGGAACAATTGCAGAGCAGGGTTCTAAGGATGGATGCCTGGGCATCCGGCCTTGCATTCCAATTGTCTCCTAGTGAAACGGCACGTTTGATTGCTGCCTATGATGTAGCAGCCGAGGGGGCTGAGTTGAAATGCATTCTCCTGAGGATCGGTCATAATGTGGGATTGTGTCCATGGAGACCTTGGAATGGGGCAGTGGCACCAGGGCTCTGAAGGATGCTCCTAACCAGAGGTTTTGACACAGCTCCAAGAAGCATTTTTCCCATGGGGAAACAAGATTTGTTCTCATTGGTGCTTCAGTAACCCCCAATATGCTGGTATTGGAAACCAGAACTCTGAGGAGAGATGCCTGGAAACCAAGGCAATGGATCTGATTAGGGCCTGGGGCCTGTCTGGTTTAATCTTCTTCTCTCGGTTCATCTGTCTATGGGATTGAGTGGAGGTAGTTCCTCAGCTGGTGTCAGATTGCCCCTATTTGTCCTGGGCAGTCTACACTATTGGGATGGCCACTTTGACTTTGGAGGTTTCTCCTAATTTGCAAGTTTGTGGTCAATGAAATGGGCAGAATTCCTTTGGGGAGGGAAGGCACAATCCTGAGGTGTGGCTCTAGGGGCTCAAGCATGGAGGGTGTGTGGGTCAGAGCTGTGGGGACAGAAGTCTGAAAACAGAAACTCGTCTTAGGTTTGGGGACATAGGTATGGGAGGCCCGATCTACAGACCTTGAGGAGAACTCTTCAGGATATGAACAAAGAGTGAGTGTGAGGCACTTGCTCAGGCTTTTGACTCTGGATTTTGTGTCACTGATGGCCGTGGAATGTAGGGGCTTCCTCATGGACCATGGGTGAGACTTCCTCTATGGGGATTTGGATGATCCCAATATTTTGGGGTCATTCCGTGGGATGGGAGGAGTCCATTCTGGTTTTTTTTTTTTTTTTTTTTTTTTTTTTTTTACCTCAGGTGTGCCACTAAAGAGGGATTCCAGAGCAGAACCCTGGGAAGGGGCGACTGGACAACCCGAACTCTGTATAAGATTGGGGGCCTAAGGGCATGGCAATCCCCATATGGGGTACCTTGGTCCAGCCACTGAGAGGTCTTACTTGAGTACAGAGCTCACACTGAGGGTCACAATGCATGTTTGTGCCCAATGTAGGCATCAAGCATGGGCGGGGACTCATGGGCCATGCTTGATTCTCCTACACTGAACTTTGGACAACATACGAACCACAAGGTTTCTTTCCATGGGGAAGGAGGAATTCTGATTTCTGCATCATGTTCACCCCTGGGCAGTGACTGGAGATAAGATCTAAGTTCTGAATCCAGAAAATCGAGGTTGGGATGAGATGATAACCTAAGGTCATGGAGGGTCCGATGTGCTCAGTGTGCGGTCAGCTTTCTGGGTGTTGTTCAGGAGGTATGGATTCAGGCTGTGTCAGACAGTGCATTAGTGCCCAGGTTAGAATGTATAATTTGGGTACAGTTGAGTTCCATGTAGGTTCATCCTCAGTTATTGTGTCAGGGAAGCTCACTGGGGCAACATTTTTCTTCTGGTGGGCAGGCAGAGTGCAGCATTGTGAATTGCCAAACTTGAGGGCGTCGGGACCAGGAGTGTGAGGACGTAAGTCTGAGATCATAAGCTAAACTTGAGTTTCAGGGCGAGGGCACGGCAGGCACCCTCTGCAGATCCGAATCAAAATCTCATTCATCTGAAGTCAGGACGAGGATCAGACTTAGGCGCAGGTTGGAGTTTCTGTCCATGATGGCCCCTTCATCAAAGGGGTGGAATCTCGAGGCCATGGAGTTTTTCCCATGTTGGGAGTTGTGGGATGCTCCAAACTGCAAGGATTCCTTCTGCGGGAAAATTGAGAACTGTTGGATGGCTCCAGGACATCCCATATGGAATGACTCCAGAGCCGGGTTCTAAGAATGGATGCCTGAGAAGACTGCCTCTTACACCAATTGTCTCCCTGCCACAAGACAGGTACGATCTGATGGCTATGCAGGAGCAATCGTGGGAGCTGAGTTGAAATGGACTCTCCTGAAGATGGGTCTTAATGTGTGTTTGTGTCCATGAGGACGTTGGAATGGGGTGGTGGCCCCAGGGCTCTAAAGGATTCTAACCGGAGATTTTGAAACAACTCGAAAGAGCAAGTTTTCCATGTGGAGACAAGATTTGTTGTAATTGGTGCCTCAGGAAACCCACATATGCTGGTATTAGAACCAGGCCTCTGAGGAGAGATACATAGAAACCGCAGCAATGCATCCAATTAGGTCCTAGGAGCCTCTCTGGTTCAATCTTCTTCTCTGTCGACATCTGTCTATTTTATGAAATGGAGGTAGTTGCTCAGCTGGTGTCAGACCGCTCCTGTTTGTCCGGGCGGCCTACACTATAGGGATGGCCTCGGGGACTTTGGAGGTTTCTCCTAAATTGGATGATTATGGACAATGGCATGGGCAGAATTCCTGTGGAGTGGGCAGGCACAGACCTGATGTGTGGCTCCAAGGGCCCAGCCTTGAGGGTGTGTGGGCAAGGACTGTGGGGACAGATGTCTGAAAACACAAACTCAGCTTAGCTTTGGGGACGTAGGTATGGCAGGTCCGATTTACAGACTATGAGGAGAACTTTTTGGGATATGAATAAAGGGTGAAAGTGTGACACTTGTCAGGCTTTTGCCCCTGGATTTTGTGTCAATGATGGCTGTGGAATGTCAAGGAGTCCTCATGGGCCATGGAAGAGTCTTTCTCTCTGTGGATTTGGCCAGATCCCAATTGTTTTGGGTTAATCTGTGGGATTCAGTTTTGTTAACTAAGGTGTCCCACCAAAAGAGGGATTCCAGAGCAGAGCCCTGGACAACAAGAAATCTAACTAAAAATACGGGCCTAGGGGCATGGCAAGCCCAATATGCCTTCTAATGGTCCAGCCACTGAGAGGCCTTCATTGAGGACAGAACTCATGCTGAGGGTCACAATGCGTGTTTATGCCCTCGTGGTACTCAAGCATGGGTGGGGACTCATGGTGCATGCTTGTTTCTCCTACACTGAATGATAGTCAACATGTCAACCACATGAGTTCTTGCCATGGGGAAGTATTAATTCTGATTTCTGCATGTCATTCACCCCTGGGCAGTGATTGGAGATAAGGTCTAGGTTGTGAAGTCTGAAAACCGAGGTTGGGAAGAGATGACGACCTAAGACCATGTTGGGTCCGATATGCTCAGCGTGGAGCCAGCTGTCTGGGTGTTGGTCGGGAGGTCCAAGCTTGGGCTGTGTCAGACAGGGCATTAGTGCCCAGGGTAGATTGTATAATTGGGGTACAACTGAGTGCCGTGCAGGTTGATCTTTATTTGGCATTTCTGGGTAGCCCCAAGGGCAATGTTTTTCTTCTGGAGAACAGGCAGAGTGCTGCATTGTGGCTCCGGAATTTCCAAAGTGGATGCCTTGTGGACGGGGAGTGTGAGGACGGAAGTCTGAGAACACATGTTAGGCGTAGGTTCTGGGCGAGGGCACGGCAGGCACCCTCTGCAGATCTGAATCGGGATATCATGAATCTGAAGTCAGGGCGAGGTTCAAACCTAGGCTTAGGTTTGAATTTCTGTCCATTCTGGCCACTTTATGAAGGGGACAGCATCTCCAGTCCATGGAGGTTTACCCACAATGGAAGTTGTGAGATGCTCCAAACAACAAAGATTCCTTCTGATCAACAATTGAGACCTTTTGTATCACTCCAGTACATACCATACAGAATGACACCAGAGCAGGGATCTAAGGATGGATGCATGGGAAGCCCGCCTCACATTGCAGTTGTCTCCTAGCAAATAGACAGGTTTGATATGCTGGCTCTGTCAGAGCAACCAAGGGGGCTGAGTTGAAATGGACTCTCCTGAGGATGGATGCTAATGTGGGTTTGTGTCCATGGAGACCTTGGAATGGGGCGTTGGTGCATGGGCCCTGAAGGATTCTCCTAACCGGAGGTTTTGAGACATCTCCAAAGGACAAGTTTCCCATGTGGAGACGAGATTTGTTCTGATTGGTGCCTCAGGAAACCCCCATATACTGTTATTGGAATATAGGCCTCTGAAGAGAGATAACTGGAAACCAAAGCAATGGCTCCGTTTAGAGCCGAGGGGCCTGTCCGGTTGAATCTTCTTCTCTGTGTACATCCATCTAAGGTATTAGTGGAGTTAGATGCTCAGCTGGTGTCAGATGGCCCTTGTTTGTCCCAGGCGGCCTACACTATTGTGAAGGCCTTGGGGACTTTGGAGGTTTCTCCTAATTTTATGATTATGGACAATGGAATGGGCAGAATTCCCGTGGAGAGGGAAGGCACAGTTTTGATGTGGCTCCAGGGGCCCCAGCTTGCAGGGTGTGTGCACCAGGACTGTGGAGACAGAAGTCTAAAACACAAACTCAGTTTAGGTTTAGGGACGTAGGTATTGCAGGCCCGATCTACAGACCGTGAGGAGAATTCTTCCGGATATGAAGAAAGAGAGATTGTGAGGCACTTGTTCAGGCTTTTGTTTCTGGATTTTGTGTCAACGATGGGCGTGGAATGTCGGGGAGGCCTCATGGGCCATGGACGAGTCTTCCGCTCTGTGGATTTGGCCCGATTCCAATTGTTTTGGGTCAAACTGTGGGATGGGAGGAGTCCTTTCAGTTTTGTTACCTCAGGTGTCCCACCAAAAGAGGGATTCCAAAGCCGAGCCCTGGGGAGGGGAGACTGGACATCCAGAAATCTGGTTAAAAATTGGGGCCTAGGGGCATGGCAAGCCCAATATGCTGTCTTTTGGTCCAGCCGCTGAGAGGCCTTACTTGAGAACTGGGCTCACGTTGAGGGTCACAATGCATGTTTGTGACCGACTTGGTCCTCAAGCATCTGCAGGGCCTCATGGGCCACACTGGTTTCAACTACACTTTACGTTGGACAACATGCCAACCACAAGGTTTCTTGCCATGGGGAAGGAGTTCTGATTCCTGCATCATGTTCAACCCTGGGTGGTGACTGGAGATAAGGTTTAGGTTCTGAAGCCTGAAAACCGAGGTTGGAAAGAGATGACGACCTATGGCCATGGCGGGTCCGATGTGCTCAGTGTGTGGCCAGCTGTCTGGGTGGGGCCAGGAGTTCCAGGCTCAGGCTGTGTCAGAATGGGCAATTGTGCCCACTTCAGCCTATATAGTTGGTGTACAGCCAAATGGCGTGCAGGTTGATCCTCATTTGGGGTTTCTGGGTAGCCCCAGAGGGCAATGTTCTTCTTCCAGGGAGCAGGCAGAGTGCCGCATTGTACTTCTGGATTGCCAAACTGGAGGGCTTATGGGCCGGTAGTCTGAGGACGGAACTCCGAGAACACAAGCTAGGCTTAGGTTTTATGTGTGAGGACATGGCAGGCACAATCTACAGACCTGAATCTAGATCTCTTGCACCTGAAGTCAGGTTGAGCATCAGACGATGCCTCAGGTTTGACTTTCTGTCCCTGATGGCCCCTTCATAAAGGGGGGGAATCACGAGGCCGTGGGGGTTTTCCCACCATGGGAGTTGTGAGAAGCTCCAAACTGCAAAGATTCTACTGTGGGACAATTGAGACCAGTTGGTTGGCTCCAGGCCAACGATTCTGAGCAGGGTTCTAAGGATGGATGGCTGGGTAGCCCACCTCGCATTCCAATATTCTCCTAGCTACAAGACAGGCTAGATCTGTTGCATCTCGGGGAGCAACCGAGGAGGCTGAGTTTAAATGGACTCTCCTGTGGATGGGTCCTAATATGTTTTTGTGTCTATGGAGACTGTGGCATTAAGCAGTGGCACTAGGGCCCTGAAGGCTTCTCCTAAACAGAGGTTTGACACAGGTCCACCATGCAAGTTTCCCATGTGTAGAGGAGATTTGTTCTGATGGGTGAGTCAAGAAACAGCCATATTCTGGTATTGAAATCCAGGCCTCTGAGGAGAGATGCCTGGAAACCAAAGCAATGGATCCGATTAGTGCCTAGGGGCCTGTTGGTTTCTTTTTACCTCGGGCGACATCTATCTATGGGTCAGAGTGCAGGTAGGTGCTCAGATGAACTCAGATTGACCGTGTTTGTCCTTGGAAGCCAACACTATGGGATGGCCTCAGGGAATTTAAAGGTTTATACTTTTAGTTGCGTTGTCGCCATTGGAATGGGCTCACACAATTCCCTTGCAAGGGCAAGAATAGTCCTCAGATTTGGCTTCAGGGGCCTGAGCCTATAGGGTGTGTAGGCCAGGGCTTTTGGACAGTTGTCTGAGAACACAAACTCGACTTCTGTTTCGGGTCATAGGTAGGGCAGGACTGATCTACAGACCATGAGGAGAACATTTCGGTATATGAAAAAAGGGCGAGTGTGAGGCTATTGCTCATGTTTTTGTCTCTGCATATCATGTCACTCATGGTCGTGAAATTTCCGGGTGACTTCATGGGAAATGGACGAGTCTTACTCTCTGGGGATTTGGCCCCTTCCAAAGAGGTTGGGGTCATTCTGTGGGATGGAAGAAGTCGTTTTTTTTGTTGTTGTTGCTTTGTTTTGTTTCATTTTTTAACCTCCGTTTTCCCACCACATGAGGAATTCTAGAGTAGAGCTCTGGGGAGGGGTGACTGAACAACCAGAAATCTGGTTAAAAATTGGGGCCTAGGGCTATGTCAAGCCCATTATGACATCTAGTGATCCAGGCTCTGAGAGGACTTACTAGAGGACAGGACTCACCCTGAGAATCAAAATGCATATTTATGCCCTCGTCGCACTCAAGAATAGGCGGGCCTCAGGGTGAATGCTAGTTTGTCCTACAATGAACGTTGGACAACATGCCAACCACAAGGTTTCTTGCCATGTGTAAGGAGAAGTTCTGATTTCTGCATCACACTCACCCCCAGGCAGAGATAAAGTCTAGTTTCTGAGGCCTGAAAACTGAGGTAGGGAAGAGATGATGACCTAAGGCCATGGCGGGTCTGATGTGCTCAGTGTGCGGTCAGCTGTCTGGGTGTTGGTCAGGAAGTCCGGGCTCAGGTTGTGTCAGACAGTGCATTAGTGCCCAGGTTAGACTATATAATTTGGGCAAAGTCGAGTACCGTGTAGGTTTATCCTCATATAAGGTGCCTTGGCAGCTCTTTAGGCAATATTTTTTTTCCAGAAAGCAGGCCATGTGCTTAATTGTGGGACCGGATTTACCAATCATGAGGGCTTTGAGGCCAGGAGAGTGAAGTCGGAATTCTGAGAACAAAAGTTATACTTGGGCTAAGGGCAAGGGCACGGCAGGTACCCCCTGCAGATCTGAACCAATATCTCATCCATTTCAAGTCAGGGAGAGAATTAGACTTTGGCTTAGGTTGGAGTTTCTGTGCCTGACGGCTCCTTCATGAAGGGAGCGGAATCTCGTGTCCATGGAGTTTTTCCCACGTGGGAGTTGTGGGTTGCCCCCTTAAAGAATTCCTTGCGCGGGACAATTGAGACCTTTGGGCAGCTCCAGGACATCCCATATGGAATGACTCCATAGCACCGTTCGAGGGAGGATGCCTGGGAAGCCAGCCTCGCATTCCAATTGTCTCCTAGCAACAAGCCAGTTTAGATCTGATGGCTCTGCGGGAGCAACCGGGGTGGCTGAATTGAAATGGACTTTCCTCAGGATGGGTCCTAATGTGTGTTTGTGTCCATGGGGCCTTGGAATGGGGCCGTGGCACCGGGACCCTGAAGTATTCTCCTAAGCTTTTGACAGAGCTCAATGCATATGTTTCCTTGTGGAGACGAGATTTGTTCTGATTGCTACCTCAGGAAAACCCCTATGTTGGTATTGGAATCCAGGCTTTTGAGGAGACATGCCTCTCACCAAAGCAATGGATCCGATTGGCCAGGGTCCTGTCATGTTCAATCTTCTTCTCTGGGGACATCCATCTATGGTATGAGTGGAGGTTGATGCTCAGCTGCTATCAGACCGCGCTTGTATGTCACGGGCGACCTGCCCTATTGGGATGGCCTCAGGGATTTGGAGGGTTCTCCTAATTTTACGGTTTTGGACAATGGAATGGGCAGAGTTCCCATGGATTGGGTAGGCACAGTCCTTATGTGTGGCTCCAGGGACCGCAGCCTGGAGGGTGTGTGGCCCAGGACTTTGAGGACAGAAGTCTGAAAACATAAACTCAGCTTAGGTTTGGAGACGTAGGTATGGCAGGCCCGATCTATAAACCATGAGAAGAACTCTTCAGGATATGAAGAAAGAGCGAGTCTGAGGTGCTTGTTTAGTCTTTTGTCTCTAGATTCGGTATCAGCGATGGCCGTGGATTGTCTGGGAAACCTCATGGGCCATGGACGAATCTTCCTCTCTGTGGAATTGGCCCGATCCCAATTCTTTTTCGTCAATCTGTGGAATGGGAGGTCTCCTTTCAGGTTGGTTACCTTAGGTGTCCCGCCAAAAGAGGAATTCCAAAGAAGAGCCCTGGGGAAAAGCGAAGGGACAACCCAAACTATGGGTAAAATTTGGGGCCTAGGGGCATGGCAAGCCCAATATGCTGTCTCTTCATCCAGCCACTGAGAGGCCTTACCTGAGGACTGGGATCAGGCTGAGGGTCACAATGTGTGTTTGTGACCAATGTGGCCCATAAACATGGGCGGGGCCTCATGGGCCACACTGGTTTCAACTACACTGAACATTGGAAAACATGCCAACCACATGGTTTCTAGCCACGGGGAAGGAGTTGTGATTTCTGCATCACTTACAAGCCTGGGCAGTGATTGGAGATAAGGTCTAGGTTCTGAAACTTGACAACCGAGGTTGGGAAGAGATGACGACCTAAGGACATGGCTCGTCCGGCGTGCTCAGTGTTCGACCAGCTTTCTGGGTGGGGCCAGGAAGTCCAGGCTCAGGCTGTGTCAGAAAGGGCAATAGTGCCTAGGTCAGCCTATATATTTGGGGTACAGTCAAATGGCATGCAGGTTGATCCTCATTTGGAGTTTCTGGGTAGCCCCAGAGGGCAATATTTTTCTTCCTGAAGGCTGGCAGAGTGCTGCATTATAGTTCTGGTTTGCAAACTGGAGGGCTTGTGGGCCAGTAGTCTGAAGACGGAAATCTGAGAATAAGCTAGGCTTAGGTTTCTGGGTGAGGACAAGGCAGGAACAATCTACAGAACTGAATCAAGATCTCGTGCTTCTGAAGTCAGGGTGAGGATCAGAAGATCGCTCAGGTTGGTGTTTCTGTCCCTGATGGCCCCTTCATGAAGGGGCGGGGTCTCGAATTCGTGGGGGTTTTCCCACGATGTTAGTTGTGAGAAGGTCCAAACTGCAAAGATTCTTGTGCAGGACAATTGAGACATGTTGGTTGGCTCCAGGCCAACGATTCCGAGCAGGGTTCTAAGGATGGATGCCTGGGTAGCCCACCTTGCATTCCAATTGTGTCCTAGCAACAAGACAGGTTATATCTGCTGGATCTGAGCGAGCAATCTGGATCTGGGTTGAAATGGACTCTCCTGTGGATGGATCCTAATATGTTTTTGTGTCTATGGAGACCTTAGAATGAAGGGGTGGCACTGGGGTCCTGAAGGGTTTTTTCAAACAGAGGCTTTGACACAGCTCCAACGTGCAAGTTTCCCATATGT